>NC_137875.1:39583338-39704891 GCF_963924005.1 Protomyctophum bolini
TGTGTGCGCGAGTACAGTATATCTGACAGTAAATGTGTGTGTGCGCGCGCGTGTGTGAAAGAATCAGCAGTGTTATTGACTTCGTTTCCGTGAGTATCTGTACCACAGGTGACGTATACTGTATGTACAGTATGTACACTATAGTGATGTATTAGTGGTGCCTGCCATGCAGGAACTAAAATGGCTATAATGTCTCAGGCTATATGCCCTTTTGACTATAGATTTGCTTTATATGCTCTAATACTTTCATGAATTGAACAACAGTCTGGGTTTCTTTTTCTTTTATACAAATACTGGCCAGAAGTTTGTGTTTTGACGGAGGGCTTGCGTTCAAGTTTCATTTCAGTGGAAACTGGCATTTATAGCGTTCTCTTTGAAATCAGATGGGAGCATTTATTAGCTACGAAATACCACTAGCTGTATATATATATATATATACCAGCTCAGTGGCCTTGTGGTTAGAGTGTGTCCGCCCGCCCTGGGAGGTCGGGGTTCGATCCCCGGCCGCGTCAAAATACCCAAAGACTATTACAAATGGGACCCCTGCAGTGCCTCCCTGCTTGGCACTCGGCATCAAGGGTCTGATCAGGCTGGTAGCGTCACGTCCAGGGGGTGTATACTTGTACATGAAGTCCAGGAGTTGTACTTGTACATCAAGCTGCCTCACGCTATACAGAAACAGGAGATAGGCTCCTGCCCCTATATGGGCCTCACGGCTCGGCAAGGCTTACTTACTTCACACACAAATTTCTGTACTAATTATGGCGAGCATTAGGGATGGGAATCAGCAGGGACCACCCAATAGGATGTCATACAGATACTTAGGAGGACTTAGGTCTTTTGAAATGTATGGTATGGTATGGTATGGTATGTCTTAAGTACCAGGTCTTATTCCCTAACTCGAGTAAACTAAAGACCTGGAGGCGTGATCAATGCCATTTGGCTATCTTGAGTGGCCAAAGAGCATTGATCACGCCTCCAGGTCTTTAGTTTACTCAAGTTAGGGAATAAGACCTGGTACTTAAGACACGCAAAATACAGCCCATAGGGCTGTATTTTGCATGTCTTAAGTACTAGGTCTTATTACTTAACTATAAGACCTGGAGGCGTGGTCAATGCTCTTTGGGCCACTCAGAATAGCCAAATGGCATTGACCACGCCTCCAGGTCTTAAGTTATAAGTAATAAGACCTGGTATACTTAAGACACGCAAAATACAGCCCTCCATGTTCAAGTTCATGCAACGGCTGGATGTATCCGAAAACAGTATAATCGTGGCCCCTCACAAGCCACAATATGAGCTGTTATATGTATACTATTTATTTGACATATTTTAATGATCTAATATTGCCTGTCGTGTTTCTTTTATTGTTGTATACCGTGCTTATATGGACCTGAGTCCATACTGAAATTAGGGTGGCCTTTTAAGGTCCTAATAGTGTGGTGTCACAGGCTTAGTATGTGTACAAATGTAACCGAATGGACCCTTGGTTACATTTTTGCACTAGTCATTCTTACATTTACACTCGGGACGTGTGAGAGAGAGAGAGAGAGAGAGAGAGAGGGTCTCATCAGAAAGATCAAAGATTTGGTCTGGAGCTTGTGAACAGGCCATTATTGGAAATCGATGTTAATAACCTACAGTCAGTTGGGTATAAAACAAAAATAAAGGCTCCATGATATAGAAGTATATACACTGTACATGTCACTGTAATGTACATGTGTAATGTGTTTTCTTCACTGGCTATTTGTGCGTGCGTGCGTGCGTGCGTGCGTGCGTGCGTGTGTGTGTGTGTACATTAGAGATTAGGGCATTAAGCAACTAGTCGACTAGTAAATCCACTAGTTGTTGGTACTAGTTGATAAGAAAAATAAATTAAAAACAGTTTATTTTATTTTTATTTTTATTTTTATTTTTATTTTTATTTTTATTTTTATTTTTATTTTTATTTTTATTTTTATTTTTATTTTTATTTTTATTTTTATTTTTATTTTTATTTTTATTATATTTAATTTTTTTATTTTTTCCTCAAAAAGGCCTCAAGAGCAGACTATAATAGTTATAGTCACCAATGTACAAATATTTATTTTTTATATTTGTTATAAAGACCAAAGGAACTGTGGTTGTAACTTGTTGTGAACATATATAGGCTTGTATGAATTGAATGAATAACATCCCATCGTTTTTCAACCAGCGCTGCCATGGCCTCTCCTCCGTGCCTGTGTAACTCCATTCCAAAGTAACGTAACGTAACATGCTAATGCTACGCTGCTCCGTAGAAAGGTCTTGCACAACGGAAATAGCAGATCTACAAGCTCACAATGCGTCCATCCGTGAGGCAGTGTAGACTACTAGACTTGTAACTTTGACAACAGCCGTTGTGAATTTTGGCCAATCAGAACGGCGGCTGCAAAGCCATCAGCCTGCATGCATTTCGCTGGCTGTGCTCGGCTGTGTTAACCCTTCGCAGTGAAGGGAGCGAAGGCTTCACTCCATGTTCGTTTCAGAACACGCCGTTTTAGACTTTTAATGCTTGATTGTATGGAGAAAAAAAGAATTATATTTTACCGCCGGCTAATCGATTTGTATGGTATTCATCTCGACTATCAAAAATCACGTTTGGTTAATGGTAATGCCCTAGCCGCTAGCGGCTTATAGTCCGGTGCGGCTTGTATACGTACATATTTGGGATTTTCCCTAAATTTGGCTGGTGCGGCTTATATTCAGGTGCGCCTTATAGTCCGGAAATTACGGTAGTCAACTAGTAAAAATGACTTGTATGTCTTATAGGCCCTCTCCCGTGGCTCCCAATTGCTACGGTAAAGAAAAATGAAAAGGAATAAGAGGTTTCCTTTTCTTTTCTTTATTTACATTTAATCATAATTTATTATTGAATTTGTAGTAGGCATAAAGTAATTCTTTCATTTTTATATTGCAAAACAATGTTGCCTACACACACCAGATAAAAATAAGAATCAAATTGAATGAAGGAAAATAGAAGAATGTATTAATGATAAGACATCTCTGTTTGTTTTCACCACCGATGCTGCTTGGCTTACTGCAGGGTACAGTATGTTGATATGCTTCGAGAAGTTAGCAAACGATAAAATGTAATATTGGAAGACCAGAAAAATCACAAAATAATTAAAGTTTGCTTTATTAAAGCAAACATATCGTGCGGCTCCAGATAGAATTGTAATACGTTTTTGGGACAAAGATGGCTCTTCTGATTGTGCGTGCGTGCGTGCGTGCGTGCGTGCGTGCGTGTGTGTGTGTGTGTGTGTGTGTTCATATTCAGCCAACTTTAAAGGCACAGGAAGTGTTTAACACTAGTCTTTTCCCTGCATGGAGATATCTTACAGGGTAACGGAATGAAAGAGAATCCCCGAGATGTGAAGATGTGTCATCATCTGAATAATACACATTTAACTCATCACTATAAGTCACTAGCACAGACATGTGCGCACACATGCATCGCACAAACATCAGGCACGCACGCACACACACACACACACGCACACACAGTGACACACACACACACACTCCTGGCATCCCGGAGTTTAGACTTGTGGCTTGCCACCACCATAAACACACACACGCACACGCACACACGCACACGCACACGCACACACACACACAGCGTAATGAGTGTTTGTTTGGAGAAGCAGAGCATGAATGTCCTCATCAACCCTCTACGGCTCCGTACACCCGACAGGGAGCGCACAGAGGCTCACTGAATATTTAAAAGCCAGAGGATCCATTACCAAGATCACTATAGGGTTTTTTTTTACCTGCACCAGTGGTGGAAAATGTACTCAAATAATCAATACTGCAATATAGAAATAATGTAATTAGTTACTTGCCACCACTGGCCACCATCGTGCCCTCCGTAGGGGCAATACTAAGGGCTTAACAGTATGCCACAAGGTGGATGCGTCGGTGTCACACACAAAAAAATGGGCCTATATCTGTCCGATTTTGCACATGCATGAATATATCAGTGGGGTTAAAGAGCCTATGCAAATATCTCCAGACTGTTTCTTTAGTGTTATAGGGGGGGTCACTTAAAATGGATTCACTGACCCTGGAACAAAGGAAGATCATTATTTTTCTAACGGCCCATGGTGCATAATATGTGTGCATATATATATATATATATATATATACTACAGTATATGGTGTGTGTGTGTGTGTGTGTGTATGTGTTTCTTTGACTTCAAAGTCGTATAGCGGGCTATTAATAGGTCCCACTAATGGACTGCAGCGGTAAATATATAGCCATGTCAGCATTCCAGGTTTTGCTATCTCGTCTACATAATAGATTCCACCAGACAGTCACACAAGCCTATACACTTATAGGGTTCTAAGTACCTTTCTAACTCACCTGCAATTATGGTATGAGTATAGGCCAGGCTCAACAACGCGTGACCACTCTTTTAATGGATACCCCCAAATCAAAAGCTGGCAAACGGTGCTCTCTTTACCTTAGATATTATGTTTGATGTGAAAGGCAAATTGGATTAGTTCACGGCAAAGAACCTTAGCTCATTGCCCCCCCGATGCGTATATGCAATTGACATTAACCCATTCTGACCTGAGATCAGATTCATACGAGGTTTCCACCAGACACACACTGGTCTGATTAACCTATTCTGACCTGAGATCAGATTAAAAAAATGTCAGTCGTTCTTCGATTTTTCAAAAAATAGCAGACCTACAAGCTCGTAGCGCGCCACTCGGTGGCGCACTATGAGCTTGTAGATCTGCTATTTTGCAATAGCTAAAGCATAACATGATGCTAACACCAAAACGGGTTCCCGCCCAGAATGGGTTAAGCCCAGAGCTAGTGGTTGCAAGGCTATAAAGACTAAATTAAATGACGTTATGAAACATTCATGAGCCTTCATACATGTGCAAAAATGGAGGGCTTTTGACACCTGCAATCAGACAGCCTTCCACTGATTATTTATACGGCCTAGAGCGAGAGAGGGAGAGAGAGAGAGAGAGAGATTTTATGGGATACATTCATACTGTATGAATGACAATAAAATATAAAATTGGCTTGATTCTCAAATATAAATATATATATATAGGCTATTTCTTTTTAATCCTCCAATGAGAATAAATAGCCTAGTTCTGTCTTGATGAATTGAAACACCTACAACTTTGATCTGTCCTATACAGTATGAACTGTTTAGTTTTTATTTTTATTGTCTATACGCAAATGTTGTCCTTGCCAATGTCCCTGTGACTGCCCTACCTGTACCGTTGGGGTGTGGAGTAGACAACCACACGTCTCCTCCGATACACATGCAGTGACAGCTGCTTCTTTTCACCTCAGCCTGGGTTGCCAAGTCCGCTTATTTCCCCGCGACTTTTGGCTTATTTCTTTCAGAGTTGCTTTTTTATTTTCTAGTCGCGAGTTGTGTTTTATTGGGCTTGTTGAGACCTCCCACACACGCACGCACACACGCACACATACATAGACACCCACACACGCCTCCCTCAAGTCATTACGACAATGAAGCATGTTGTTAAATAGAGGGGGAAGAAATAAAAAAATCGGCTAAAGTAGGCCTATGTGGCCAATGTTAGGCTAATTAGTATAATGAATGACCAAAACGTGAATTAACATAGACAATAGAATATATTAGTGGGCTTGTTTTGGCTTGTTTTTCATGGAGAAATTTGGCTTTATTTCTCCTGCAAGAGTTGTCCGTTTTTTTGTTGGAACTGGGTTGGGCTTATTTCTCTCACGAGAGTTGGCAACACTGCTTTTCACCTGCAGAGTGTCACTGGGAAAAAGCGTAACGTGTGCAGAGGAACATGCTACGTATATCCCTCCCAGTTCTATCCCCTGCTGCAGGTGCCCCAACCGACCTGTAGGGGTCGCTATAGTCCCCAACTGCAAACACAGCCACAAGTTGTGTGTGTGTTGGAGTGCCGAACTTTAGGGAGGCACTGTGAAGGAGTCACAGTCTCCACAGGTACTTTACCAGACCACCACCCCTGCTGCTTCCAATGCATCGGTTGTTTCACTTGACGCTGACTCACTACTACGTGGCATTTGATGTTTATTTCTCTAGAATTTCACAAAACTACTCTCCGTCTCTCTCTCTCTCTCTCCAGGTAACGCCATCCAGGCCTTCGGGAACGGCACCGACGTGGGGGTGTGGCAGCCCATGCCTCCGGTGCAGACCACCGCCTCCACCACGGCCGCGCCGCACCAGAGGAGCCGCGAGCGCAGCCCCAACACCATCGACAACCACATCAACACGGACGGCTTCTACCACTTCTGTGGCAGCCTGCAGGTCAGAATGTTTTTGTTATATCTGTGTTTGCTTGTCTTGTCTGTCTGTCTGTGTGGCTGCAGATGGCCAGCGACGGCCCTGAGTGCGGGCTCTGTGATGATTCCATTCCGAATGTCAAACAAGGTGGAGCCAGCTTGTTGGGAGGCACAGTCGTGCTATAGTATACTGTCCCTCAACCAGAGTTCAGTGTAACTCCCAACAAAGGAACAGAGGTCAAAACTAAATGTTTTGACCGTTCAGCGGTGGCTGTTGAAAGAGGCTGTCCAGCAGATAAACCATAAATAAACAGTGGTGAAAGTGCCACTATAGTCAGGAATAATTACGAGGCATTACTATAAGGCCTCACTCACACCTTCGCATCTAGCATATACAACATTGTTGGACGATGGACGTAAACAAAGGGCCAAAGTGTCATGGCCGCCCCCAATGCATTTCCAATGGAAGTCGCGTGGTTTGACACGACATCTTTGTCATACGGCTTTCGGCTGCCCCCTCGTACAACAGAAATGTGTCAAACCACGTGACTTCCGTTGGAAATGCATCGCGAGCTTGCGTCAGTCAACACGTCTCGTGCATCAGCTATAATATACAACGTTCTGCTGTGAAGGTCTGAGTGAAGCCTTAGTGCAAATATTTAGGGAAAGCCATGGCGTTATGATACTATAGCATAAACAGAAGGGCCCCGATTCACTTTCTTGCTAATCACCAATGTCAAACCAAGGTATTTAATATTTAGTATACGTAATCATACCAATTTTACAATTTTAGGCATTTAGCAGACACTCTTATCCAGAGTGACCTACAAAAGTGCCAAAAAAAAGAAAGTGCCGTAAAGCCTATAGGTCAACAAATAACAGGGTCAAAGGTCATATAAAGTGCACAGAAAACAATGTCGTGCTATACAAAGTAACTATAGGGTGACAGCCAGGTAAACATCAAACACATAACGTCCGTCTAAACAACATCACAGGGCCGTATAGCTGACCATTCGGTTGCCCTACTGCGTGTATATACTGTAGGTACAGTACAGCGACGGCCCTGCGACATCATATCTAATTAACATACAACACAATATATTAGCCTACACGGTAACGTATATGTGACCGACATACATCTCCATAGTGTATATATAACCAGCCTCTAAAGAAAGAAATAAAATAGGTGACATACAAGACGGGATACAAGTAGTGAGGAGGAGTGCTATATCTAAGTGGTGCAGCCGGGAAGGGGTGTGTGTGTGTGTGTGTGTGTGTGTGGGGTCGCATCATGTCCTGACTGCCTTGTAGCACATCAGTGCTTTGACTGGGCGAGCACTGAGCAGCAAGCAGAGGCCACGCACGTACGTACATGTACGTCTGAAGGGGCAATAAGGCATGGACATGTATATGTATATAGGGAAGGGAGGAGGCATGCCGCTGCATTCGGTTTGAAGGGTGAGTTTGAGCGAGCATGTATATGCCGGTGGACTTGCAATATAGTCAAGCCTGGAAATGATTGAGACATTTTGGGGCGGGAACCCCTTTTGGTTGTTAGCGTTATACGTTATGCTCTAGCTATTGAAAAATAGCAGATCTACAAGCTCATAGCGCGCCACCGAGTGGCACACGACGAGCTTGTAGGTCTGCTATTTTTGTAAAAAAAATCGAGGCACATTTAGCCATCCACACAGGGCTGACTATAACGGGATGTCTGACTTATGGGCAGTATAGCCCCGACACGATATCTCAGGTTCGGTTCCAGTTGCAGACTTAATTACTGTACACTGCCCGCCTAATACTTATATTAGACGAAAATATTTATTCAGAACATCATTCGGAACAGTTGACGTCAGACAAGCAATGGGACCGTACATTTCAGCTGTGAAACTGATTGAATATCCAACCAAGCAATCTTAAGGGGCATTCGCCCCTCAGACACGGCAATGTCAGACACAGCAATTCACAATTGGTTTGTGTGGAGTGGAAGGGGAACATGCACTATAAGGCATAACATCCCCTTGATGCTATTGCGCAAATGACATGCAGTCAACCAACCGTTAGTCAAAATGCGCGTTAATTGGGTCTCATTACGGTCTGAGGATATTAGCGTATTTGGTACATGTAGTTTACAGCACTGGTGACATTTTTACGTTGCGATGTGACGCATTGTGAGCTTGTAGATCTGCTCACCAGTGGCGGCCATATGTTTCAATCGTTTCAATTGAAACAGGCCTCGACCCACAAAAAAAATAGTAGTAGTAGTAGTAGTAGTAGAAGCAAAGTATAGTAGTAGTAGTAGTAATATTGCATTGCATCGCAGCCTTCCAATCAGCCTAGTCAATGATTCAGCCTCATCCTGTACGACTGTACGTCCACTTACCACTAGTTGGCAGCAGCTAATAATCACTGCAGGTACTCGACCTGTCATGTCACGTTGACCTGTGTTGTTTGGTTGTAATTGTTCCCACTTCACAGTGTGTGAACTCACTGCACCAGCAGCGCTGAGAGATTGCATCATTGTACTGTATATAGCCTATGCTGCCTCCCAGTTATACTTTACAGTAATTTCAAGACAAAGTAAAAAAAAATGGTTTAATCAAGCTGCTTTTGTGTATTTTTCTACTTGGCTGTGTATGCTGTTCATGCTTTGAAGTCCGATAATACACGCTGACAAAAATAATATATAATAATAATAATTATTATTATTAATTATTAAAATTTAAATTAAATTAAAATGATGACGTCATGAATGGGGCCTCCCGATCCTTAACCCATTCTGACCTGAGATCAGATTCATACGAGGTTTCCACTGGACACACACTGGTCTTGATTAACCCATTCTGACCCGAGATCAGATTCTACAAATGTCAGTCGTTCTTCGATTTTTCAAAAATAGCAGACCTACAAGCTCGTAGCGCGCCACTCGGTGGCGCGCTATGAGCTTGTAGATCTGCTGTTTTTCAATAGCTAAAGCATGACATGATGCTAAACACCAAAATGGGTTCCCGTTCAGAATGGGTTAAGGATCGCCTCTGCTGCTCACTATTAGTTTTTCGACCCACAAAGTTGCGTTGAAAACGCAGAGGTAAAGTCAGTGACATCATGTCACGGCCACAAAGCACAGAAATAAACCGCATACGCCATGGTCCGTCACGGTTTATGACTTGGCCCCCCAAACTCTCTCTCTCTCTCTCTCTCTCTCTCTCTCTCTCTCTGTCTCTCTCTCTCTCTCTCTCTCTCTCTCTCTCTCTCTCTCTCTCTCTCTCTCTCTCTCTCTCTCTCTCTCTCTCACACACACACACACACAAGGTTACTAATTGAGTAGTTTTAAGTAGCGCTGTACTGTAAAAACCTATAGTTATTTGTACAATTTTTTACATTTGAGATTTCATGAACACTCTGGATTGTGTCCAGTATATGTCCGTTACTTTCGTAAGTAACGTCGTTAGGTTACTGGATTACTGCCCATAAAAATAATCCCGTTTAGTCACAAATTACCATTTTGTGTGTGTGTGTGTGTGTGTGTGTGTGTGTGTGTGTGTGTGTGTGTGTGTGTGTGTGTGTGTGTGTGTGTGTGTGTGTGTGTGTGTGTGTGTGTGTGTGTGTGTGTGTGTGTGTGTGTGTGTGTGTGTGTGTGTGTGTGTGTCCCCGCGTGGCTATCGAGACAGACTATGTTTTTGCAATGACTCTGTGGACAAGTCTGTCAGACAACTCTCTTCTCTCTTCCTAACAATTGCACACACGCGCACACACACACACACACACACACACACACACACACACACACACACACACACACACACACGCACAAGCACACACGCACACACACACCGAGACAAACACTCACAGTAATAAGCAAAAGGCCATTGACTCCCCGAACCCGTCCACTTCCTGCCAGTGACAGCTCAGCAGCAGTCACAACAACAATGCATTTACTGTGCACAGTGAGGCTTGAAAGAAACAAATCAAAAGTGCAGGGAGAGGTGTTCTATATCGCCTGGAATGGCAGAGGGGGAAGGAAGAAGAAGAAGAGGCCCCCAGGCTCCCGGGGAGAGAGAGACACTCTGTTTTAAGAGCTTAAAAAGGGAAACGGCCGCCAGCAGCTGCCATGAGCCTGCGCCTCCTTCAAACCTGCTGCCTGTCGGGGTGTTTGTTCACACACCTCTATACCCCCAGGCTGCTGCGTGCGTCGCTCAGATGTTGCAGAGCTCAGAGTGAACACACAAACGCAAAGGGGGAGGAGGGGAGCTTTATAACCACTTAACCACTTCAACACACCCCCTGATCGTATGAAACAGACCGGAGGTTTGTCATGTGGGATGTACCCAATGACATGTATGTAATTGGGTACTGGGTATACTATAGTATACTGATTCAGCTCGCGTGCGTGGGGAGGAGACCTATATACCTGCTTCGTGCCGCCTCTCATCAGGCTCGGGCCAATCATCATCAGAAGAAAGCTGTCCACCTGGGCCCTATTTAAGAACGGCTATCAGCTGTGTGCGTTAATTGGCAGTGTGCTAGACACTGTCCATGTGCTGTGTATGGAGATGGTGAGTGTGTGTGTACGTGGTCTGAACGCTGGTGCCCAAAAGGTTTGGTGTCGTCACCATGTTCTTGACCTACACACACTCTTTAGTGTTTGGTTTTGTTGAGGTTGAACTCGCTATATATAGAAGGCATGTTGAAATGAAGAGTTTCAGGGCAGGCCTTCGGCTGACTGATTGTCCGATGTATACTGCTAAGCTGGGGTGCATGGTACGTATAGTTCAGACAAGTCATTTGGGCAGACAAATGACAACCCACCTCATCTCCTAACCTAACCTAACCATAACCGCAAGCACGGGAGCAGACGCTATAGTCCGACACGCGGATGAATGTCGGACTAATGCCCTGTCTGGAAAAACCTCCACCTCCCCTAAAGCAAGTCTGACTTTATGTGATCTGTTTGTAGAACTATACTGGCTATACCAGCTTTTTGTAACGGGTCACTTTTGATAGAGGCTATAGATGAGAGTAGTAAGATTATAATTGATTTAAATTGTCCTTTTTGAGTGGTGCAACCACTCCTACAACCAGCAATGTCCGTGTACCTGTTTGTGTACGTCAATGAGCATGAGTGGTGTGCGTGAAATTGGAACGACAGAAGTATGTGACATGGCTGCCACATGCTGGACGCAAATCCAACTTCTGACTGTCTATAGGTTCGCTAAAGAAGGAAAGGCCGAGCCAAAATAATAATGAAAAAATAGTTCTCAGTGACGCGGATTGATATCCATAATAAAGCTAATCTGACGGAGCAGAAAGAGAGAGAGAGAGAGAGAGAGGAGGGGGGGAGAGAGGGGAGTTGCACCACTCGGTTCACACAGGTGTGATTTTTATTTTATGTTAGGTAAGTGGGTGCGTATACTTAAAGTTAGGTTAAAGGTATTTTGATTGTTTATCGAGTTGTGCCAGGGTTTATTGTCTTGTTATTAAGTCTAAATGTAAATGCAGGTAAACTTGTGCTTTAAGTTGACCTAAAAGGCCTCTAATAAAACGAAACTTAATTTGCCATATATTGCTTTTTTTCTTTTTTTTGGTATGTGAAGTTTTGCTTTATTGTACAGTCGCAGCTGAACTTGTACATTTTATTGTCCATCTACAACAAATCTCTTTGGCAAAACAATAGCCGATCTGCAAGCTCACAACGTGCCGCGCCACGTCGTGAGCTTGTGCTCATCGACTGTTTTCGGTCCAAATGTTCCTCCCCAGTCCCAGAATTCCGGGGATGCTGGGGTTCGAGTGGTTAAATCCTATATATACTGTGTTTACACACTTCATTGAACGGAGTCCAGAAGTGGTCAATGCTATATAGCAGGGGTTCCCAAACTTTTTTGGACCAGGTACCCCTTTTGGGGTAGATATTTTTCCAGGTACCCCCTCATCCTCGCAACACGGATAACAAATAAATGTATACGTCTAAATGTAGACGTTTAAATGTAGACGTCTAAATGTAGACGTCTAAATGTATACAGACGTCTAAATGTAGACGTCTAAATGTAGACGTCTAAATGTGTACGTCTAAATGTAGACGTCTAAATGTGTACGTCTAAATGTAGACGCTAAATGTGTACGTCTAAATGTAGACGTCTAAATGTAGACGTCTAAATGTGTACGTCTTCTCTTATGGGGGTCCCTGGCATATCTTTTCAAATGGGGGTCCACGGGCTAAGTAGTGTCAATTTGGGGGTCCTTGACATGAAAACGTTTGGGAACCACTGCTTTAAACACTTTAGCACTTTATGAACATGAACAAAATAGATGGGTCCCCCCTGGAACTCCCTCAGGTACCCCTGGGGGTCCCCGGACCCCACTTTGGGAACCACTGCTATATAGGATTCCAAGACTATATAGGGATGCGATGATATAGGGTTCAAGAGAGTTTATTTGTGGAGGATGCATGTGGGCTGTGAGCTGATCGAGGAGCTACTGTATGATGGAATGATGGGCAGTATATACGTGGGCAGGTTGACTGGCAGGCATGATGGAGGAGTGATCCTGAGGACAAAAGGACACTTTTGGAAGTTACTTTTTACAGCACACATGAATCTTGGAAACAAACGCCGAGAACGAATTACTGACCTGGAGGTTTGCGAAGCGTGATGATCACGTATTACCCGCTGGAGCTGAAACAACAAAACCACGTGACAAGGAATGGTTCCCTTTAACCCGAGGCGCTTTTTAGAGACTGTGCATCACATTCTCCCGTTCACACAATGATGCAGGAGGAAACCATGCAAGGCACCACCAACCTGCACATCATGGGAGCAATTAATTATATTTTCAGTGTCTTGCTCAAGGACACTTCGACGCTATAACTCTGCAGGGGGAGCCCACGGGGGTTCGAACAGGGAACCTTGCGATTCCCATGCAGCCTGCACTCTGCCCCTGAGCCACCGCCGCCCCGCGCGCTGAGGTGAGGTGAAGTGGGTGAAGAAGAGTCAGGGTTTATATAATATGCAGGAGAGGTGACGAACGGATGGATGGCAGCTGTCGACCGAGGGAGGTGATGGAGCTGGTTGAAGGCAACTGAGCTGGATGAACGGGCACGCACACACGCACGCACGCGCACACACACACACGCACACACACACACACGTACACACACGTAGAGAGTCCAACAGGGGACACAGAAGGAGAGGGAAACAAACCAAAACACAAGGGAAGATACTGACATATCAGACTCTCTCTCTCTCTCTCTCTCTCTCTCTGTGTCTCCCTTTCTCTGTCTCTCTATCTCTCTTTCTCTCCCTCTCTCTGTTCACTTGCTTCCTCAGTATGTTGTTGTGGGCTCGCTACAGCGAGCACACAATAGTTATTGTGGGCTCGCTACAGTGAGCACACAATAGTTATTGCCAGCCTATATTTATTTATTCCAATTTCCGCCACTTTTTTTGCCACCCTACTACTTCCACATACTTTATGCTAGAAATGTAGTTCAAACTTCAAACTGTTCAGCTCTTTGCAGTGATGTGTGCTTGTATTTTTATTTTCACAAAGTTTTATACTTTTTATACTTTTTAACTTTTTAACTTTTTTTTACATCCTTTATAATGAGAGTCGATGGAAGAAAGGTCCCATTTTTCACAGTTAACTTTTTTGAGCTCTTATTACTCCGTCATACTTTCACTTTGAAACTTCATTCAAACTTTATAATGTTCATCTATCTTTGAACTTTCATTGGTGAAAAAATTGTTTTGAAAAAGTTTATACTTTTTAACATATTTAACTTTATTTATAGTTTTTTCCTGCCATTGACTTTGTATGGGATTTATCTCTAAATCAACCTCACTTTTGCAGCCTCATTACTCTGGCATACTTTGTCGTAGAAACGTGATTTAAACTTTAGAACGCTCACACGACTCTGGACTTTTTCGTGGTTCAAACCGTATTCGAATACGTTAAACGGTTTTTCCGAAATCGCAGTTCAATCGCAGGCCGTTTCGCGTAATTAGTGCCATTTTAGAGTGCGGGCCTTCTTTGACTAGAGTGTGGAGACTGAAATTCTTTCCTTGCAAATTTACCAAACAAATTGTCGTCCCGGCCAAAGTATTCATTTTACACGCATGTTCTTTGGTCATTTTGTAGCCACACATGTCCTCTTTCACACAATGTGACCACCAAAGCACAGAGACATACAGAATGTGAACTACGGCCTTTTAAGTGACACAAAAACAGTCAATCTGCTCATTGACCTCCATTGTATAATTCTTACGAGGAAATTATCGCGCTGACAATTCTTAACTCGCTCTTATAACCACATTTTCAATCGTACCAACACCACAATCGCACATGGTGTACCTCAATATCTCAGGCCACTCACAGCGAAAAAAATATTTGCATTCGACTTTTACTTTTTGCGATAGAGCAATTTGTTCGGGGCATAGTTTCCCTCATTCAGAACCATTGTAATCTCCCAGTCATAGTACTGGCATAGAACTTGGAAGTCTTTTACTTCCACAGCTGAGACATATAAGGGCTTAATTACAGGGCAGACATTAAAGTTACAAGATCTCAATGAGTTGCTCTGCGATACCTTGTGAGCTTGTAGGTCTGCTATTTGTGCAATTAGGCTAGACACATGCAAGTGCACGCACGCACGCACACACACACACACCCTGTCTTCGCACGCACGCACGCACACACACACCCTGTCTTCCTATTGGCTGGCCTTTACACAGCTCTCGCAAGCGCACGCACGCACGCACGCACGCACGCACACACACACCCTGTCTTCCTATTGGCTGGCCTTTACACAGCTCTCGCAAGCGCACGCACGCACGCACGCACGCACGCACGCACGCACACACACACACACCCTGTCTTCGCTCGCACGCTCGCACACACACACCCTGTCTTCCTATTGGCTGGCCTTTACACAGCTCTCGCAAGAGCACGCACGCACACACACACACACCCTGTCTTCCTATTGGCTGGCCTTTACACAGCTCTCGCAAGCGCACGCACGCACGCACGCACGCAAAAAAAATAAAAACTCTTTTTTTTTTTTTTTTTTTTTTTTTTAAATAAAAAATTTAAAAAAATTTAAAAAATGGCTGGCCTTTACACAGCTCTCGCAAGAGCACGCACGCACACACGCACACACACACACACACCATGTCTTCCTATTGGCTGGCCTTTACACAGCTCTCGCAAGCGCACGCACGCAAGCGCACGCACGCACGCACGCACGCACGCACGCACGAAAAAAAAAAAAAAAAAAAACATTTTTTTTTCAATTTTTTTTTTTTTCAATTTAAAAAATGAAAAAAAAAGAAAAAAATGGAAAAATGAAAAAAAAATGAAAAAAAATGAAAAAAACTTAAAAAAAGAAAAAAACTTTAACTTTTTTTTTTTTTACTTAAGAAAAAACTTTAACTTTTTTTTTTTTTACTTATTAAGAAAAAACTTTAACTTTTTTTTTTTTTACTTATTAAGGAAAAACTTTAACTTTTCTTTTTTACTTATTAAGAAAAAACTTTTAAAAACACTTCTACAACTTCCACATACTTTATTCCGCTTTATGCAGTTATTTATGCTTATTCTTTTTACACATTTTTATACATTCTTTTTTTTTACTTTTCCTTCAGCTTTAATACATTTTCTACTGTACATTATATACATTGCGTATTTTGGCGAGCCCACGCAGTTTCCGTAGGGAACTGCTTTCTAGTTTTTGTGTGATATGGTTGTGATTCGTCTTAAATTTGGCTCGGAAATGCAGTCAAGTTCTCTCACTATCCGCTGTTAACATCCTACAGTATACACACACAATTTCCAGCACGCAAGCATGCACACACGCACACACGCACACACGCACGCACACACACACACACAAGCGCAAGGCTATAGGCTACTCATAAATACATGGCCACATGGCAATTAAGGCCCTTGGGCAAAGTCAGACTGTTCTTATGAATATAGTTGACTACCAAAGCAAGCGGCAAATAAAGCGCCCCAGACAAAATATGGAAATCAAACGCATATGCTAATGTGACTTTTTTAGAAAGCAAACGGGCAACAGAGCAGGTGTCAGTCACGTGGACGAACACACGAGAGCAAGAGCCAGCCATCTTTGGTTCTGTGGAATGAAATGAGTTTTGCGTGTGGAGATTATAGATACCGCAGCGTGTTTAATCGAATAGCGGTTTGTTTAGCTTCATCTTTGAAATCGCTGGGTTGCGTCAGAACTATAGAAAACAAAACAACTAGCATTGTCATAGTGCAGTGTACCAGATGGAAGTTCATAATTACGCATGGCTTTCTCAGAATCATGATCGCGATCAAGGGCAATTTCAATTTAAACCTGAACTAAACATCCCAGGTGTTTTTGATATGCCACGCTAATTGTGTCGCTTAAGGAAACGTATCTCGAGCTAAGATAATCACCACACCGCTCTGCTTTGCAATCTGCAATATGAAAACACATCATCATAGTATCAACACCTCCAGGACTCAAGATGCAGATGAAACTTCCTCATGGAAGCCTTAGAAACTAGGCGTGCAACTTACTTATTTGAAGTAATCCATTTACTTGTGTATATACAAATGTATTTAGATGCAGACATTTTTTTATGTTTTTTATTTATTTCAAAGTTGTATGCTGAAGTATAAAATAGGGCGCAAGTGGTTCATCGGGGCTAATCAATTAGATTTTATTCTCGTGTCAATTTGTTGATATAATACAAAAATGGATTTCAACATTATTTGATTAATTGAAAGAGTCATTGATATTATAATCACTACGAAAATAATTTCCAAACCATTTCCTTAAGTCTTTGTACTCCTGAGGTAATTTAAAAGAGCCCGTTTGAATCACTAATCTTTATGTAGAGGCCTGCAAATTCACTATGATTTATCCTTCCGCCAGAGCATTTTCTACGTGCAATTTTGTCCCGAAGGAAAAGTGTTTTTATTTCATTTTATAACAACCTAAAGTATTTCTCTCTTCCACTGGCTCTGCCTGATACAGAACATCCCTGTTTTTTGGTCTGAGACTACTCTCTGGATACATGTATTATTCTGTCATACCGCACACACACACACACACACACACACACACACAGCGTTTGCAAGCATGTCTTCGTAATTCATTTGGTATAGCATTCAATTATCAGCGCACAATTAGGACATTGTGACTGTGTGTACATACTATAATAAGTATACCCTGCACAACCGTGCATAATAATATGTGTCATTATTTACATTATTCATATTGTAATGCGACCCATAGGGACGAAAAACAAACTGATGCAACAAAAATAACCAGCGGGCTCAGGGGGCTTTCAACCGCATATAAAGCGTGCACCCACTGCGGGAACGTTACCTCACACACCCTCATTCTGTATACCGTACGTGCACCGTGCATGTGTGTGTGTGTGTGTGTGTGTGTGTGTGTGTGTGTGTGTGTGTGTGTGTGTGTGTGTGCTCGCGGGCGCCACGCAGCCATGGCCCACGTGCGTGTGTGAGCAGAGGAGGACGAAAGAGCAGAAATGTGTGCACGTGTGAATTTGAGATGAGAGACCAGTGTGTGATTGTCCTTGTTCTGTTCTAAGCGTTTTTCCTCCTCTATCAAAGCGTTGGTTGTTTTGTTTTACATTTGTTTGTCTATATACTGACTTATAGAGAGATGATTGGTTGATTTGGAGCAGGTGCGACGATGACGAGGCACATGCAATGCAGAAAGGAGGGACACCGGCCCGCACACCGCCACTTGCTATGGGTTCAGAGCATTTATTTAACCCATTCTGAACGGGAACCCATTTTGGTGTTAGCATCATGTTATGCTTTAGCTATTGAAAAAATAGTAGATCTACAAGCTCATAGCGCGCTATGAGCTTGTAGGTCTGCTATTTTTTGAAAAACGACTGACATTTTTTAGAATCTGATCTCGGGTCAGAATGGGTTCATCAGACCAGTGTGTGTCCAGTGGAAACCTCGTATGAAACTGATCTCAGGTCAGAATGGGTTAAGAAGCAACGTTTCGGTCTTGCGACCTTCCTCAGGCTTTGTCCACTGACTCGACTTCATGTCCATTCCACTTGAGTTCGAGTTTTCAGACGGAACATTCATTGTCCTATTACTCATGCTACCTGACGAAAAAGCCAGTCACTGCTTTATTAATATTAAAAATGCATTATCGCACTGTATATTTAATTATTATTATTATCATTATAAACGCAAATTGTTAAAACCGGTAAAGCATCTCTGTAATATTCTTTATTTTTGCGTTGTTGGCTTTTCAAAAGTGACAGACGCAGAAGGTCAGGAGCAGCGTGTGCCTCTGCTATTCATGAACATTCTTGGAAAGACCTTGAAAGCGTGAGAAACACGACTTAGAAGGCATTTGTAGAGTCTGCCTCAGGTGTTAACACATTTAGTACATAAATCGTCTGGAAACGTCATAAGGATTGGAACCGAGAGGTGCCTTCGACGTCTGTGGACGTCCTAGCGACGTCCAAACGACACGGGGCGAGATAAGAATATTCAGAATTATTCCTATTTTTTTTTTTGGCATTTCGCTTTTCGCTTGCCGTATGCTAACGCTCTGTGCAACTATTAGCTAGGATCGATATGCTGGCGCTTCATTTCTGCTCCTCATCCGTCTCTCCCGCAAAATATGAACGCTTTTTGGAGCGTATATAAATATATTAAGATGATCGGAGATTGTGAGGTCACTTTGTCAAGTCAACTTTTTTAAGAAAGTGTTTCCGGTTCATGGCTTTCAGAGTAAAAGCACTCAGACAAATCTGGCACCCCGGAGCTTCTATTTTGATGCACTTCCGGCACTTAAATCCATTTAATCCATTTAGGCCTGACCTCAAAATTAAATGAAAAATCTTCTAAATCCTCCAGTTTTCTGAAAATTTCACGGTTTTTCAAAAAATAGCAGACCTACAAGCTCGTAGCGCCGCGCCACTCGGTGGCGCGGCGCTACGAGCTTGTAGATCTGCTATTTTTCAATAGCTAAATGATAACAATGTTTAAAACACCAAAATGGGTAAAAAATAATTCACGCACATTTCTGTCTTTATTTTGGTTACATTACCATTTCCATCTAACCGGGTAGTACTTTTTGTCCCCTCACCTACGAGGTGATTATACCTTTACAAATTGCATTTCCGTGGGTTCCATTTGCCTTTGATTGTTTTGGGATATGGCGGTGTCTCTTGTTGCAAGAAAAGCCAAAGAGCACTGATTACAATACATTCATCAAGTACACTTGCAGCATGTGACAAAAAATGACTGTATATAGTGCTATATTTTTCCCAAAGATATACTGTATAGGGAGAGTAGAAATGTCTGGAACAATGAACCCCCCCCATGGACTGTACGGTCTACTACAGTGTACGTTACTGTATGTACTCCTGTATGTGAACTGTTTGCCATAATGTGAAGTGATTTCCGCGTGCAAATTTGTATGTTTGGCGACGGTAATATTGACCAAAATGATCCATTATGTTTCCGTCTCACAGGCTCAGAAACTGAAGTCCAACTCCACT
This sequence comes from Protomyctophum bolini, assembly GCF_963924005.1. Classification (NCBI taxonomy): domain Eukaryota; kingdom Metazoa; phylum Chordata; class Actinopteri; order Myctophiformes; family Myctophidae; genus Protomyctophum; species Protomyctophum bolini. Next base: position 39,603,172 of record NC_137875.1, read on the forward strand.
GTCGATGGCGTACTGTGCGTGGTAAGGACACGCACGCACACACACACACACACACACACACACACACACACACACACACACACACACACACACACACACACACACACAGGAGTTGCTCCCTGCATTGAGAAAAGGCTGCTCAACTGCATGCTAATGGTCAGGATGGATTAAATGCAAACAAAACAAATTACGGGCATGTGTTGAATGTATACACATACAAATACACTTAGCTTAATTCAAGGCACTCCACTTTGTGTTATGCCAGCGACACCCATACAGCCGTGATATACTGGACTGCAATCACGATATGTCTCGCTCTTTATAGTGTTATTGCTTATCGCAGGATAAGTATTAAAACATATTCCATGACGGGGTTTCACCATTCATCAACGGATGAAACTGCAATATTTGCCCAACGTGCCTCACACTTTCTCTCTCTGGTTTATAGGCATTAACAAAAACTCTTAAGGCACCCACTTGACAATTGACCGTGAGAATGAGAGTATATACGAAAAACAACGTATTATAGGTTGACTAAATTAAATTATATGAAATTAAAATACCTGTCTGGTGGAGTTAAAGGTATAGGGTATAAGTAATACATCACTGAGGATATGTCCGTCCATGCGATGTATTTTCGTTCTGAGGTATTCTATTCACAGTGACTCATATAGGAATAGACTATTATGTGACAACCAGGTATAGTCTGGTGACCACCGACGGAGAGACGGGTGACAGCCGGAATGTAGACGGCACCCCGGGGTGAGCAGTATGGGTTGGCGCCCCATGGACGCCCACAAAAAACCTCCGGTATGAGGCCTTTAGGAGGGGCCATTCGAGCCGCAAGCGGAGCCTGCTAGTAGCACCGTTGCCCATGCAGCGGTGGAGCCTGCGGAACCATTGCGGCTCAAGAATCCACCACTCCTGAATGAAGTGTCTGGTGCTGGGACTCTGGTGCAACCAGGGGGGCAGTCAGACGGATATTTTGTGAAGCCACTAAGGAAATGAAAGTTCATATAATGGCCTGTTGTGGCGCTATCATTGGGCTCAAAAAAAACCATAGCCCCATAGAAGTCCATGTATTTGGGCCCAACTTCACCTAGACTGTATTACCTTAATAAACATGGTCATGAATACTTTTCCAGTCACTAGTTTAAAGTCTCATTTCTAATGTCATAATATTCTTTTTGGAAAATTATGGTCCCATTTATAAAAAAAATGACCATAAAGTCGCGCATGTTCTGAGGGGCGTGGCTACCGTTACAGTCTATGAACGGGATCCCCCACCCACTCGAGTCAAAATAAAAACCAACGAAGAAGAAGGGGGGAAGTCCCGCCTCGTTGTCTGGGCCAGCCAATGGGCCAGCTGGCCTGAGCTGGGCCAAAACGGATCTTGAAAGATGGCGACTTCCATTGCAAGGATTTACAGGCTTCATTTACATTCATGTTAGACCCGCGGAACGCTTTGTCCATATTTTTTACAGTCTATGGGTGCAACGCACAGGGTCCTGGTGAGACGTATAGGAGGGGCCCGGACTGGAGTCAACCTATAGCCTATAGTCCCTATAGTCCCCCCCCCCCCCCCCCCCACCATGACACATTCCGTAATCTCCTCGAGACAAGACATTTATCCGAAACACATACTTTGCCTCTGACCCCAGGGTCAAAGGTCACTGGGGCCCTATGAGACCATGCCTGCCTTTGTAATCTCCTCAGTCTTTGTAGACTCTTTGAGGCTGAAATGGGACGTGGCTGTTTATCTGGTGGCTTTTAAAGTTCACTGTAAATGTCATTGTCCCATAATAAGGCGGCGTTATATATGCACTGGACTGACATTTAGCGGAAAGCAGGGACGGGTCTGGAGGAGATGACCCAACCACTGTGGTTCCCTCCCTGCTTTGTTAGCGCTTCCATCTGCACTCTGAAAACACACACAATATGAATTCTCGCAGTCTCTCCGACACGAAGATTGGCCTTTACTGTTTTTTGTCTGAAAATGAATATGCTTCTACAGAGGTGCACGTAATGTTCTATCCTTACAGTCACACTGTGTCAAACTCATTCATTTTAATAATCTTTTTTGGTGACACGTCCCCGGTCGTCCGTTGTAGCTTTAATGCAAATGTTTTAATCCAAAAGTTTGGTAGTACAAACCTTCTCTTCTCTTCTCTTCTCTTCTCTTCTCTTCTCTTCTTCTTCTCTTCTCTTCTCTTCTCTTCTCTTCTCTTCTCTTCTCTTCTCTTCTCTTCTCTTCTCTTCTCTTCTCTTCTCTTCTCTTCTCTTCTCTTCTCTTCTCCTCTCCTTTCCTTTCCTTTCCTTTCTTTCATGTCACCTTTTCTCTCTCACACAGGATCCTCAGATTGATGGCCCTGGCACGTCTAATGCTATCCCGAGAAACTCAGCAGTACCAAGATGGCCTCCACCAGGCCTGGCCCCTCTGCTTCCCCAGCTGCTCTGGCTGTGGTATTACACCCTGCAAGCGCTCTCCTCGGCGGCCATCTTGTAGCCTATAGCCACCTCACAGCAACAAACAACCACGGACTGACGAACATATTTGTATAAAAATAAAAAAAGAAGCTGAAAGAGATATTATATTCTCTGTTACTAATACCTGTTGTATTTCCCTCATAATTTGTATTCCTGTTTTCTTGTTCCTTTTTTGTTATTATGAATTGTTTTAATTGTTTTCTTTTTTTTTTGGAAGCTTTATCTTTGTGTTGCAGTTGTGCGCTAAATCAGTGATCTTAATTGTTAACTCAGTTTGGCTATAAAGTGTTCCTTTTGGGTTAGTCCAAAAAGAGTCTATGTACCTCACTAGGTGACCGTGAGAATTCGGACCACATTCCAACACAGAAAGACAGGTGGCTCTCAGAAACGGTCGTATATTTGATCTTTTCTCAATTCTGCTTGTGCATCGAGACTCACCAGAGACATAGAAGCTCAAGTATCGCTTCTAGCCACCCACTCCAGTAACTATAACGGCTGCATTAAAACAGATAGGCAGCCAGGTGTTAATCGTCTAATCTGTGGTGTATCTGTGTTTTGATAATGGTGTTCAGCTGCTATTCCACCATTTTAACAATTCAAACAACGGCTGGGGATGCTGTCGGTCACAGAAATGTGACTATAAGCACTTGAGAAGGTTTTGACGGACAACAGAACTTTAGCTTCAAAGTAGAGGTCTTCAGGGGTCTACCCGAACCGGAAATACATGGCAATACCCGAGACCCGGGTTCGGGTCCGTGTTTCATTATGGTCAATTGTGACCAGATTTGACTGAGAGCCTGCCATCGCACAAACTCCAGATTTCCCCGGAGGAGAAAACCTTTGAGTTAATAGCACAGGCAGACTCTTCACATATACTAGAGCGTGTCTGAAATAAGTGGCAGGGCTGAAATGGAAATGTAAATATGAAATAAATGCTTAAACATGTAGCTCGGTGTAATGTTAGAGACCACAGAAGTGAACCTTTCAAGCCTGTTTTCTGCAAGCCATATCTCCAAAACGGGTGGGTCAAACTGAACAACCAATATGTCAATTTGAAGCTATGATTCCCTGCTTTTAAAAAACGAAAATTCCAAAAAGTCCAACGGCAATCCCTCATTCAAATCTGGTCACAATTGTATTCCTCAATTGTTTATCATTATGTGGTGTGCCCGAGTGGATGCAGGAAGACACTATACGCACTGGATATTGGAAGGAATTCCAGTGGTTCAATTAGGATTAGGGTTCATTTAACAAAAAAAGTCCATTCGATTTCGAGTTCGTCATTTTGGATCCGTAAGACCTTAAAGACCTCAAAAGTGATTGATGCTCTTGCGACACTCAGAGGCGCTTTAACAGTGACGCTTGTTCTGAATCACATTGATACACACAATGCAGCATGCAAAAGCACAGGTGAAGACATGCGCACACACACACACACACACACAGTCCACACCTACCAGTATAGTTAACTGAATCCACTCAGCTCATGGTATAGTGATTGTACATACTTTATTACTTGTAATTGTTAGAGGTCTATACGGAAGTGTCAAGAGCTTCTCAGAGGAAAGAGGATACAGGATTAATGGATAACTTGCTGCTGATTTTGAACCAGGCAGTTTCACCTATCTTATTGATTGGGGGGTGGTTGTTAAAACCTTGCTAAGCATGACATTGTGTGGTGAGTGTCACACTGCTGGTCCTCTGGCTGGCCATGCTGTCTTATCTGTAATAACAGGAGCTGAGGGCTAAAATATCTTAGGCTTATTGTTGTACTGTGTATTCAACTCCTCCCTGTGTTCATACGCCTATCGCTCCAAAAATCTATACCCACACAGCAAAATCAACTCCATTTCTACACATACTCACTTGAACACTGAGGATTTTTACTGTACTGTACTGTACTGTACTGTACTGTACTGTACTGTACTGTACTGTACTGTACTGTACTGTACTGTACTGTACTGTACTGTACATGCGCTCAGTGTAATGTCGTGTTGCCTCAGCAGTGAAACTGTCAAAAAATATTAGGGGGCGAGACTTCAAAATCATTGTTCGTTTTTTTGTAAACTGAGTCTGGTCCATTGCAGTTCATCATGACACGTGACTTTCTGTATGTAAATTGTTGAAGCATTTTTTTGTATGTCTGCACTGAGGATTTCTGGGGAAAAAGACACAGATCTGTGTCATAGTTGTGTTGAGTTCTCCAATAGAAAAAAACACCCCCCTCTTTCAATCCACATTGAGGTGAGAACATAAATATGATCTTGGCCTTTTTTATTATTTCTCCCCGGGCCCACGTCATAGGAATTTATTTATAATTCCTATGAATCTCCCAACAACGCGCGCACACACACACACACACACACACACACACACACACACACACACACACACACACACACACACACACACACACACACACACACACATACACACACACACACACACACGCAGAGAGAGAGAGAGATCTTCGTGGCATGTACGGCCATTTGGACATTTCAACAGAAGCATTTATGACATGCTGCCTTGGTTTCTGTGGCTTCTTGAAACACGATTAATGTATAGTAGAACTTACACGTTATTTACTGAGTTATTTACATGGTATATGTACTGTATGTATGTATTGGCTGACAATATAATTGGGCAAATTTAAATGTCTGATATTTTATTTCAGAGCATTGTGAGCTATTTTGACATTCAGAGATAGAATATTGTTTTTTTTTATATACACATAATATGTATATTTCTCCCACTATGTACATTATTATGGAATACTAATGCATCTGATAAGAAGATATCAATGTAGCTGTCCTATACTTATTATAATACCACACTATTTCCATAGACCATAGCATAATATCTTTGTATCATAGCCCCATTTATGAAGTTGCGTAATATTGCTTTTTGGAGGTAACTTTACCCATTTATTTTTCTATCTTTTACTGATTTGTTTGAGTTTACTCATCTTGTGCAAAGAGAAAGTTGAGTTGAGTTTAAAAAGGCTGATATGGAGGCAGTTTATATTTAAATAATAGATTTCAATTGTAATGCTTTTCTGAATGATACTGCTGTAGCTGTTGGCTTGCCATTGACATGTCATTACACCTGCAGGGGAAAACAACTTGTTTGTTTCTAGTTAAAATGTACCGAGGTTGTGATTTTTGGTTGGTGATAAGAATCACAACACAATGGACAAAGAGGCTATTGTTCATTTGACCACAGGTGGAACTATGAAGACAGTTTAGGTATAGAATGTGGGCCATGGAGGACATTGCAGTCCACTATACTTTTCAAAACCAACAGGGAATAATCACAGTCTCTGAACGTTTGGGAGGCTCAAATGCGGTTAAATGTTTCTTAAACTCGTCTCATGTATATGAATTTTATATTTGAAACCAAATGTCATATCTAGATGGGTCCATGGAACTTCCAACCTTGCCATGTAAATGCTGTGGAAGGGGTCCACACCACAGCATGGTTCACAAAGGGCATAGGCAGACGGTCACGCGTGGTCGCGCATGGAGGTGGAGCTTCTTTTCCATCCACCAGCTGTCTAAAAACCCGGTTTTTAAGCTGCCAGGGGACGTGCGCGACCCCGCGCGACAGTCTGCCTCCGCTGAACGAGCTTCTGCTATAGAGCATCGCAGTCCCGCCCCCCTTTCATGACGACGCCAGGCCTAGAAGATACCAATGCATTTTTCCCATAGACATTTCAAAAGGTATTTATTTAAAGACGTTTACGCCGCGGACAAAGCCAACTGGAGTCGTGACAACTCATGACAACGAACACAATATTTCGGACCAAACAAATAATTACAAAGAAGAAAAACAACTAAAAAAAAGGGTTGGAACCTGCCGTTTTTTTTTCTTCTTTCTAATTATTTGTTTCGGCCCCAAAGATTGTGTTTGTTGTCATCATTTGTCACGACAAGAGTTGGCTTTGTCCGCGGCGTATGAACGTCTTTAAATAAATACTTTTTGAAATGTCTATGAGGAAAATGAACGGAGAATCATTCCCTGGGCCCTGGTAGGGGTTGGGACTGCGACACTCACTATAGCCCAAGGGTGGTGGCCGTTAGGGTTCTTATAGACCACAAACTGTGGCTCAGCCTCAGCGTATGATTAAAGAAAAGAATCCCGTTGTTGGACAGGAGGGTGAATATAGTGACATATATTTGCATTCATCTCCATCCCCATTAGTTCTTTAAAATACCAGAGAAAAGGATAATGGGGAGGGGGTCATTCTTCGATCCTCTTCAGCTATATACAGCGTAATTCAAGCTTGTGAAAATGTAAAATCTATTGTACAAAAAGTTATAATTAAAGAACTGTTAAATCATCCTTAACAGCTTATATGTGGTGTCTTCTTCTTATTCATGCTTTTTTTTCTCCAAAATCAATCATTTTGGACCATGGGCCCATATCGTACGGCATACTATAGCGCGCCGTTTTTCATCATTTTTGAGGATTTGAAAAAAATGACGAAATGACAAAAACGATGGGTTATAGCCCATGTTTTTTGAAATTTTGAAAAAAAAAGTTAGCCTCGTTTCTCATCATTTTGGACCATGGGCTATAGCCCATATCGTACGGCATACTATAGCGCGCCGTGTTTCATCATTTTTGAGGATTTGAAAAAAATTACGAAATGACAAAAACGATGGGTTATAGCCCATGTTTTTTGAAATTTTGAAAAAAAAACTTAGCCTCGTTTCTCATCATTTTGGACCATGGGCTATAGCCCATATCGTACGGCATACTATAGCGCGCCGTTTTTCATCATTTTTGAGGATTTGAAAAAAATGACGAAATGACAAAAACGATGGGTTATAGCCCATGTTTTTTGAAATTTTGAAAAAAAAAGTTAGCCTCGTTTCTCATCATTTTGGACCATGGGCTATAGCCCATATCGTACGGCATACTATAGCGCGCCGTGTTTCATCATTTTTGAGGATTTGAAAAAAAGGACGAAATGACAAAAACGATGGGTTATAGCCCATGTTTTTTGAAATTTTGAAAAAAAAAGTTAGCCTCGTTTCTCATCATTTTGGACCATGGGCTATAGCCCATATCGTACGGCATACTATAGCGCGCCGTTTTTCATCATTTTTGAGGATTTGAAAAAAATGACGAAATGACAAAAACGATGGGTTATAGCCCATGTTTTTTGAAATTTTGAAAAAAAAAGTTAGCCTCGTTTCTCATCATTTTGGACCATGGGCTATAGCCCATATCGTACGGCATACTATAGCGCGCCGTTTTTCATCATTTTTGAGGATTTTTAAAAAATTACGAAATGACAAAAACGATGGGTTATAGCCCATGTTTTTTGAAATTTTGAAAAAAAAAGTTAGCCTCGTTTCTCATCATTTTGGACCATGGGCTATAGCCCATATCGTACGGCATACTATAGCGCGCCGTGTTTCATCATTTTTGAGGATTTGAAAAAAATGACGAAATGACAAAAACGATGGGTTATAGCCCATGTTTTTTGAAATTTTGAAAAAAAAAGTTAGCCTCGTTTCTCATCATTTTGGACCATGGGCTATAGCCCATATCGTACGGCATACTATAGCGCGCCGTGTTTCATCATTTTTGAGGATTTGAAAAAAATGACGAAATGACAAAAACGATGGGTTATAGCCCATGTTTTTTGAAATTTTGAAAAAAAAAGTTAGCCTCGTTTCTCATCATTTTGGACCATGGGCTATAGCCCATATCGTACGGCATACTATAGCGCGCCGTTTTTCATCATTTTTGAGGATTTTTAAAAAATTACGAAATGACAAAAACGATGGGTTATAGCCCATGTTTTTTGAAATTTTGAAAAAAAAAGTTAGCCTCGTTTCTCATCATTTTGGACCATGGGCTATAGCCCATATCGTACGGCATACTATAGCGCGCCGTGTTTCATCATTTTTGAGGATTTGAAAAAAATGACGAAATGACAAAAACGATGGGTTATAGCCCATGTTTTTTTAAATTTTGAAAAAAAAAGTTAGCCTCGTTTCTCATCATTTTGGACCATGGGCTATAGCCCATATCGTACGGCATACTATAGCGCGCCGTTTTTCATCATTTTTGAGGATTTGAAAAAAATGACGAAATGACAAAAACGATGGGTTATAGCCCATGTTTTTTGAAATTTTGAAAAAAAAAGTTAGCCTCGTTTCTCATCATTTTGGACCATGGGATATAGCCCATATCGTACGGCATACTATAGCGCGCCGTTTTTCATCATTTTTGAGGATTTGAAAAAAATGACGAAATGACAAAAACGATGGGTTATAGCCCATGTTTTTTGAAATTTCAAAAAAAAAAGTTAGCCTCGTTTCTCATCATTTTGGACCATGGGCTATAGCCCATATCGTACGGCGTACTATAGCGCGCCGTTTTTCATCATTTTTGAGGATTTGAAAAAAATGACAAAATGACAAAAACGATGGGTTATAGCCCATGTTTTTTGAAATTTTGAAAAAAAAAGTTAGCCTCGTTTCTCATCATTTTGGACCATGGGCTGGCTATAGCCCATATCGTACGGCATACTATAGCGCGCCGTTTTTCATCATTTTTGAGGATTTGAAAAAAATGACGAAATGACAAAAACGATGGGTTATAGCCCATGTTTTTTGAAATTTTGAAAAAAAAAGTTAGCCTCGTTTCTCATCATTTTGGACCATGGGCTGGCTATAGCCCATATCGTACGGCATACTATAGCGCGCCGTTTTTCATCATTTTTGAGGATTTGAAAAAAATGACAAAATGACAAAAACGATGGGTTATAGCCCATGTTTTTTGAAATTTTGAAAAAAAAAGTTAGCCTCGTTTCTCATCATTTTGGACCATGGGCTAAAGCCCATATCGTACGGCATACTATAGCGCGCCGTTTTTCATCATTTTTGAGGATTTTTAAAAAATTACGAAATGACAAAAACGATGGGTTATAGCCCATGTTTTTTGAAATTTTGGAAAAAAAAGTTAGCCTCGTTTCTCATCATTTTGGACCATGGGCTATAGCCCATATCGTACGGCGTACTATAGCGCGCCGTTTTTCATCATTTTTGAGGATTTGAAAAAAATGACGAAATGACAAAAACGATGGGTTATAGCCCATGTTTTTTGAAATTTTGAAAAAAAAAGTTAGCCTCGTTTCTCATCATTTTGGACCATGGGCTATAGCCCATATCGTACGGCGTACTATAGCGCGCCGTTTTTCATCATTTTTGAGGATTTGAAAAAAATGACGAAATGACAAAAACGATGGGTTATAGCCCATGTTTTTTTAAATAAAAAAAAAAAAAGTTAGCCTCGTTTCTCATCATTTTGGACAATGGGCTATAGCCCATATCGTACGGCATACTATAGCGCGCCGTTTTTCATCATTTTTGAGGATTTGAAAAAAATGACGAAATGACAAAAACGATGGGTTATAGCCCATGTTTTTTGAAATTTTGAAAAAAAAAGTTAGCCTCGTTTCTCATTATTTTGGACCATGGGCTTTAGCCCATATCGTACGGCATACTATAGCGCGCCGTTTTTCATCATTTTTGAGGATTTGAAAAAAATGACGAAATGACAAAAACGATGGGTTATAGCCCATGTTTTTTGAAATTTTGAAAAAAAAAGTTAGCCTCGTTTCTCATCATTTTGGACCATGGGCTATAGCCCATATCGTACGGCATACTATAGCGCGCCGTGTTTCATCATTTTTGAGGATTTGAAAAAAATGACGAAATGACAAAAACGATGGGTTATAGCCCATGTTTTTTGAAATTTTGAAAAAAAAAAGTTATCCTCGTTTCTCATCATTTTGGACCATGGGCTATAGCCCATATCGTACGGCATACTATAGCGCGCCGTTTTTCATCATTTTTGAGGATTTGAAAAAAATGACGAAATGACAAAAACGATGGGTTATAGCCCATGTTTTTTGAAATTTTGAAAAAAAAAGTTAGCCTCGTTTCTCATCATTTTGGACCATGGGCTATAGCCCATATCGTACGGCATACTATAGCGCGCCGTGTTTCATCATTTTTGAGGATTTGAAAAAAATGACGAAATGACAAAAACGATGGGTTATAGCCCATGTTTTTTGAAATTTTGAAAAAAAAAGTTAGCCTCGTTTCCATGGGCTATAGCCCATATCGTACGGCATACTATAGCGCGCCGTTTTTCATCATTTTTGAGGATTTGAAAAAAATGACGAAATGACAAAAACGATGGGTTATAGCCCATGTTTTTTGAAATTTCAAAAAAAAAAGTTAGCCTCGTTTCTCATCATTTTGGACCATGGGCTATAGCCCATATCTTACGGCATACTATAGCGCGCCGTTTTTCATCATTTTTGAGGATTTGAAAAAAATGACGAAATGACAAAAACGATGGGTTATAGCCCATGTTTTTTGAAATTTAGAAAAAAATAGTTAGCCTCGTTTCTCATCATTTTGGACCATGGGCTATAGCCCATATCGTACGGCATACTATAGCGCGCCGTGTTTCATCATTTTTGAGGATTTGAAAAAAATGACGAAATGACAAAAACGATGGGTTATAGCCCATGTTTTTTGAAATTTTGAAAAAAAAAGTTAGCCTCGTTTCTCATCATTTTGGACCATGGGCTATAGCCCATATCGTACGGCATACTATAGCGCGCCGTTTTTCATCATTTTTGAGGATTTGAAAAAAATGACGAAATGACAAAAACGATGGGTTATAGCCCATGTTTTTTGAAATTTTGAAAAAAAAAGTTAGCCTCGTTTCTCATCATTTTGGACCATGGGCTATAGCCCATATCGTACGGCATACTATAGCGCGCCGTTTTTCATCATTTTTGAGGATTTTTAAAATATTACGAAATGACAAAAACGATGGGTTATAGCCCATGTTTTTTGAAATTTTGAAAAAAAAAGTTAGCCTCGTTTCTCATCATTTTGGACCATGGGCTATAGCCCATATCGTACGGCATACTATAGCGCGCCGTGTTTCATCATTTTTGAGGATTTGAAAAAAATGACGAAATGACAAAAACGATGGGTTATAGCCCATGTTTTTTGAAATTTTGAAAAAAAAAGTTAGCCTCGTTTCTCATCATTTTGGACCATGGGCTATAGCCCATATCGTACGGCATACTATAGCGCGCCGTGTTTCATCATTTTTGAGGATTTGAAAAAAATGACGAAATGACAAAAACGATGGGTTATAGCCCATGTTTTTTGAAATTTTGAAAAAAAAAGTTAGCCTCGTTTCTCATCATTTTGGACCATGGGCTATAGCCCATATCGTACGGCATACTATAGCGCGCCGTTTTTCATCATTTTTGAGGATTTTTAAAAAATTACGAAATGACAAAAACGATGGGTTATAGCCCATGTTTTTTGAAATTTTGAAAAAAAAAGTTAGCCTCGTTTCTCATCATTTTGGACCATGGGCTATAGCCCATATCGTACGGCATACTATAGCGCGCCGTGTTTCATCATTTTTGAGGATTTGAAAAAAATGACGAAATGACAAAAACGATGGGTTATAGCCCATGTTTTTTGAAATTTTGAAAAAAAAAGTTAGCCTCGTTTCTCATCATTTTGGACCATGGGCTATAGCCCATATCGTACGGCATACTATAGCGCGCCGTGTTTCATCATTTTTGAGGATTTGAAAAAAATGACGAAATGACAAAAACGATGGGTTATAGCCCATGTTTTTTGAAATTTTGAAAAAAAAAGTTAGCCTCGTTTCCATGGGCTATAGCCCATATCGTACGGCATACTATAGCGCGCCGTTTTTCATCATTTTTGAGGATTTGAAAAAAATGACGAAATGACAAAAACGATGGGTTATAGCCCATGTTTTTTGAAATTTCAAAAAAAAAAGTTAGCCTCGTTTCTCATCATTTTGGACCATGGGCTATAGCCCATATCTTACGGCATACTATAGCGCGCCGTTTTTCATCATTTTTGAGGATTTGAAAAAAATGACGAAATGACAAAAACGATGGGTTATAGCCCATGTTTTTTGAAATTTAGAAAAAAATAGTTAGCCTCGTTTCTCATCATTTTGGACCATGGGCTTTAGCCCATATCGTACGGCATACTATAGCGCGCCGTGTTTCATCATTTTTGAGGATTTGAAAAAAATGACGAAATGACAAAAACGATGGGTTATAGCCCATGTTTTTTGAAATTTAGAAAAAAATAGTTAGCCTCGTTTCTCATCATTTTGGACCATGGGCTATAGCCCATATCGTACGGCATACTATAGCGCGCCGTGTTTCATCATTTTTGAGGATTTGAAAAAAATGACGAAATGACAAAAACGATGGGTTATAGCCCATGTTTTTTGAAATTTTGAAAAAAAAAGTTAGCCTCGTTTCTCATCATTTTGGACCATGGGCTATAGCCCATATCGTACGGCATACTATAGCGCGCCGTTTTTCATCATTTTTGAGGATTTGAAAAAAATGACGAAATGACAAAAACGATGGGTTATAGCCCATGTTTTTTGAAATTTTGAAAAAAAAAGTTAGCCTCGTTTCTCATCATTTTGGACCATGGGCTATAGCCCATATCGTACGGCATACTATAGCGCGCCGTTTTTCATCATTTTTGAGGATTTTTAAAAAATTACGAAATGACAAAAACGATGGGTTATAGCCCATGTTTTTTGAAATTTTGAAAAAAAAAGTTAGCCTCGTTTCTCATCATTTTGGACCATGGGCTATAGCCCATATCGTACGGCATACTATAGCGCGCCGTGTTTCATCATTTTTGAGGATTTGAAAAAAATGACGAAATGACAAAAACGATGGGTTATAGCCCATGTTTTTTGAAATTTTGAAAAAAAAAGTTAGCCTCGTTTCTCATCATTTTGGACCATGGGCTATAGCCCATATCGTACGGCATACTATAGCGCGCCGTGTTTCATCATTTTTGAGGATTTGAAAAAAATGACAAAATGACAAAAACGATGGGTTATAGCCCATGTTTTTTGAAATTTTGAAAAAAAAAGTTAGCCTCGTTTCTCATCATTTTGGACCATGGGCTATAGCCCATATCGTACGGCATACTATAGCGCGCCGTTTTTCATCATTTTTGAGGATTTTAAAAAAATTACGAAATGACAAAAACGATGGGTTATAGCCCATGTTTTTTGAAATTTTGAAAAAAAAAGTTAGCCTCGTTTCTCATCATTTTGGACCATGGGCTATAGCCCATATCGTACGGCATACTATAGCGCGCCGTGTTTCATCATTTTTGAGGATTTGAAAAAAATGACGAAATGACAAAAACGATGGGTTATAGCCCATGTTTTTTTAAATTTTGAAAAAAAAGGTTAGCCTCGTTTCTCATCATTTTGGACCATGGGCTATAGCCCATATCGTACGGCATACTATAGCGCGCCGTTTTTCATCATTTTTGAGGATTTGAAAAAAATGACGAAATGACAAAAACGATGGGTTATAGCCCATGTTTTTTGAAATTTTGAAAAAAAAAGTTAGCCTCGTTTCTCATCATTTTGGACCATGGGATATAGCCCATATCGTACGGCATACTATAGCGCGCCGTTTTTCATCATTTTTGAGGATTTGAAAAAAATGACGAAATGACAAAAACGATGGGTTATAGCCCATGTTTTTTGAAATTTCAAAAAAAAAAGTTAGCCTCGTTTCTCATCATTTTGGACCATGGGCTATAGCCCATATCGTACGGCGTACTATAGCGCGCCGTTTTTCATCATTTTTGAGGATTTGAAAAAAATGACAAAATGACAAAAACGATGGGTTATAGCCCATGTTTTTTGAAATTTTGAAAAAAAAAGTTAGCCTCGTTTCTCATCATTTTGGACCATGGGCTGGCTATAGCCCATATCGTACGGCATACTATAGCGCGCCGTTTTTCATCATTTTTGAGGATTTGAAAAAAATGACGAAATGACAAAAACGATGGGTTATAGCCCATGTTTTTTGAAATTTTGAAAAAAAAAGTTAGCCTCGTTTCTCATCATTTTGGACCATGGGCTGGCTATAGCCCATATCGTACGGCATACTATAGCGCGCCGTTTTTCATCATTTTTGAGGATTTGAAAAAAATGACAAAATGACAAAAACGATGGGTTATAGCCCATGTTTTTTGAAATTTTGAAAAAAAAAGTTAGCCTCGTTTCTCATCATTTTGGACCATGGGCTAAAGCCCATATCGTACGGCATACTATAGCGCGCCGTTTTTCATCATTTTTGAGGATTTTTAAAAAATTACGAAATGACAAAAACGATGGGTTATAGCCCATGTTTTTTGAAATTTTGGAAAAAAAAGTTAGCCTCGTTTCTCATCATTTTGGACCATGGGATATAGCCCATATCGTACGGCGTACTATAGCGCGCCGTTTTTCATCATTTTTGAGGATTTGAAAAAAATGACGAAATGACAAAAACGATGGGTTATAGCCCATGTTTTTTGAAATTTTGAAAAAAAAAGTTAGCCTCGTTTCTCATCATTTTGGACCATGGGCTATAGCCCATATCGTACGGCGTACTATAGCGCGCCGTTTTTCATCATTTTTGAGGATTTGAAAAAAATGACGAAATGACAAAAACGATGGGTTATAGCCCATGTTTTTTTAAATTAAAAAAAAAAAAGTTAGCCTCGTTTCTCATCATTTTGGACAATGGGCTATAGCCCATATCGTACGGCATACTATAGCGCGCCGTTTTTCATCATTTTTGAGGATTTGAAAAAAATGACGAAATGACAAAAACGATGGGTTATAGCCCATGTTTTTTGAAATTTTGAAAAAAAAAGTTAGCCTCGTTTCTCATTATTTTGGACCATGGGCTTTAGCCCATATCGTACGGCATACTATAGCGCGCCGTTTTTCATCATTTTTGAGGATTTGAAAAAAATGACGAAATGACAAAAACGATTGGTTATAGCCCATGTTTTTTGAAATTTTGAAAAAAAAAGTTAGCCTCGTTTCTCATCATTTTGGACCATGGGCTATAGCCCATATCGTACGGCATACTATAGCGCGCCGTGTTTCATCATTTTTGAGGATTTGAAAAAAATGACGAAATGACAAAAACGATGGGTTATAGCCCATGTTTTTTGAAATTTTGAAAAAAAAAAGTTAGCCTCGTTTCTCATCATTTTGGACCATGGGCTATAGCCCATATCGTACGGCATACTATAGCGCGCCGTTTTTCATCATTTTTGAGGATTTGAAAAAAATGACGAAATGACAAAAACGATGGGTTATAGCCCATGTTTTTTGAAATTTTGAAAAAAAAAGTTAGCCTCGTTTCTCATCATTTTGGACCATGGGCTATAGCCCATATCGTACGGCATACTATAGCGCGCCGTGTTTCATCATTTTTGAGGATTTGAAAAAAATGACGAAATGACAAAAACGATGGGTTATAGCCCATGTTTTTTGAAATTTTGAAAAAAAAAGTTAGCCTCGTTTCCATGGGCTATAGCCCATATCGTACGGCATACTATAGCGCGCCGTTTTTCATCATTTTTGAGGATTTGAAAAAAATGACGAAATGACAAAAACGATGGGTTATAGCCCATGTTTTTTGAAATTTCAAAAAAAAAAGTTAGCCTCGTTTCTCATCATTTTGGACCATGGGCTATAGCCCATATCTTACGGCATACTATAGCGCGCCGTTTTTCATCATTTTTGAGGATTTGAAAAAAATGACGAAATGACAAAAACGATGGGTTATAGCCCATGTTTTTTGAAATTTAGAAAAAAATAGTTAGCCTCGTTTCTCATCATTTTGGACCATGGGCTTTAGCCCATATCGTACGGCATACTATAGCGCGCCGTTTTTCATCATTTTTGAGGATTTAAAAAAAATGACGAAATGACAAAAACGATGGGTTATAAGCCCATGTTTTTTGAAATTTTGAAAAAAAAAGTTAGCCTCGTTTCTCATCATTTTTGACCATGGGCTATAGCCCATATCGTACGGCATACTATAGCGCGCCGTGTTTCATCATTTTTGAGGATTTGAAAAAAATGACGAAATGACAAAAACGATGGGTTATAGCCCATGTTTTTTGAAATTTCAAAAAAAAAAGTTAGCCTCGTTTCTCATCATTTTGGACCATGGGCTATAGCCAATATCGTACGGCATACTATAGCGCGCCGTTTTTCATCATTTTTGAGGATTTGAAAAAAATGACGAAATGAAAAAAACGATGGGTTATAGCCCATGTTTTTTGAAATTTTGAAAAAAAAAGTTAGCCTCGTTTCTCATCATTTTGGACCATGGGCTATAGCCCATATCGTACGGCATACTATAGCGCGCCGTTTTTCATCATTTTTGAGGATTTGAAAAAAATTACGAAATGACAAAAACGATGGGTTATAGCCCATGTTTTTTGAAATTTTGAAAAAAAAAGTTAGCCTCGTTTCTCATCATTTTGGACCATGGGCTATAGCCCATATCGTACGGCATACTATAGCGCGCCGTGTTTCATCATTTTTGAGGATTTAAAAAAAATGACGAAATGACAAAAACGATGGGTTATAGCCCATGTTTTTTGAAATTTCAAAAAAAAAAGTTAGCCTCGTTTCTCATCATTTTGGACCATGGGCTATAGCCAATATCGTACGGCATACTATAGCGCGCCGTTTTTCATCATTTTTGAGGATTTGAAAAAAATGACGAAATGAAAAAAACGATGGGTTATAGCCCATGTTTTTTGAAATTTTGAAAAAAAAAGTTAGCCTCGTTTCTCATCATTTTGGACCATGGGCTATAGCCCATATCGTACGGCATACTATAACGCGCCGTTTTTCATCATTTTTGAGGATTTGAAAAAAATGACGAAATGACAAAAACGATGGGTTATAGCCCATGTTTTTTGAAATTTTGAAAAAAAAAGTTAGCCTCGTTTCTCATCATTTTGGACCATGGGCTATAGCCCATATCGTACGGCATACTATAGCGCGCCGTGTTTCATCATTTTTGAGGATTTAAAAAAAATGACGAAATGACAAAAACGATGGGTTATAGCCCA
Source organism: Protomyctophum bolini (assembly GCF_963924005.1). Classification (NCBI taxonomy): domain Eukaryota; kingdom Metazoa; phylum Chordata; class Actinopteri; order Myctophiformes; family Myctophidae; genus Protomyctophum; species Protomyctophum bolini. The sequence continues at coordinate 39,620,679 of NC_137875.1, forward strand.
TGTTTTTTGAAATTTCAAAAAAAAAAGTTAGCCTCGTTTCTCATCATTTTGGACCATGGGCTATAGCCAATATCGTACGGCATACTATAGCGCGCCGTTTTTCATCATTTTTGAGGATTTGAAAAAAATGACGAAATGAAAAAAACGATGGGTTATAGCCCATGTTTTTTGAAATTTCAAAAAAAAAAGTTAGCCTCGTTTCTCATCATTTTGGACCATGGGCTATAGCCCATATCTTACGGCATACTATAGCGCGCCGTTTTTCATCATTTTTGAGGATTTGAAAAAAATGACGAAATGACAAAAACGATGGGTTATAGCCCATGTTTTTTGAAATTTAGAAAAAAATAGTTAGCCTCGTTTCTCATCATTTTGGACCATGGGCTTTAGCCCATATCGTACGGCATACTATAGCGCGCCGTTTTTCATCATTTTTGAGGATTTAAAAAAAATGACGAAATGACAAAAACGATGGGTTATAAGCCCATGTTTTTTGAAATTTTGAAAAAAAAAGTTAGCCTCGTTTCTCATCATTTTGGACCATGGGCTATAGCCCATATCGTACGGCATACTATAGCGCGCCGTGTTTCATCATTTTTGAGGATTTGAAAAAAATGACGAAATGACAAAAACGATGGGTTATAGCCCATGTTTTTTGAAATTTAAAAAAAAAAAGTTAGCCTCGTTTCTCATCATTTTGGACCATGGGCTATAGCCAATATCGTACGGCATACTATAGCGCGCCGTTTTTCATCATTTTTGAGGATTTGAAAAAAATGACGAAATGAAAAAAACGATGGGTTATAGCCCATGTTTTTTGAAATTTTGAAAAAAAAAGTTAGCCTCGTTTCTCATCATTTTGGACCATGGGCTATAGCCCATATCGTACGGCATACTATAGCGCGCCGTTTTTCATCATTTTTGAGGATTTGAAAAAAATTACGAAATGACAAAAACGATGGGTTATAGCCCATGTTTTTTGAAATTTTGAAAAAAAAAGTTAGCCTCGTTTCTCATCATTTTGGACCATGGGCTATAGCCCATATCGTACGGCATACTATAGCGCGCCGTGTTTCATCATTTTTGAGGATTTAAAAAAAATGACGAAATGACAAAAACGATGGGTTATAGCCCATGTTTTTTGAAATTTCAAAAAAAAAAGTTAGCCTCGTTTCTCATCATTTTGGACCATGGGCTATAGCCCATATCGTACGGCATACTATAGCGTGCCGTTTTTCATCATTTTTGAGGATTTGAAAAAAATGACAAAATGACAAAAACGATGGGTTATAGCCCATGTTTTTTGAAATTTAAAAAAAAAAAGTTAGCCTCGTTTCTCATCATTTTGGACCATGGGCTATAGCCCATATCGTACGGCGTACTATAGCGCGCCGTTTTTCATCATTTTTGAGGATTTTAAAAAAATGACGAAATGACAAAAACGATGGGTTATAGCCCATGTTTTTTGAAATTTTGAAAAAAAAAGTTAGCCTCGTTTCTCATCATTTTGGACCATGGGCTATAGCCCATATCGTACGGCATACTATAGCGCGCCGTGTTTCATCATTTTTGAGGATTTGAAAAAAATGACGAAATGACAAAAACGATGGGTTATAGCCCATGTTTTTTGAAATTTCAAAAAAAAAAGTTAGCCTCGTTTCTCATCATTTTGGACCATGGGCTATAGCCCATATCGTACGGCATACTATAGCGCGCCGTGTTTCATCATTTTTGAGGATTTGAAAAAAATGACGAAATGACAAAAACGATGGGTTATAGCCCATGTTTTTTGAAATTTTGAAAAAAAAAGTTAGCCTCGTTTCTCATCATTTTGGACCATGGGCTATAGCCCATATCGTACGGCATACTATAGCGCGCCGTTTTTCATCATTTTTGAGGATTAAAAAAAAAATGACGAAATGACAAAAACGATGGGTTATAGCCCATGTTTTTTGAAATTTTGAAAAAAAAAGTTAGCCTCGTTTCTCATCATTTTGGACCATGGGATATAGCCCATATCGTACGGCATACTATAGCGCGCCGTTTTTCATCATTTTTGAGGATTAAAAAAAAATGACGAAATGACAAAAACGATGGGTTATAGCCCATGTTTTTTGAAATTTTGAAAAAAAAAGTTAGCCTCGTTTCTCATCATTTTGGACCATGGGCTATAGCCCATATCGTACGGCATACTATAGCGTGCCGTTTTTCATCATTTTTGAGGATTTGAAAAAAATGACGAAATGACAAAAACGATGGGTTATAGCCCATGTTTTTTGAAATTTCAAAAAAAAAGTTAGCCTCGTTTCTCATCATTTTGGACCATGGGCTATAGCCCATATCGTACGGCATACTATAGCGCGCCGTTTTTCATCATTTTTGAGGATTTTTAAAAAATGACGAAATGACAAAAACGATGGGTTATAGCCCATGTTTTTTGAAATTTTGAAAAAAAAAGTTTGCCTCGTTTCTCATCATTTTGGACCATGGGCTATAGCCCATATCGTACGGCATACTATAGCGTGCCGTTTTTCATCATTTTTGAGGATTTGAAAAAAATGACAAAAACGATGGGTTATAGCCCATGTTTTTTGAAAAAAAAAAAAAAAAAGTTAGCCTCGTTTCTCATCATTTTGGACCATGGGCTATAGCCCATATCGTACGGCGTACTATAGCGCGCCGTTTTTCATCATTTTTGAGGATATGAAAAAAATGACGAAATGACAAAAACGATGGGTTATAGCCCATGTTTTTTGAAATTTTGAAAAAAAAAGTTAGCCTCGTTTCTCATCATTTTGGACCATGGGCTATAGCCCATATCGTACGGCATACTATAGCGCGCCGTTTTTCATCATTTTTGAGGATTTGAAAAAAATGACGAAATGACAAAAACGATGGGTTATAGCCCATGTTTTTTGAAATTTCAAAAAAAAAAGTTAGCCTCGTTTCTCATCATTTTGGACCATGGGCTATAGCCCATATCGTACGGCATACTATAGCGCGCCGTTTTTCATCATTTTTGAGGATTTGAAAAAAATGACGAAATGACAAAAACGATGGGTTATAGCCCATGTTTTTTGAAATTTTGAAAAAAAAAGTTAGCCTCGTTTCTCATCATTTTGGACCATGGGCTATAGCCCATATCGTACGGCATACTATAGCGCGCAGTTTTTCATCATTTTTGAGGATTTGAAAAAAATGACGAAATGACAAAAACGATGGGTTATAGCCCATGTTCTTTTTAATTAAAAAAAAAAAAGTTAGCCTCGTTTCTCATCATTTTGGACCATAGTACGGCATACTATAGCGCGCCGTTTTTCATCATTTTTGAGGATTTTAAAAAAATTACGAAATGACAAAAACGATGGGTTATAGCCCATGTTTTTTGAAATTTTGAAAAAAAAAGTTAGCCTCGTTTCTCATCATTTTGGACCATGGGCTATAGCCCATATCGTACGGCATACTATAGCGCGCCGTTTTTCATCATTTTTGAGGATTTGAAAAAAATGACGAAATGACAAAAACGATGGGTTATAGCCCATGTTTTTTTAAATTAAAAAAAAAAAAGTTAGCCTCGTTTCTCATCATTTTGGACAATGGGCTATAGCCCATATCGTACGCCATACTATAGCGCGCCGTTTTTCATCATTTTTGAGGATTTGAAAAAAATGACGAAATGACAAAAACGATGGGTTATAGCCCATGTTTTTTGAAATTTTGAAAAAAAAAGTTAGCCTCGTTTCTCATTATTTTGGACCATGGGCTTTAGCCCATATCGTACGGCATACTATAGCGCGCCGTTTTTCATCATTTTTGAGGATTTGAAAAAAATGACGAAATGACAAAAACGATGGGTTATAGCCCATGTTTTTTGAAATTTTGAAAAAAAAAGTTAGCCTCGTTTCTCATCATTTTGGACCATGGGCTATAGCCCATATCGTACGGCATACTATAGCGCGCCGTGTTTCATCATTTTTGAGGATTTGAAAAAAATGACGAAATGACAAAAACGATGGGTTATAGCCCATGTTTTTTGAAATTTTGAAAAAAAAAAGTTAGCCTCGTTTCTCATCATTTTGGACCATGGGCTATAGCCCATATCGTACGGCATACTATAGCGCGCCGTGTTTCATCATTTTTGAGGATTTGAAAAAAATGACGAAATGACAAAAACGATGGGTTATAGCCCATGTTTTTTGAAATTTTGAAAAAAAAAGTTAGCCTCGTTTCTCATCATTTTGGACCATGGGCTATAGCCCATATCGTACGGCATACTATAGCGCGCCGTTTTTCATCATTTTTGAGGATTTGAAAAAAATGACGAAATGACAAAAACGATGGGTTATAGCCCATGTTTTTTGAAATTTCAAAAAAAAAAGTTAGCCTCGTTTCTCATCATTTTGGACCATGGGCTATAGCCCATATCTTACGGCATACTATAGCGCGCCGTTTTTCATCATTTTTGAGGATTTGAAAAAAATGACGAAATGACAAAAACGATGGGTTATAGCCCATGTTTTTTGAAATTTAGAAAGAAATAGTTAGCCTCGTTTCTCATCATTTTGGACCATGGGCTTTAGCCCATATCGTACGGCATACTATAGCGCGCCGTTTTTCATCATTTTTGAGGATTTAAAAAAAATGACGAAATGACAAAAACGATGGGTTATATGCCCATGTTTTTTGAAATTTTGAAAAAAAAAGTTAGCCTCGTTTCTCATCATTTTGGACCATGGGCTATAGCCCATATCGTACGGCATACTATAGCGCGCCGTTTTTCATCATTTTTGAGGATTTGAAAAAAATGACGAAATGACAAAAACGATGGGTTATAGCCCATGTTTTTTGAAATTTTGAAAAAAAAAGTTAGCCTCGTTTCTCATCATTTTGGACCATGGGCTATAGCCCATATCGTACGGCATACTATAGCGCGCCGTGTTTCATCATTTTTGAGGATTTGAAAAAAATGACGAAATGAAAAAAACGATGGGTTATAGCCCATGTTTTTTGAAATTTTGAAAAAAAAAGTTAGCCTCGTTTCTCATCATTTTGGACCATGGGCTATAGCCCATATCGTACGGCATACTATAGCGCGCCGTTTTTCATCATTTTTGAGGATTTGAAAAAAATGACGAAATGACAAAAACGATGGGTTATAGCCCATGTTTTTTGAAATTTTGAAAAAAAAAGTTAGCCTCGTTTCTCATCATTTTGGACCATGGGCTATAGCCCATATCGTACGGCATACTATAGCGCGCCGTGTTTCATCATTTTTGAGGATTTAAAAAAAATGACGAAATGACAAAAACGATGGGTTATAGCCCATGTTTTTTGAAATTTCAAAAAAAAAAGTTAGCCTCGTTTCTCATCATTTTGGACCATGGGCTATAGCCAATATCGTACGGCATACTATAGCGCGCCGTTTTTCATCATTTTTGAGGATTTGAAAAAAATGACGAAATGAAAAAAACGATGGGTTATAGCCCATGTTTTTTGAAATTTTGAAAAAAAAAGTTAGCCTCGTTTCTCATCATTTTGGACCATGGGCTATAGCCCATATCGTACGGCATACTATAGCGCGCCGTTTTTCATCATTTTTGAGGATTTGAAAAAAATGACGAAATGACAAAAACGATGGGTTATAGCCCATGTTTTTTAAAATTTTGAAAAAAAAAGTTAGCCTCGTTTCTCATCATTTTGGACCATGGGCTATAGCCCATATCGTACGGCATACTATAGCGCGCCGTTTTTCATCATTTTTGAGGATTTAAAAAAAATGACGAAATGACAAAAACGATGGGTTATAGCCCATGTTTTTTGAAATTTTGAAAAAAGAAAGTTAGCCTCGTTTCTCATCATTTTGGACCATGGGATATAGCCCATATCGTACGGCATACTATAGCGCGCCGTTTTTCATCATTTTTGAGGATTAAAAAAAAATGACGAAATGACAAAAACGATGGGTTATAGCCCATGTTTTTTGAAATTTTGAAAAAAAAAGTTAGCCTCGTTTCTCATCATTTTGGACCATGGGCTATAGCCCATATCGTACGGCATACTATAGTGTGCCGTTTTTCATCATTTTTGAGGATTTGAAAAAAATGACGAAATGACAAAAACGATGGGTTATAGCCCATGTTTTTTGAAAAAAAAAAAAAAAAAGTTAGCCTCGTTTCTCATCATTTTGGACCATGGGCTATAGCCCATATCGTACGGCGTACTATAGCGCGCCGTTTTTCATTATTTTTGAGGATTTTAAAAAAATGACGAAATGACAAAAACGATGGGTTATAGCCCATGTTTTTTGAAATTTTGAAAAAAAAAGTTAGCCTCGTTTCTCATCATTTTGGACCATGGGCTATAGCCCATATCGTACGGCATACTATAGCGCGCCGTGTTTCATCATTTTTGAGGATTTGAAAAAAATGACGAAATGACAAAAACGATGGGTTATAGCCCATGTTTTTTGAAATTTCAAAAAAAAAAGTTAGCCTCGTTTCTCATCATTTTGGACCATGGGCTATAGCCAATATCGTACGGCATACTATAGCGCGCCGTTTTTCATCATTTTTGAGGATTTGAAAAAAATTACGAAATGAAAAAAACGATGGGTTATAGCCCATGTTTTTTGAAATTTTGAAAAAAAAAGTTAGCCTCGTTTCTCATCATTTTGGACCATGGGCTATAGCCCATATCGTACGGCATACTATAGCGCGCCGTTTTTCATCATTTTTGAGGATTTAAAAAAAAAATGACGAAATGACAAAAACGATGGGTTATAGCCCATGTTTTTTGAAATTTTGGAAAAAAAAGTTAGCCTCGTTTCTCATCATTTTGGACCATGGGATATAGCCCATATCGTACGGCATACTATAGCGCGCCGTTTTTCATCATTTTTGAGGATTAAAAAAAAATGACGAAATGACAAAAACGATGGGTTATAGCCCATGTTTTTTGAAATTTTGAAAAAAAAAGTTAGCCTCGTTTCTCATCATTTTGGACCATGGGCTATAGCCCATATCGTACGGCATACTATAGCGTGCCGTTTTTCATCATTTTTGAGGATTTGAAAAAAATGACGAAATGACAAAAACGATGGGTTATAGCCCATGTTTTTTGAAATTTCAAAAAAAAAAGTTAGCCTCGTTTCTCATCATTTTGGACCATGGGCTATAGCCCATATCGTACGGCGTACTATAGCGCGCCGTTTTTCATCATTTTTGAGGATTTGAAAAAAATGACAAAATGACAAAAACGATGGGTTATAGCCCATGTTTTTTGAAATTTTGAAAAAAAAAGTTAGCCTCGTTTCTCATCATTTTGGACCATGGGCTATAGCCCATATCGTACGGCATACTATAGTGTGCCGTTTTTCATCATTTTTGAGGATTTGAAAAAAATGACGAAATGACAAAAACGATGGGTTATAGCCCATGTTTTTTGAAAAAAAAAAAAAAAAAGTTAGCCTCGTTTCTCATCATTTTGGACCATGGGCTATAGCCCATATCGTACGGCGTACTATAGCGCGCCGTTTTTCATCATTTTTGAGGATTTTAAAAAAATGACGAAATGACAAAAACGATGGGTTATAGCCCATGTTTTTTGAAATTTTGAAAAAAAAAGTTAGCCTCGTTTCTCATCATTTTGGACCATGGGCTATAGCCCATATCGTACGGCATACTATAGCGCGCCGTGTTTCATCATTTTTGAGGATTTGAAAAAAATGACGAAATGACAAAAACGATGGGTTATAGCCCATGTTTTTTGAAATTTCAAAAAAAAAAGTTAGCCTCGTTTCTCATCATTTTGGACCATGGGCTATAGCCAATATCGTACGGCATACTATAGCGCGCCGTTTTTCATCATTTTTGAGGATTTGAAAAAAATTACGAAATGAAAAAAACGATGGGTTATAGCCCATGTTTTTTGAAATTTTGAAAAAAAAAGTTAGCCTCGTTTCTCATCATTTTGGACCATGGGCTATAGCCCATATCGTACGGCATACTATAGCGCGCCGTTTTTCATCATTTTTGAGGATTTAAAAAAAAAATGACGAAATGACAAAAACGATGGGTTATAGCCCATGTTTTTTGAAATTTTGGAAAAAAAAGTTAGCCTCGTTTCTCATCATTTTGGACCATGGGATATAGCCCATATCGTACGGCATACTATAGCGCGCCGTTTTTCATCATTTTTGAGGATTAAAAAAAAATGACGAAATGACAAAAACGATGGGTTATAGCCCATGTTTTTTGAAATTTTGAAAAAAAAAGTTAGCCTCGTTTCTCATCATTTTGGACCATGGGCTATAGCCCATATCGTACGGCATACTATAGCGTGCCGTTTTTCATCATTTTTGAGTATTTGAAAAAAATGACGAAATGACAAAAACGATGGGTTATAGCCCATGTTTTTTGAAATTTCAAAAAAAAAAGTTAGCCTCGTTTCTCATCATTTTGGACCATGGGCTATAGCCCATATCGTACGGCGTACTATAGCGCGCCGTTTTTCATCATTTTTGAGGATTTGAAAAAAATGACAAAATGACAAAAACGATGGGTTATAGCCCATGTTTTTTGAAATTTTGAAAAAAAAAGTTAGCCTCGTTTCTCATCATTTTGGACCATGGGCTATAGCCCATATCGTACGGCATACTATAGCGCGCAGTTTTTCATCATTTTTGAGGATTTGAAAAAAATGACGAAATGACAAAAACGATGGGTTATAGCCCATGTTTTTTTAAATTAAAAAAAAAAAAGTTAGCCTCGTTTCTCATCATTTTGGACCATAGTACGGCATACTATAGCGCGCCGTTTTTCATCATTTTTGAGGATTTTTAAAAAATTACGAAATGACAAAAACGATGGGTTATAGCCCATGTTTTTTGAAATTTTGAAAAAAAAAGTTAGCCTCGTTTCTCATCATTTTGGACCATGGGCTATAGCCCATATCGTACGGCATACTATAGCGCGCAGTTTTTCATCATTTTTGAGGATTTGAAAAAAATGACGAAATGACAAAAACGATGGGTTATAGCCCATGTTTTTTGAAATTAAAAAAAAAAAAGTTAGCCTCGTTTCTCATCATTTTGGACCATGGGCTATAGCCCATATCGTACGGCATACTATAGCGCGCCGTTTTTCATCATTTTTGAGGATTTGAAAAAAATTACGAAATGACAAAAACGATGGGTTATAGCCCATGTTTTTTGAAATTTTGAAAAAAAAAGTTAGCCTCGTTTCTCATTATTTTGGACCATGGGCTATAGCCCATATCGTACGTCATACTATAGCGCGCCGTTTTTCATCATTTTTGAGGATTTGAAAAAAATGACGAAATGACAAAAACGATGGGTTATAGCCCATATTTTTTGAAATTTAAAAAAAAAAGGTTAGCCTCGTTTCTCATCATTTTGGACCATGGGCTATAGCCCATATCGTACGGCATACTATAGCGCGCTGTGTTTCATCATTTTTGAGGATTTGAAAAAAATGACGAAATGACAAAAACGATGGGTTATAGCCCATGTTTTTTGAAATTTTGAAAAAAAAAGTTAGCCTCGTTTCTCATCATTTTGGACCATGGGCTATAGCCCATATCGTACGGCATACTATAGCGCGCCGTTTTTCATCATTTTTGAGGATTTGAAAAAAATGACGAAATGACAAAAACGATGGGTTATAGCCCATGTTTTTTGAAATTTCAAAAAAAAAAGTTAGCCTCGTTTCTCATCATTTTGGACCATGGGCTATAGCCCATATCTTACGGCATACTATAGCGCGCCGTTTTTCATCATTTTTGAGGATTTGAAAAAAATGACGAAATGACAAAAACGATGGGTTATAGCCCATGTTTTTTGAAATTTAGAAAAAAATAGTTAGCCTCGTTTCTCATCATTTTGGACCATGGGCTATAGCCCATATCGTACGGCATACTATAGCGCGCCGTTTTTCATCATTTTTGAGGATTTGAAAAAAATGACGAAATGACAAAAACGATGGGTTATAGCCCATGTTTTTTGAAATTTTGAAAAAAAAAGTTAGCCTCGTTTCTCATCATTTTGGACCATGGGCTATAGCCCATATCGTACGGCATACTATAGCGCGCCGTGTTTCATCATTTTTGAGGATTTGAAAAAAATGACGAAATGACAAAAACGATGGGGTATAGCCCATGTTTTTTTAAAATGTTGGAAAAAAAAGTTAGCCTCGTTTCTCATCATTTTGGACCATGGGCTATAGCCCATATCGTACGGCATACTATAGCGCGCCGTTTTTCATCATTTTTGAGGATTTAAAAAAAATGACGAAATGAAAAAAACGATGGGTTATAGCCCATGTTTTTTGAAATTTTGAAAAAAAAAGTTAGCCTCGTTTCTCATCATTTTGGACCATGGGCTATAGCCCATATCGTACGGCATACTATAGCGCGCCGTTTTTCATCATTTTTGAGGATTTAAAAAAAATGACGAAATGACAAAAACGATGGGTTATAGCCCATGTTTTTTGAAATTTTGAAAAAAAAAGTTAGCCTCGTTTCTCATCATTTTGGACCATGGGCTATAGCCCATATCGTACGGCATACTATAGCGCGCCGTGTTTCATCATTTTTGAGGATTTGAAAAAAATGACGAAATGACAAAAACGATGGGTTATAGCCCATGTTTTTAAAAATTTTGAAAAAAAAAGTTAGCCTCGTTTCTCATCATTTTGGACCATGGGCTATAGCCCATATCGTACGGCATACTATAGCGCGCCGTTTTTCATCATTTTTGAGGATTTAAAAAAAATGACGAAATGAAAAAAACGATGGGTTATAGCCCATGTTTTTTGAAATTTCAAAAAAAAAAGTTAGCCTCGTTTCTCATCATTTTGGACCATGGGCTATAGCCAATATCGTACGGCATACTATAGCGCGCCGTTTTTCATCATTTTTGAGGATTTAAAAAAAATGACGAAATGAAAAAAACGATGGGTTATAGCCCATGTTTTTTGAAATTTCAAAAAAAAAAGTTAGCCTCGTTTCTCATCATTTTGGACCATGGGCTATAGCCAATATCGTACGGCATACTATAGCGCGCCGTGTTTCATCATTTTTGAGGATTTGAAAAAAATGACGAAATGACAAAAACGATGGGTTATAGCCCATGTTTTTTGAAATTTCAAAAAAAAAAGTTAGCCTCGTTTCTCATCATTTTGGACCATGGGCTATAGCCAATATCGTACGGCATACTATAGCGCGCCGTTTTTCATCATTTTTGAGGATTTGAAAAAAATTACGAAATGAAAAAAACGATGGGTTATAGCCCATGTTTTTTGAAATTTTGAAAAAAAAAGTTAGCCTCGTTTCTCATAATTTTGGACCATGGGCTATAGCCCATATCGTACGGCATACTATAGCGCGCCGTTTTTCATCATTTTTGAGGATTTTAAAAAAAATGACGAAATGACAAAAACGATGGGTTATAGCCCATGTTTTTTGAAATTTTGAAAAAAAAAGTTAGCCTCGTTTCTCATCATTTTGGACCATGGGATATAGCCCATATCGTACGGCATACTATAGCGCGCCGTTTTTCATCATTTTTGAGGATTTAAAAAAAATGACGAAATGAAAAAAACGATGGGTTATAGCCCATGTTTTTTGAAATTTCAAAAAAAAAAGTTAGCCTCGTTTCTCATCATTTTGGACCATGGGCTATAGCCAATATCGTACGGCATACTATAGCGCGCCGTTTTTCATCATTTTTGAGGATTTGAAAAAAATGACGAAATGACAAAAACGATGGGTTATAGCCCATGTTTTTTGAAATTTTGAAAAAGAAAGTTAGCCTCGTTTCTCATCATTTTGGACCATGGGCTATAGCCCATATCGTACGGCATACTATATCGCGCCGTGTTTCATCATTTTTGAGGATTTGAAAAAAATGACGAAATGACAAAAACGATGGGTTATAGCCCATGTTTTTTTTAATTTTGAAAAAAAAAGTTAGCCTCGTTTCTCATCATTTTGGACCATGGGCTATAGCCCATATCGTACGGCATACTATAGCGCGCCGTTTTTCATCATTTTTGAGGATTTTAAAAAAATGACGAAATGAAAAAAACGATGGGTTATAGCCCATGTTTTTTGAAATTTGAAAAAAAAAGTTAGCCTCGTTTCTCATCATTTTGGACCATGGGCTATAGCCCATATCGTACGGCATACTATAGCGCGCCGTGTTTCATCATTTTTGAGGATTTGAAAAAAATGACAAAATGACAAAAACGATGGGTTATAGCCCATGTTTTTTGAAATTTTGAAAAAAAAAGTTAGCCTCGTTTCTCATCATTTTGGACCATGGGCTATAGCCCATATCGTACGGCATACTATAGCGCGCCGTTTTTCATCATTTTTGAGGATTTGAAAAAAATTACGAAATGACAAAAACGATGGGTTATAGCCCATGTTTTTTGAAATTTTGAAAAAAAAAGTTAGCCTCGTTTCTCATCATTTTGGACCATGGGATATAGCCCATATCGTACGGCATACTATAGCGCGCCGTTTTTCATCATTTTTGAGGATTAAAAAAAAATGACGAAATGACAAAAACGATGGGTTATAGCCCATGTTTTTTGAAATTTTGAAAAAAAAAGTTAGCCTCGTTTCTCATCATTTTGGACCATGGGCTATAGCCCATATCGTACGGCATACTATAGCGCGCCGTTTTTCATCATTTTTGAGGATTTTTTAAAAAATGACGAAATGACAAAAACGATGGGTTATAGCCCATGTTTTTTGAAATTTTGAAAAAAAAAGTTAGCCTCGTTTCTCATCATTTTGGACCATGGGATATAGCCCATATCGTACGGCATACTATAGCGCACCGTTTTTCATCATTTTTGAGGATTTGAAAAAAATGACAAAATGACAAAAACGATGGGTTATAGCCCATGTTTTTTGAAATTTTGAAAAAAAAAGTTAGCCTCGTTTCTCATCATTTTGGACCATGGGCTATAGCCCATATCGTACGGCATACTATAGCGCGCCGTTTTTCATCATTTTTGAGGATTAAAAAAAAATGACGAAATGACAAAAACGATGGGTTATAGCCCATGTTTTTTGAAAATTTGAAAAAAAAAGTTAGCCTCGTTTCTCATCATTTTGGACCATGGGCTATAGCCCATATCGTACGGCATACTATAGCGCGCCGTTTTTCATCATTTTTGAGGATTTGAAAAAAATGACGAAATGACTAAAACGATGGGTTATAGCCCATGTTTTTTGAAATTTTGAAAAAAAAAGTTAGCCTCGTTTCTCATCATTTTGGACCATGGGCTATAGCCCATATCGTACGGCATACTATAGCGCGCCGTTTTTCATCATTTTTGAGGATTTGAAAAAAATGACGAAATGACAAAAACGATGGGTTATAGCCCATGTTTTTTGAAATTTTGAAAAAAAAAGTTAGCCTCGTTTCTCATCATTTTGGACCATGGGCTATAGCCCATATCGTACGGCATACTATAGCGCGCCGTTTTTCATAATTTTTGAGGATTAAAAAAAAATGACAAAATGACAAAAACGATGGGTTAAAGCCCATGTTTTTTGAAATTTTGAAAAAAAAAGTTAGCCTCGTTTCTCATCATTTTGGACCATGGGCTATAGCCCATATCGTACGGCATACTATAGCGCGCCGTTTTTCATCATTTTTGAGGATTTGAAAAAAATGACGAAATGACTAAAACGATGGGTTATAGCCCATGTTTTTTGAAATTTTGAAAAAAAAAGTTAGCCTCGTTTCTCATCATTTTGGACCATGGGCTATAGCCCATATCGTACGGCATACTATAGCGCGCCGTTTTTCATCATTTTTGAGGATTTTTAAAAAAATGACGAAATGACAAAAACGATGGGTTATAGCCCATGTTTTTTGAAATTTTGAAAAAAAAAGTTAGCCTCGTTTCTCATCATTTTGGACCATGGGATATAGCCCATATCGTACGGCATACTATAGCGCGCCGTTTTTCATCATTTTTGAGGATTTTAAAAAAATGACGAAATGACTAAAACGATGGGTTATAGCCCATGTTTTTTGAAATTTTGAAAAAAAAAGTTAGCCTCGTTTCTCATCATTTTGGACCATGGGCTATAGCCCATATCGTACGGCATACTATAGCGCGCCGTTTTTCATCATTTTTGAGGATTTTTAAAAAAATGACGAAATGACAAAAACGATGGGTTATAGCCCATGTTTTTTGAAATTTTGAAAAAAAAAGTTAGCCTCGTTTCTCATCATTTTGGACCATGGGATATAGCCCATATCGTACGGCATACTATAGCGCACCGTTTTTCATCATTTTTGAGGATTTGAAAAAAATGACGAAATGACAAAAACGATGGGTTATAGCCCATGTTTTTTGAAATTTTGAAAAAAAAAGTTAGCCTCGTTTCTCATCATTTTGGACCATGGGATATAGCCCATATCGTACGGCATACTATAGCGCGCCGTTTTTCATCATTTTTGAGGATTTAAAAAAAATGACGAAATGACTAAAACGATGGGTTATAGCCCATGTTTTTTGAAATTTGAAAAAAAAAGTTAGCCTCGTTTCTCATCATTTTGGACCATGGGCTATAGCCCATATCGTACGGCATACTATAGCGCGCCGTGTTTCATCATTTTTGAGGATTTGAAAAAAATGACAAAATGACAAAAACGATGGGTTATAGCCCATGTTTTTTGAAATTTTGAAAAAAAAAGTTAGCCTCGTTTCTCATCATTTTGGACCATGGGCTATAGCCCATATCGTACGGCATACTATAGCGCGCCGTTTTTCATCATTTTTGAGGATTTGAAAAAAATGACAAAATGACAAAAACGATGGGTTATAGCCCATGTTTTTTGAAATTTTGAAAAAAAAAGTTAGCCTCGTTTCTCATCATTTTGGACCATGGGCTATAGCCCATATCGTACGGCATACTATAGCGCGCCGTTTTTCATCATTTTTGAGGATTAAAAAAAAATGACGAAATGACAAAAACGATGGGTTATAGCCCATGTTTTTTGAAAATTTGAAAAAAAAAGTTAGCCTCGTTTCTCATCATTTTGGACCATGGGCTATAGCCCATATCGTACGGCATACTATAGCGCGCCGTTTTTCATCATTTTTGAGGATTTGAAAAAAATGACGAAATGACTAAAACGATGGGTTATAGCCCATGTTTTTTGAAATTTTGAAAAAAAAAGTTAGCCTCGTTTCTCATCATTTTGGACCATGGGCTATAGCCCATATCGTACGGCATACTATAGCGCGCCGTTTTTCATCATTTTTGAGGATTTGAAAAAAATGACGAAATGACAAAAACGATGGGTTATAGCCCATGTTTTTTGAAATTTTGAAAAAAAAAGTTAGCCTCGTTTCTCATCATTTTGGACCATGGGCTATAGCCCATATCGTACGGCATACTATAGCGCGCCGTTTTTCATAATTTTTGAGGATTAAAAAAAAATGACAAAATGACAAAAACGATGGGTTAAAGCCCATGTTTTTTGAAATTTTGAAAAAAAAAGTTAGCCTCGTTTCTCATCATTTTGGACCATGGGCTATAGCCCATATCGTACGGCATACTATAGCGCGCCGTTTTTCATCATTTTTGAGGATTTGAAAAAAATGACGAAATGACTAAAACGATGGGTTATAGCCCATGTTTTTTGAAATTTTGAAAAAAAAAGTTAGCCTCGTTTCTCATCATTTTGGACCATGGGCTATAGCCCATATCGTACGGCATACTATAGCGCGCCGTTTTTCATCATTTTTGAGGATTTTTAAAAAAATGACGAAATGACAAAAACGATGGGTTATAGCCCATGTTTTTTGAAATTTTGAAAAAAAAAGTTAGCCTCGTTTCTCATCATTTTGGACCATGGGATATAGCCCATATCGTACGGCATACTATAGCGCGCCGTTTTTCATCATTTTTGAGGATTTTAAAAAAATGACGAAATGACTAAAACGATGGGTTATAGCCCATGTTTTTTGAAATTTTGAAAAAAAAAGTTAGCCTCGTTTCTCATCATTTTGGACCATGGGCTATAGCCCATATCGTACGGCATACTATAGCGCGCCGTTTTTCATCATTTTTGAGGATTTTTAAAAAAATGACGAAATGACAAAAACGATGGGTTATAGCCCATGTTTTTTGAAATTTTGAAAAAAAAAGTTAGCCTCGTTTCTCATCATTTTGGACCATGGGATATAGCCCATATCGTACGGCATACTATAGCGCACCGTTTTTCATCATTTTTGAGGATTTGAAAAAAATGACGAAATGACAAAAACGATGGGTTATAGCCCATGTTTTTTGAAATTTTGAAAAAAAAAGTTAGCCTCGTTTCTCATCATTTTGGACCATGGGATATAGCCCATATCGTACGGCATACTATAGCGCGCCGTTTTTCATCATTTTTGAGGATTTAAAAAAAATGACGAAATGACTAAAACGATGGGTTATAGCCCATGTTTTTTGAAATTTGAAAAAAAAAGTTAGCCTCGTTTCTCATCATTTTGGACCATGGGCTATAGCCCATATCGTACGGCATACTATAGCGCGCCGTGTTTCATCATTTTTGAGGATTTGAAAAAAATGACAAAATGACAAAAACGATGGGTTATAGCCCATGTTTTTTGAAATTTTGAAAAAAAAAGTTAGCCTCGTTTCTCATCATTTTGGACCATGGGCTATAGCCCATATCGTACGGCATACTATAGCGCGCCGTTTTTCATCATTTTTGAGGATTTGAAAAAAATTACGAAATGACAAAAACGATGGGTTATAGCCCATGTTTTTTGAAATTTTGAAAAAAAAAGTTAGCCTCGTTTCTCATCATTTTGGACCATGGGATATAGCCCATATCGTACGGCATACTATAGCGCGCCGTTTTTCATCATTTTTGAGGATTAAAAAAAAATGACGAAATTACAAAAACGATGGGTTATAGCCCATGTTTTTTGAAATTTTGAAAAAAAAAGTTAGCCTCGTTTCTCATCATTTTGGACCATGGGCTATAGCCCATATCGTACGGCATACTATAGCGCGCCGTTTTTCATCATTTTTGAGGATTTTTTAAAAAATGACGAAATGACAAAAACGATGGGTTATAGCCCATGTTTTTTGAAATTTTGAAAAAAAAAGTTAGCCTCGTTTCTCATCATTTTGGACCATGGGATATAGCCCATATCGTACGGCATACTATAGCGCACCGTTTTTCATCATTTTTGAGGATTTGAAAAAAATGACAAAATGACAAAAACGATGGGTTATAGCCCATGTTTTTTGAAATTTTGAAAAAAAAAGTTAGCCTCGTTTCTCATCATTTTGGACCATGGGCTATAGCCCATATCGTACGGCATACTATAGCGCGCCGTTTTTCATCATTTTTGAGGATTAAAAAAAAATGACGAAATGACAAAAACGATGGGTTATAGCCCATGTTTTTTGAAAATTTGAAAAAAAAAGTTAGCCTCGTTTCTCATCATTTTGGACCATGGGCTATAGCCCATATCGTACGGCATACTATAGCGCGCCGTTTTTCATCATTTTTGAGGATTTGAAAAAAATGACGAAATGACTAAAACGATGGGTTATAGCCCATGTTTTTTGAAATTTTGAAAAAAAAAGTTAGCCTCGTTTCTCATCATTTTGGACCATGGGCTATAGCCCATATCGTACGGCATACTATAGCGCGCCGTTTTTCATCATTTTTGAGGATTTTTTAAAAAATGACGAAATGACAAAAACGATGGGTTATAGCCCATGTTTTTTGAAATTTTGAAAAAAAAAGTTAGCCTCGTTTCTCATCATTTTGGACCATGGGATATAGCCCATATCGTACGGCATACTATAGCGCACCGTTTTTCATCATTTTTGAGGATTTGAAAAAAATGACGAAATGACAAAAACGATGGGTTATAGCCCATGTTTTTTGAAATTTTGAAAAAAAAAGTTAGCCTCGTTTCTCATCATTTTGGACCATGGGCTATAGCCCATATCGTACGGCATACTATAGCGCGCCGTTTTTCATCATTTTTGAGGATTAAAAAAAAATGACAAAATGACAAAAACGATGGGTTATAGCCCATGTTTTTTGAAATTTTGAAAAAAAAAGTTAGCCTCGTTTCTCATCATTTTGGACCATGGGCTATAGCCCATATCGTACGGCATACTATAGCGCGCCGTTTTTCATCATTTTTGAGGATTTGAAAAAAATTACGAAATGACTAAAACGATGGGTTATAGCCCATGTTTTTTGAAATTTTGAAAAAAAAAGTTAGCCTCGTTTCTCATCATTTTGGACCATGGGCTATAGCCCATATCGTACGGCATACTATAGCGCGCCGTTTTTCATCATTTTTGAGGATTTTTAAAAAAATGACGAAATGACAAAAACGATGGGTTATAGCCCATGTTTTTTGAAATTTTGAAAAAAAAAGTTAGCCTCGTTTCTCATCATTTTGGACCATGGGATATAGCCCATATCGTACGGCATACTATAGCGCACCGTTTTTCATCATTTTTGAGGATTTGAAAAAAATGACGAAATGACAAAAACGATGGGTTATAGCCCATGTTTTTTGAAATTTTGAAAAAAAAAGTTAGCCTCGTTTCTCATCATTTTGGACCATGGGCTATAGCCCATATCGTACGGCATACTATAGCGCGCCGTTTTTCATCATTTTTGAGGATTAAAAAAAAATGACGAAATGACAAAAACGATGGGTTATAGCCCATGTTTTTTGAAATTTTGAAAAAAAAAGTTAGCCTCGTTTCTCATAATTTTGGACCATGGGATATAGCCCATATCGTACGGCATACTATAGCGCGCCGTTTTTCATCATTTTTGAGGATTTGAAAAAAATGACGAAATGACTAAAACGATGGGTTATAGCCCATGTTTTTTGAAATTTTGAAAAAAAAAGTTAGCCTCGTTTCTCATCATTTTGGACCATGGGCTATAGCCCATATCGTACGGCATACTATAGCGCGCCGTTTTTCATCATTTTTGAGGATTTGAAAAAAATGACGAAATGACAAAAACGATGGGTTATAGCCCATGTTTTTTGACATTTTGAAAAAAAAAGTTAGCCTCGTTTCTCATCATTTTGGACCATGGGCTATAGCCCATATCGTACGGCATACTATAGCGCGCCGTTTTTCATCATTTTTGAGGATTTGAAAAAAATGACGAAATGACAAAAACGATGGGTTATAGCCCATGTTTTTTGAAATTTAAAAAAAAAAAGTTAGCCTCGTTTCTCATCATTTTGGACCATGGGCTATAGCCCATATCGTACGGCATACTATAGCGCGCCGTTTTTCATCATTTTTGAGGATTTGAAAAAAATGACGAAATGACAAAAACGATGGGTTATAGCCCATGTTTTTTGAAATTTTGAAAAAAAAAGTTAGCCTCGTTTCTCATCATTTTGGACCATGGGCTATAGCCCATATCTTACGGCATACTATAGCGCGCCGTTTTTCATCATTTTTGAGGATTTGAAAAAAATGACGAAATGACAAAAACGATGGGTTATAGCCCATGTTTTTTGAAATTTTGAAAAAGAAAGTTAGCCTCGTTTCTCATCATTTTGGACCATGGGCTATAGCCCATATCGTACGGCATACTATAGCGCGCCGTGTTTCATCATTTTTGAGGATTTTAAAAAAATGACGAAATGACAAAAACGATGGGTTATAGCCCATGTTTTTTTAAATTTTGAAAAAAAAAGTTAGCCTCGTTTCTCATCATTTTGGACCATGGGCTATAGCCCATATCGTACGGCATACTATAGCGCGCCGTTTTTCATCATTTTTGAGGATTTAAAAAAAATGACGAAATGAAAAAAACGATGGGTTATAGCCCATGTTTTTTGAAATTTTGAAAAAAAAAGTTAGCCTCGTTTCTCATCATTTTGGACCATGGGATATAGCCCATATCGTACGGCATACTATAGCGCGCCGTTTTTCATCATTTTTGAGGATTAAAAAAAAATGACGATATGACAAAAACGATGGGTTATAGCCCATGTTTTTTGAAATTTTGAAAAAAAAAGTTAGCCTCGTTTCTCATCATTTTGGACCATGGGCTATAGCCCATATCGTACGGCGTACTATAGCGCGCCGTTTTTCATCATTTTTGAGGATTTGAAAAAAATGACGAAATGACAAAAACGATGGGTTATAGCCCATGTTTTTTGAAATTTCAAAAAAAAAAGTTAGCCTCGTTTCTTATCTATTTGGACCATGGGCTATAGCCCATATCGTACGGCATACTATAGCGCGCCGTTTTTCATCATTTTTGAGGATTTAAAAAAAATGACGAAATGACAAAAACGATGGGTTATAGCCCATGTTTTTTGAAATTTTGAAAAAAAAAGTTAGCCTCGTTTCTCATCATTTTGGACCATGGGCTATAGCCCATATCGTACGGCATACTATAGCGCGCCGTTTTTCATCATTTTTGAGGATTTTTAAAAAAATGACGAAATGACAAAAACGATGGGTTATAGCCCATGTTTTTTGAAATTTTGAAAAAAAAAGTTAGCCTCGTTTCTCATCATTTTGGACCATGGGATATAGCCCATATCGTACGGCATACTATAGCGCACCGTTTTTCATCATTTTTGAGGATTTTAAAAAAATTACGAAATGACAAAAACGATGGGTTATAGCCCATGTTTTTTGAAATTTTGAAAAAAAAAGTTAGCCTCGTTTCTGATCATTTTTTACCATGGGCTATAGCCCATATCGTACGGCATACTATAGCGCGCCGTTTTTCATCATTTTTGAGGATTTGAAAAAAATGACGAAATGACAAAAACGATGGGTTATAGCCCATGTTTTTTGAAATTTTGAAAAAAAAAGTTAGCCTCGTTTCTCATCATTTTGGACCATGGGCTATAGCCCATATCTTAGGGCATACTATAGCGCGCCGTTTTTCATCATTTTTGAGGATTTGAAAAAAATGACGAAATGACAAAAACGATGGGTTATAGCCCATGTTTTTTGAAATTTTGAAAAAGAAAGTTAGCCTCGTTTCTCATCATTTTGGACCATGGGCTATAGCCCATATCGTACGGCATACTATAGCGCGCCGTGTTTCATCATTTTTGAGGATTTTAAAAAAATGACGAAATGACAAAAACGATGGGTTATAGCCCATGTTTTTTTAAATTTTGAAAAAAAAAGTTAGCCTCGTTTCTCATCATTTTGGACCATGGGCTATAGCCCATATCGTACGGCATACTATAGCGCGCCGTTTTTCATCATTTTTGAGGATTTTAAAAAAATGACGAAATGAAAAAAACGATGGGTTATAGCCCATGTTTTTTGAAATTTTGAAAAAAAAAAGTTAGCCTCGTTTCTCATCATTTTGGACCATGGGCTATAGCCCATATCGTACGGCATACTATAGCGCGCCGTGTTTCATCATTTTTGAGGATTTGAAAAAAATGACAAAATGACAAAAACGATGGGTTATAGCCCATGTTTTTTGAAATTTTGAAAAAAAAAGTTAGCCTCGTTTCTCATAATTTTGGACCATGGGATATAGCCCATATCGTACGGCATACTATAGCGCGCCGTTTTTCATCATTTTTGAGGATTTGAAAAAAATGACGAAATGACTAAAACGATGGGTTATAGCCCATGTTTTTTGAAATTTTGAAAAAAAAAGTTAGCCTCGTTTCTCATCATTTTGGACCATGGGCTATAGCCCATATCGTACGGCATACTATAGCGCGCCGTTTTTCATCATTTTTGAGGATTTGAAAAAAATGACGAAATGACAAAAACGATGGGTTATAGCCCATGTTTTTTGACATTTTGAAAAAAAAAGTTAGCCTCGTTTCTCATCATTTTGGACCATGGGCTATAGCCCATATCGTACGGCATACTATAGCGCGCCGTTTTTCATCATTTTTGAGGATTTGAAAAAAATGACGAAATGACAAAAACGATGGGTTATAGCCCATGTTTTTTGAAATTAAAAAAAAAAAAGTTAGCCTCGTTTCTGATCATTTTGGACCATGGGCTATAGCCCATATCGTACGGCATACTATAGCGCGCCGTTTTTCATCATTTTTGAGGATTTGAAAAAAATGACGAAATGACAAAAACGATGGGTTATAGCCCATGTTTTTTGAAATTTTGAAAAAAAAAGTTAGCCTCGTTTCTCATCATTTTGGAACATGGGCTATAGCCCATATCTTACGGCATACTATAGCGCGCCGTTTTTCATCATTTTTGAGGATTTGAAAAAAATGACGAAATGACAAAAACGATGGGTTATAGCCCATGTTTTTTGAAATTTTGAAAAAGAAAGTTAGCCTCGTTTCTCATCATTTTGGACCATGGGCTATAGCCCATATCGTACGGCATACTATAGCGCGCCGTGTTTCATCATTTTTGAGGATTTTAAAAAAATGACGAAATGACAAAAACGATGGGTTATAGCCCATGTTTTTTTAAATTTTGAAAAAAAAAGTTAGCCTCGTTTCTCATCATTTTGGACCATGGGCTATAGCCCATATCGTACGGCATACTATAGCGCGCCGTTTTTCATCATTTTTGAGGATTTTAAAAAAATGACGAAATGAAAAAAACGATGGGTTATAGCCCATGTTTTTTGAAATTTTGAAAAAAAAAAGTTAGCCTCGTTTCTCATCATTTTGGACCATGGGCTATAGCCCATATCGTACGGCATACTATAGCGCGCCGTGTTTCATCATTTTTGAGGATTTGAAAAAAATGACAAAATGACAAAAACGATGGGTTATAGCCCATGTTTTTTGAAATTTTGAAAAAAAAAGTTAGCCTCGTTTCTCATCATTTTGGACCATGGGCTATAGCCCATATCGTACGGCATACTATAGCGCGCCGTTTTTCATCATTTTTGAGGATTTGAAAAAAATTACGAAATGACAAAAACGATGGGTTATAGCCCATGTTTTTTGAAATTTTGAATTAAAAAGTTAGCCTCGTTTCTCATCATTTTGGACCATGGGATATAGCCCATATCGTACGGCATACTATAGCGCGCCGTTTTTCATCATTTTTGAGGATTAAAAAAAAATGACGATATGACAAAAACGATGGGTTATAGCCCATGTTTTTTGAAATTTTGAAAAAAAAAGTTAGCCTCGTTTCTCATCATTTTGGACCATGGGCTATAGCCCATATCGTACGGCGTACTATAGCGCGCCGTTTTTCATCATTTTTGAGGATTTGAAAAAAATGACGAAATGACAAAAACGATGGGTTATAGCCCATGTTTTTTGAAATTTCAAAAAAAAAAGTGAGCCTCGTTTCTTATCTATTTGGACCATGGGCTATAGCCCATATCGTACGGCATACTATAGCGCGCCGTTTTTCATCATTTTTGAGGATTTAAAAAAAATGACGAAATGACAAAAACGATGGGTTATAGCCCATGTTTTTTGAAATTTTGAAAAAAAAAGTTAGCCTCGTTTCTCATCATTTTGGACCATGGGCTATAGCCCATATCGTACGGCATACTATAGCGCACCGTTTTTCATCATTTTTGAGGATTTGAAAAAAATGACAAAATGACAAAAACGATGGGTTATAGCCCATGTTTTTTGAAATTTTGAAAAAAAAAGTTAGCCTCGTTTCTCATCATTTTGGACCATGGGATATAGCCCATATCGTACGGCATACTATAGCGCGCCGTTTTTCATCATTTTTGAGGATTTTTAAAAAAATGACGAAATGACAAAAACGATGGGTTATAGCCCATGTTTTTTGAAATTTTGAAAAAAAAAGTTAGCCTCGTTTCTCATCATTTTGGACCATGGGCTATAGCCCATATCGTACGGCATACTATAGCGCGCCGTTTTTCATCATTTTTGAGGATTTGAAAAAAATGACGAAATGACTAAAACGATGGGTTATAGCCCATGTTTTTTGAAATTTTGAAAAAAAAAGTTAGCCTCGTTTCTCATCATTTTGGACCATGGGCTATAGCCCATATCGTACGGCATACTATAGCGCGCCGTTTTTCATCATTTTTGAGGATTTTTAAAAAAATGACGAAATGACAAAAACGATGGGTTATAGCCCATGTTTTTTGAAATTTTGAAAAAAAAAGTTAGCCTCGTTTCTCATCATTTTGGACCATGGGATATAGCCCATATCGTACGGCATACTATAGCGCACCGTTTTTCATCATTTTTGAGGATTTGAAAAAAATGACGAAATGACAAAAACGATGGGTTATAGCCCATGTTTTTTGAAATTTTGAAAAAGAAAGTTAGCCTCGTTTCTCATCATTTTGGACCATGGGCTATAGCCCATATCGTACGGCATACTATAGCGCGCCGTGTTTCATCATTTTTGAGGATTTTAAAAAAATGACGAAATGACAAAAACGATGGGTTATAGCCCATGTTTTTTTAAATTTTGAAAAAAAACGTTAGCCTCGTTTCTCATCATTTTGGACCATGGGCTATAGCCCATATCGTACGGCATACTATAGCGCGCCGTTTTTCATCATTTTTGAGGATTTTTAAAAAAATGACGAAATGACAAAAACGATGGGTTATAGCCCATGTTTTTTGAAATTTTGAAAAAAAAAGTTAGCCTCGTTTCTCATCATTTTGGACCATGGGATATAGCCCATATCGTACGGCATACTATAGCGCACCGTTTTTCATCATTTTTGAGGATTTGAAAAAAATGACGAAATGACAAAAACGATGGGTTATAGCCCATGTTTTTTGAAATTTTGAAAAAGAAAGTTAGCCTCGTTTCTCATCATTTTGGACCATGGGCTATAGCCCATATCGTACGGCATACTATAGCGCGCCGTGTTTCATCATTTTTGAGGATTTTAAAAAAATGACGAAATGACAAAAACGATGGGTTATAGCCCATGTTTTTTTAAATTTTGAAAAAAAAAGTTAGCCTCGTTTCTCATCATTTTGGACCATGGGCTATAGCCCATATCGTACGGCATACTATAGCGCGCCGTTTTTCATCATTTTTGAGGATTTAAAAAAAATGACGAAATGAAAAAAACGATGGGTTATAGCCCATGTTTTTTGAAATTTTGAAAAAAAAAAGTTAGCCTCGTTTCTCATCATTTTGGACCATGGGCTATAGCCCATATCGTACGGCATACTATAGCGCGCCGTGTTTCATCATTTTTGAGGATTTGAAAAAAATGACAAAATGACAAAAACGATGGGTTATAGCCCATGTTTTTTGAAATTTTGAAAAAAAAAGTTAGCCTCGTTTCTCATCATTTTGGACCATGGGATATAGCCCATATCGTACGGCATACTATAGCGCGCCGTTTTTCATCATTTTTGAGGATTAAAAAAAAATGACGATATGACAAAAACGATGGGTTATAGCCCATGTTTTTTGAAATTTTGAAAAAAAAAGTTAGCCTCGTTTCTCATCATTTTGGACCATGGGCTATAGCCCATATCGTACGGCGTACTATAGCGCGCCGTTTTTCATCATTTTTGAGGATTTGAAAAAAATGACGAAATGACAAAAACGATGGGTTATAGCCCATGTTTTTTGAAATTTCAAAAAAAAAAGTTAGCCTCGTTTCTTATCTATTTGGACCATGGGCTATAGCCCATATCGTACGGCATACTATAGCGCGCCGTTTTTCATCATTTTTGAGGATTTAAAAAAAATGACGAAATGACAAAAACGATGGGTTATAGCCCATGTTTTTTGAAATTTTGAAAAAAAAAGTTAGCCTCGTTTCTCATCATTTTGGACCATGGGCTATAGCCCATATCGTACGGCATACTATAGCGCGCCGTTTTTCATCATTTTTGAGGATTTTTAAAAAAATGACGAAATGACAAAAACGATGGGTTATAGCCCATGTTTTTTGAAATTTTGAAAAAAAAAGTTAGCCTCGTTTCTCATCATTTTGGACCATGGGATATAGCCCATATCGTACGGCATACTATAGCGCACCGTTTTTCATCATTTTTGAGGATTTTAAAAAAATTACGAAATGACAAAAACGATGGGTTATAGCCCATGTTTTTTGAAATTTTGAAAAAAAAAGTTAGCCTCGTTTCTGATCATTTTTTACCATGGGCTATAGCCCATATCGTACGGCATACTATAGCGCGCCGTTTTTCATCATTTTTGAGGATTTGAAAAAAATGACGAAATGACAAAAACGATGGGTTATAGCCCATGTTTTTTGAAATTTTGAAAAAAAAAGTTAGCCTCGTTTCTCATCATTTTGGACCATGGGCTATAGCCCATATCTTAGGGCATACTATAGCGCACCGTTTTTCATCATTTTTGAGGATTTTAAAAAAATTACGAAATGACAAAAACGATGGGTTATAGCCCATGTTTTTTGAAATTTTGAAAAAAAAAGTTAGCCTCGTTTCTGATCATTTTTTACCATGGGCTATAGCCCATATCGTACGGCATACTATAGCGCGCCGTTTTTCATCATTTTTGAGGATTTGAAAAAAATGACGAAATGACAAAAACGATGGGTTATAGCCCATGTTTTTTGAAATTTTGAAAAAAAAAGTTAGCCTCGTTTCTCATCATTTTGGACCATGGGCTATAGCCCATATCTTAGGGCATACTATAGCGCGCCGTTTTTCATCATTTTTGAGGATTTGAAAAAAATGACGAAATGACAAAAACGATGGGTTATAGCCCATGTTTTTTGAAATTTTGAAAAAGAAAGTTAGCCTCGTTTCTCATCATTTTGGACCATGGGCTATAGCCCATATCGTACGGCATACTATAGCGCGCCGTGTTTCATCATTTTTGAGGATTTTAAAAAAATGACGAAATGACAAAAACGATGGGTTATAGCCCATGTTTTTTTAAATTTTGAAAAAAAAAGTTAGCCTCGTTTCTCATCATTTTGGACCATGGGCTATAGCCCATATCGTACGGCATACTATAGCGCGCCGTTTTTCATCATTTTTGAGGATTTTAAAAAAATGACGAAATGAAAAAAACGATGGGTTATAGCCCATGTTTTTTGAAATTTTGAAAAAAAAAAGTTAGCCTCGTTTCTCATCATTTTGGACCATGGGCTATAGCCCATATCGTACGGCATACTATAGCGCGCCGTGTTTCATCATTTTTGAGGATTTGAAAAAAATGACAAAATGACAAAAACGATGGGTTATAGCCCATGTTTTTTGAAATTTTGAAAAAAAAAGTTAGCCTCGTTTCTCATAATTTTGGACCATGGGATATAGCCCATATCGTACGGCATACTATAGCGCGCCGTTTTTCATCATTTTTGAGGATTTGAAAAAAATGACGAAATGACTAAAACGATGGGTTATAGCCCATGTTTTTTGAAATTTAAAAAAAAAAAGTTAGCCTCGTTTCTGATCATTTTGGACCATGGGCTATAGCCCATATCGTACGGCATACTATAGCGCGCCGTTTTTCATCATTTTTGAGGATTTGAAAAAAATGACGAAATGACAAAAACGATGGGTTATAGCCCATGTTTTTTGAAATTTTGAAAAAAAAAGTTAGCCTCGTTTCTCATCATTTTGGAACATGGGCTATAGCCCATATCTTACGGCATACTATAGCGCGCCGTTTTTCATCATTTTTGAGGATTTGAAAAAAATGACGAAATGACAAAAACGATGGGTTATAGCCCATGTTTTTTGAAATTTTGAAAAAGAAAGTTAGCCTCGTTTCTCATCATTTTGGACCATGGGCTATAGCCCATATCGTACGGCATACTATAGCGCGCCGTGTTTCATCATTTTTGAGGATTTTAAAAAAATGACGAAATGACAAAAACGATGGGTTATAGCCCATGTTTTTTTAAATTTTGAAAAAAAAAGTTAGCCTCGTTTCTCATCATTTTGGACCATGGGCTATAGCCCATATCGTACGGCATACTATAGCGCGCCGTTTTTCATCATTTTTGAGGATTTAAAAAAAATGACGAAATGAAAAAAACGATGGGTTATAGCCCATGTTTTTTGAAATTTTGAAAAAAAAAAGTTAGCCTCGTTTCTCATCATTTTGGACCATGGGCTATAGCCCATATCGTACGGCATACTATAGCGCGCCGTGTTTCATCATTTTTGAGGATTTGAAAAAAATGACAAAATGACAAAAACGATGGGTTATAGCCCATGTTTTTTGAAATTTTGAAAAAAAAAGTTAGCCTCGTTTCTCATCATTTTGGACCATGGGCTATAGCCCATATCGTACGGCATACTATAGCGCGCCGTTTTTCATCATTTTTGAGGATTTGAAAAAAATTACGAAATGACAAAAACGATGGGTTATAGCCCATGTTTTTTGAAATTTTGAATTAAAAAGTTAGCCTCGTTTCTCATCATTTTGGACCATGGGATATAGCCCATATCGTACGGCATACTATAGCGCGCCGTTTTTCATCATTTTTGAGGATTAAAAAAAAATGACGATATGACAAAAACGATGGGTTATAGCCCATGTTTTTTGAAATTTTGAAAAAAAAAGTTAGCCTCGTTTCTCATCATTTTGGACCATGGGCTATAGCCCATATCGTACGGCGTACTATAGCGCGCCGTTTTTCATCATTTTTGAGGATTTGAAAAAAATGACGAAATGACAAAAACGATGGGTTATAGCCCATGTTTTTTGAAATTTCAAAAAAAAAAGTTAGCCTCGTTTCTTATCTATTTGGACCATGGGCTATAGCCCATATCGTACGGCATACTATAGCGCGCCGTTTTTCATCATTTTTGAGGATTTAAAAAAAATGACGAAATGACAAAAACGATGGGTTATAGCCCATGTTTTTTGAAATTTTGAAAAAAAAAGTTAGCCTCGTTTCTCATCATTTTGGACCATGGGCTATAGCCCATATCGTACGGCATACTATAGCGCGCCGTTTTTCATCATTTTTGAGGATTTTTAAAAAAATGACGAAATGACAAAAACGATGGGTTATAGCCCATGTTTTTTGAAATTTTGAAAAAAAAAGTTAGCCTCGTTTCTCATCATTTTGGACCATGGGATATAGCCCATATCGTACGGCATACTATAGCGCACCGTTTTTCATCATTTTTGAGGATTTGAAAAAAATGACAAAATGACAAAAACGATGGGTTATAGCCCATGTTTTTTGAAATTTTGAAAAAAAAAGTTAGCCTCGTTTCTCATCATTTTGGACCATGGGCTATAGCCCATATCGTACGGCATACTATAGCGCGCCGTTTTTCATCATTTTTGAGGATTTTTAAAAAAATGACGAAATGACAAAAACGATGGGTTATAGCCCATGTTTTTTGAAATTTTGAAAAAAAAAGTTAGCCTCGTTTCTCATCATTTTGGACCATGGGCTATAGCCCATATCGTACGGCATACTATAGCGCGCCGTTTTTCATCATTTTTGAGGATTAAAAAAAAATGACGATATGACAAAAACGATGGGTTATAGCCCATGTTTTTTGAAATTTTGAAAAAAAAAGTTAGCCTCGTTTCTCATCATTTTGGACCATGGGCTATAGCCCATATCGTACGGCGTACTATAGCGCGCCGTTTTTCATCATTTTTGAGGATTTGAAAAAAATGACGAAATGACAAAAACGATGGGTTATAGCCCATGTTTTTTGAAATTTCAAAAAAAAAAGTTAGCCTCGTTTCTTATCTATTTGGACCATGGGCTATAGCCCATATCGTACGGCATACTATAGCGCGCCGTTTTTCATCATTTTTGAGGATTTAAAAAAAATGACGAAATGACAAAAACGATGGGTTATAGCCCATGTTTTTTGAAATTTTGAAAAAAAAAGTTAGCCTCGTTTCTCATCATTTTGGACCATGGGCTATAGCCCATATCGTACGGCATACTATAGCGCGCCGTTTTTCATCATTTTTGAGGATTTTTAAAAAAATGACGAAATGACAAAAACGATGGGTTATAGCCCATGTTTTTTGAAATTTTGAAAAAAAAAGTTAGCCTCGTTTCTCATCATTTTGGACCATGGGCTATAGCCCATATCGTACGGCATACTATAGCGCACCGTTTTTCATCATTTTTGAGGATTTGAAAAAAATGACAAAATGACAAAAACGATGGGTTATAGCCCATGTTTTTTGAAATTTTGAAAAAAAAAGTTAGCCTCGTTTCTCATCATTTTGGACCATGGGCTATAGCCCATATCGTACGGCATACTATAGCGCGCCGTTTTTCATCATTTTTGAGGATTTTTAAAAAAATGACGAAATGACAAAAACGATGGGTTATAGCCCATGTTTTTTGAAATTTTGAAAAAAAAAGTTAGCCTCGTTTCTCATCATTTTGGACCATGGGCTATAGCCCATATCGTACGGCATACTATAGCGCGCCGTTTTTCATCATTTTTGAGGATTTGAAAAAAATGACGAAATGACAAAAACGATGGGTTATAGCCCATGTTTTTTGACATTTTGAAAAAAAAAGTTAGCCTCGTTTCTCATCATTTTGGACCATGGGCTATAGCCCATATCGTACGGCATACTATAGCGCGCCGTTTTTCATCATTTTTGAGGATTTGAAAAAAATGACGAAATGACAAAAACGATGGGTTATAGCCCATGTTTTTTGAAATTTAAAAAAAAAAAGTTAGCCTCGTTTCTGATCATTTTGGACCATGGGCTATAGCCCATATCGTACGGCATACTATAGCGCGCCGTTTTTCATCATTTTTGAGGATTTGAAAAAAATGACGAAATGACAAAAACGATGGGTTATAGCCCATGTTTTTTGAAATTTTGAAAAAAAAAGTTAGCCTCGTTTCTCATCATTTTGGAACATGGGCTATAGCCCATATCTTACGGCATACTATAGCGCGCCGTTTTTCATCATTTTTGAGGATTTGAAAAAAATGACGAAATGACAAAAACGATGGGTTATAGCCCATGTTTTTTGAAATTTTGAAAAAGAAAGTTAGCCTCGTTTCTCATCATTTTGGACCATGGGCTATAGCCCATATCGTACGGCATACTATAGCGCGCCGTGTTTCATCATTTTTGAGGATTTTAAAAAAATGACGAAATGACAAAAACGATGGGTTATAGCCCATGTTTTTTTTAATTTTGAAAAAAAAAGTTAGCCTCGTTTCTCATCATTTTGGACCATGGGCTATAGCCCATATCGTACGGCATACTATAGCGCGCCGTTTTTCATCATTTTTGAGGATTTTAAAAAAATGACGAAATGAAAAAAACGATGGGTTATAGCCCATGTTTTTTGAAATTTTGAAAAAAAAAAGTTAGCCTCGTTTCTCATCATTTTGGACCATGGGCTATAGCCCATATCGTACGGCATACTATAGCGCGCCGTGTTTCATCATTTTTGAGGATTTGAAAAAAATGACAAAATGACAAAAACGATGGGTTATAGCCCATGTTTTTTGAAATTTTGAAAAAAAAAGTTAGCCTCGTTTCTCATCATTTTGGACCATGGGCTATAGCCCATATCGTACGGCATACTATAGCGCGCCGTTTTTCATCATTTTTGAGGATTTGAAAAAAATTACGAAATGACAAAAACGATGGGTTATAGCCCATGTTTTTTGAAATTTTGAATTAAAAAGTTAGCCTCGTTTCTCATCATTTTGGACCATGGGATATAGCCCATATCGTACGGCATACTATAGCGCGCCGTTTTTCATCATTTTTGAGGATTAAAAAAAAATGACGATATGACAAAAACGATGGGTTATAGCCCATGTTTTTTGAAATTTTGAAAAAAAAAGTTAGCCTCGTTTCTCATCATTTTGGACCATGGGCTATAGCCCATATCGTACGGCGTACTATAGCGCGCCGTTTTTCATCATTTTTGAGGATTTGAAAAAAATGACGAAATGACAAAAACGATGGGTTATAGCCCATGTTTTTTGAAATTTCAAAAAAAAAAGTTAGCCTCGTTTCTTATCTATTTGGACCATGGGCTATAGCCCATATCGTACGGCATACTATAGCGCGCCGTTTTTCATCATTTTTGAGGATTTAAAAAAAATGACGAAATGACAAAAACGATGGGTTATAGCCCATGTTTTTTGAAATTTTGAAAAAAAAAGTTAGCCTCGTTTCTCATCATTTTGGACCATGGGCTATAGCCCATATCGTACGGCATACTATAGCGCGCCGTTTTTCATCATTTTTGAGGATTTTTAAAAAAATGACGAAATGACAAAAACGATGGGTTATAGCCCATGTTTTTTGAAATTTTGAAAAAAAAAGTTAGCCTCGTTTCTCATCATTTTGGACCATGGGATATAGCCCATATCGTACGGCATACTATAGCGCACCGTTTTTCATCATTTTTGAGGATTTGAAAAAAATGACAAAATGACAAAAACGATGGGTTATAGCCCATGTTTTTTGAAATTTTGAAAAAAAAAGTTAGCCTCGTTTCTCATCATTTTGGACCATGGGCTATAGCCCATATCGTACGGCATACTATAGCGCGCCGTTTTTCATCATTTTTGAGGATTTTTAAAAAAATGACGAAATGACAAAAACGATGGGTTATAGCCCATGTTTTTTGAAATTTTGAAAAAAAAAGTTAGCCTCGTTTCTCATCATTTTGGACCATGGGCTATAGCCCATATCGTACGGCATACTATAGCGCGCCGTTTTTCATCATTTTTGAGGATTAAAAAAAAATGACGATATGACAAAAACGATGGGTTATAGCCCATGTTTTTTGAAATTTTGAAAAAAAAAGTTAGCCTCGTTTCTCATCATTTTGGACCATGGGCTATAGCCCATATCGTACGGCGTACTATAGCGCGCCGTTTTTCATCATTTTTGAGGATTTGAAAAAAATGACGAAATGACAAAAACGATGGGTTATAGCCCATGTTTTTTGAAATTTCAAAAAAAAAAGTTAGCCTCGTTTCTTATCTATTTGGACCATGGGCTATAGCCCATATCGTACGGCATACTATAGCGCGCCGTTTTTCATCATTTTTGAGGATTTAAAAAAAATGACGAAATGACAAAAACGATGGGTTATAGCCCATGTTTTTTGAAATTTTGAAAAAAAAAGTTAGCCTCGTTTCTCATCATTTTGGACCATGGGCTATAGCCCATATCGTACGGCATACTATAGCGCACCGTTTTTCATCATTTTTGAGGATTTGAAAAAAATGACAAAATGACAAAAACGATGGGTTATAGCCCATGTTTTTTGAAATTTTGAAAAAAAAAGTTAGCCTCGTTTCTCATCATTTTGGACCATGGGCTATAGCCCATATCGTACGGCATACTATAGCGCGCCGTTTTTCATCATTTTTGAGGATTTTTAAAAAAATGACGAAATGACAAAAACGATGGGTTATAGCCCATGTTTTTTGAAATTTTGAAAAAAAAAGTTAGCCTCGTTTCTCATCATTTTGGACCATGGGCTATAGCCCATATCGTACGGCATACTATAGCGCGCCGTTTTTCATCATTTTTGAGGATTAAAAAAAAATGACGAAATGACAAAAACGATGGGTTATAGCCCATGTTTTTTGAAATTTTGAAAAAAAAAGTTAGCCTCGTTTCTCATCATTTTGGACCATGGGCTATAGCCCATATCGTACGGCATACTATAGCGCGCCGTTTTTCATCATTTTTGAGGATTTGAAAAAAATGACGAAATGACTAAAACGATGGGTTATAGCCCATGTTTT
Organism: Protomyctophum bolini; assembly: GCF_963924005.1. Taxonomy (NCBI): domain Eukaryota; kingdom Metazoa; phylum Chordata; class Actinopteri; order Myctophiformes; family Myctophidae; genus Protomyctophum; species Protomyctophum bolini. The sequence continues at coordinate 39,654,374 of NC_137875.1, forward strand.
TTGAAATTTTGAAAAAAAAAGTTAGCCTCGTTTCTCATCATTTTGGACCATGGGCTATAGCCCATATCGTACGGCATACTATAGCGCGCCGTTTTTCATCATTTTTGAGGATTTGAAAAAAATGACGAAATGACAAAAACGATGGGTTATAGCCCATGTTTTTTGAAATTTTGAAAAAAAAAGTTAGCCTCGTTTCTCATCATTTTGGACCATGGGATATAGCCCATATCGTACGGCATACTATAGCGCACCGTTTTTCATCATTTTTGAGGATTTGAAAAAAATGACGAAATGACAAAAACGATGGGTTATAGCCCATGTTTTTTGAAATTTTGGAAAAAAAAGTTAGCCTCGTTTCTCATCATTTTGGACCATGGGATATAGCCCATATCGTACGGCATACTATAGCGCACCGTTTTTCATCATTTTTGAGGATTTGAAAAAAATGACGAAATGACAAAAACGATGGGTTATAGCCCATGTTTTTTGAAATTTTGAAAAAAAAAGTTAGCCTCGTTTCTCATCATTTTGGACCATGGGCTATAGCCCATATCGTACGGCATACTATAACGCGCCGTTTTTCATCATTTTTGAGGATTTGAAAAAAATGACGAAATGACAAAAACGATGGGTTATAGCCCATGTTTTTTGAAATTTTGAAAAAAAAAGTTAGCCTCGTTTCTCATCATTTTGGACCATGGGCTATAGCCCATATCGTACGGCATACTATAGCGCGCCGTTTTTCATCATTTTTGAGGATTAAAAAAAAATGACGAAATGACAAAAACGATGGGTTATAGCCCATGTTTTTTGAAATTTTGAAAAAAAAAGTTAGCCTCGTTTCTCATCATTTTGGACCATGGGCTATAGCCCATATCGTACGGCATACTATAGCGCCCCGTTTTTCATCATTTTTGAGGATTTGAAAAAAATGACGAAATGACTAAAACGATGGGTTATAGCCCATGTTTTTTGAAATTAAGAAAAAAAAAGTTAGCCTCGTTTCTCATCATTTTGGACCATGGGCTATAGCCCATATCGTACGGCATACTATAGCGCGCCGTTTTTCATCATTTTTGAGGATTTAAAAAAAATGACGAAATGACAAAAACGATGGGTTATAGCCCATGTTTTTTGAAATTTTGAAAAAAAAAGTTAGCCTCGTTTCTCATCATTTTGGACCATGGGCTATAGCCCATATCGTACGGCATACTATAGCGTGCCGTTTTTCATCATTTTTGAGGATTTGAAAAAAATGACGAAATGACAAAAACGATGGGTTATAGCCCATGTTTTTTGAAATTTTGAAAAAAAAAGTTAGCCTCGTTTCTCATCATTTTGGACCATGGGCTATAGCCCATATCGTACGGCATACTATAGCGCGCCGTTTTTCATCATTTTTGAGGATTTGAAAAAAATGACGAAATGACAAAAACGATGGGTTATAGCCCATGTTTTTTTAAATTAAAAAAAAAAAAAGTTAGCCTCGTTTCTCATCATTTTGGACCATGGGCTATAGCCCATATCGTACGGCATACTATAGCGCGCCGTTTTTCAACATTTTTGAGGATTTTTAAAAAAATGACGAAATGACAAAAACGATGGGTTATAGCCCATGTTTTTTGAAATTTTGAAAAAAAAAGTTAGCCTCGTTTCTCATCATTTTGGACCATGGGCTATAGCCCATATCGTACGGCATACTATAGCGCGCCGTTTTTCATCATTTTTGAGGATTTGAAAAAAATGACGAAATGACAAAAACGATGGGTTATAGCCCATGTTTTTTGAAATTTTGAAAAAAAAAGTTAGCCTCGTTTCTCATCATTTTGGACCATGGGCTATAGCCCATATCGTACCGCATACTATAGCGCGCCGTTTTTCATCATTTTTGAGGATTTAAAAAAAATGACGAAATGACAAAAATGATGTGTTATAGCCCATGTTTTTTGAAATTTTGAAAAAAAAAGTTAGCCTCGTTTCTCATCATTTTGGACCATGGGCTATAGCCCATATCGTACGGCATACTATAGCGTGCCGTTTTTCATCATTTTTGAGGATTTGAAAAAAATGACGAAATGACAAAAACGATGGGTTATAGCCCATGTTTTTTGAAATTTTGAAAAAAAAAGTTAGCCTCGTTTCTCATCATTTTGGACCATGGGCTATAGCCCATATCGTACGGCATACTATAGCGCGCCGTTTTTCATCATTTTTGAGGATTTTAAAAAAAATGACGAAATGACAAAAACGATAGGTTATAGCCCATGTTTTTTGAAATTTTGAAAAAAAAAGTTAGCCTCGTTTCTCATCATTTTGGACCATGGGATATAGCCCATATCGTACGGCATACTATAGCGCGCCGTTTTTCATCATTTTTGAGGATTAAAAAAAAATGACGAAATGACAAAAACGATGGGTTATAGCCCATGTTTTTTGAAATTTTGAAAAAAAAAGTTAGCCTCGTTTCTTATCATTTTGGACCATGGGCTATAGCCCATATCGTACGGCATACTATAGCGCGCCGTTTTTCATCATTTTTGAGGATTTGAAAAAAATGACGAAATGACTAAAACGATGGGTTATAGCCCATGTTTTTTGAAATTTTGAAAAAAAAAGTTAGCCTCGTTTCTCATCATTTTGGACCATGGGCTATAGCCCATATCGTACGGCATACTATAGCGCGCCGTTTTTCATCATTTTTGAGGATTAAAAAAAAATGACGAAATGACAAAAACGATGGGTTATAGCCCATGTTTTTTGAAATTTTGAAAAAAAAAGTTAGCCTCGTTTCTCATCATTTTGGACCATGGGCTATAGCCCATATCGTACGGCATACTATAGCGCGCCGTTTTTCATCATTTTTGAGGATTTGAAAAAAATGACGAAATGACAAAAACGATGGGTTATAGCCCATGTTTTTTGAAATTTTGAAAAAAAAGTTAGCCTCGTTTCTCATAATTTTGGACCATGGGATATAGCCCATATCGTACGGCATACTATAGCGCGCCGTTTTTCATCATTTTTGAGGATTAAAAAAAAAAGACGAAATGACAAAAACGATGTGTTATAGCCCATGTTTTTTGAAATTTTGAAAAAAAAAGTTAGCCTTGTTTCTCATCATTTTGGACCATGGGCTATAGCCCATATCGTACGGCATACTATAGCGTGCCGTTTTTCATCATTTTTGAGGATTTGAAAAAAATGACGAAATGACAAAAACGATGGGTTATAGCCCATGTTTTTTGAAATTTTGAAAAAAAAAGTTAGCCTCGTTTCTCATCATTTTGGACCATGGGCTATAGCCCATATCGTACGGCATACTATAGCGCGCCGTTTTTCATCATTTTTGAGGATTAAAAAAAAATGACGAAATGACAAAAACGATGGGTTATAGCCCATGTTTTTTGAAATTTTGAAAAAAAAAGTTAGCCTCGTTTCTCATCATTTTGGACCATGGGCTATAGCCCATATCGTACGGCATACTATAGCGCGCCGTTTTTCATCATTTTTGAGGATTTGAAAAAAATGACGAAATGACAAAAACGATGGGTTATAGCCCATGTTTTTTGAAATTTTGAAAAAAAAAGTTAGCCTTGTTTCTCATCATTTTGGACCATGGGCTATAGCCCATATCGTACGGCATACTATAGCGTGCCGTTTTTCATCATTTTTGAGGATTAAAAAAAAATGACGAAATGACAAAAACGATGTGTTATAGCCCATGTTTTTTGAAATTTTGAAAAAAAAAGTTAGCCTTGTTTCTTATCATTTTGGACCATGGGCTATAGCCCATATCGTACGGCATACTATAGCGTGCCGTTTTTCATCATTTTTGAGGATTTGAAAAAAATGACGAAATGACAAAAACGATGGGTTATAGCCCATGTTTTTTGAAATTTTGAAAAAAAAAGTTAGCCTCGTTTCTCATCATTTTGGACCATGGGCTATAGCCCATATCGTACGGCATACTATAGCGCGCCGTTTTTCATCATTTTTGAGGATTTTAAAAAAAATGACGAAATGACAAAAACGATGTGTTATAGCCCATGTTTTTTGAAATTTTGAAAAAAAAAGTTAGCCTTGTTTCTCATCATTTTGGACCATGGGCTATAGCCCATATCGTACGGCATACTATAGCGTGCCGTTTTTCATCATTTTTGAGGATTAAAAAAAAATGACGAAATGACAAAAACGATGTGTTATAGCCCATGTTTTTTGAAATTTTGAAAAAAAAAGTTAGCCTTGTTTCTCATCATTTTGGACCATGGGCTATAGCCCATATCGTACGGCATACTATAGCGTGCCGTTTTTCATCATTTTTGAGGATTTGAAAAAAATGACGAAATGACAAAAACGATGGGTTATAGCCCATGTTTTTTGAAATTTTGAAAAAAAAAGTTAGCCTCGTTTCTCATCATTTTGGACCATGGGCTATAGCCCATATCGTACGGCATACTATAGCGCGCCGTTTTTCATCATTTTTGAGGATTAAAAAAAAATGACGAAATGACAAAAACGATGGGTTATAGCCCATGTTTTTTGAAATTTTGAAAAAAAAAGTTAGCCTCGTTTCTCATCATTTTGGACCATGGGCTATAGCCCATATCGTACGGCATACTATAGCGTGCCGTTTTTCATCATTTTTTAGGATTTGAAAAAAATGACGAAATGACAAAAACGATGGGTTATAGCCCATGTTTTTTGAAATTTTGAAAAAAAAAGTTAGCCTCGTTTCTCATCATTTTGGACCATGGGCTATAGCCCATATCGTACGGCATACTATAGCGCGCCGTTTTTCATCATTTTTGAGGATTTTAAAAAAAATGACGAAATGACAAAAACGATAGGTTATAGCCCATGTTTTTTGAAATTTTGAAAAAAAAAGTTAGCCTCGTTTCTCATCATTTTGGACCATGGGATATAGCCCATATCGTACGGCATACTATAGCGCGCCGTTTTTCATCATTTTTGAGGATTAAAAAAAAATGACGAAATGACAAAAACGATGGGTTATAGCCCATGTTTTTTGAAATTTTGAAAAAAAAAGTTAGCCTCGTTTCTTATCATTTTGGACCATGGGCTATAGCCCATATCGTACGGCATACTATAGCGCGCCGTTTTTCATCATTTTTGAGGATTTGAAAAAAATGACGAAATGACTAAAACGATGGGTTATAGCCCATGTTTTTTGAAATTTTGAAAAAAAAAGTTAGCCTCGTTTCTCATCATTTTGGACCATGGGTTAAAGCCCATATCGTACGGCATACTATAGCGCGCCGTTTTTCATCATTTTTGAGGATTAAAAAAAAATGACGAAATGACAAAAACGATGGGTTATAGCCCATGTTTTTTTAAATTTTGAAAAAAAAAGTTAGCCTCGTTTCTCATCATTTTGGACCATGGGCTATAGCCCATATCGTACGGCATACTATAGCGCGCCGTTTTTCATCATTTTTGAGGATTTGAAAAAAATGACGAAATGACAAAAACGATGGGTTATAGCCCATGTTTTTTGAAATTTTGAAAAAAAAGTTAGCCTCGTTTCTCATAATTTTGGACCATGGGATATAGCCCATATCGTACGGCATACTATAGCGCGCCGTTTTTCATCATTTTTGAGGATTAAAAAAAAATGACGAAATGACAAAAACGATGGGTTATAGCCCATGTTTTTTGAAATTTTGAAAAAAAAAGTTAGCCTCGTTTCTCATCATTTTGTACCATGGGCTATAGCCCATATCGTACGGCATACTATAGCGCGCCGTTTTTCATCATTTTTGAGGATTTAAAAAAAATGACGAAATGACAAAAACGATGTGTTATAGCCCATGTTTTTTGAAATTTTGAAAAAAAAAGTTAGCCTTGTTTCTCATCATTTTGGACCATGGGCTATAGCCCATATCGTACGGCATACTATAGCGCGCCGTTTTTCATCATTTTTGAGGATTTGAAAAAAATGACGAAATGACAAAAACGATGGGTTATATCCCATGTTTTTTGAAATTTTGAAAAAAAAAGTTAGCCTCGTTTCTCATCATTTTGGACCATGGGCTATAGCCCATATCGTACGGCATACTATAGCGCGCCGTTTTTCATCATTTTTGAGGATTTGAAAAAAATGACGAAATGACAAAAATGATGGGTTATAGCCCATGTTTTTTGAAATTTCAAAAAAAAAAGTTAGCCTCGTTTCTCATCATTTTGGACCATGGGCTATAGCCCATATCGTACGGCATACTATAGCGCGCCGTTTTTCATCATTTTTGAGGATTTAAAAAAAATGACGAAATGACAAAAACGATGGGTTATAGCCCATGTTTTTTGAAATTTTGAAAAAAAAAGTTAGCCTCGTTTCTCATCATTTTGGACCATGGGCTATAGCCCATATCGTACGGCATACTATAGCGTGCCGTTTTTCATCATTTTTGAGGATTTGAAAAAAATTACGAAATGACAAAAACGATGGGTTATAGCCCATGTTTTTTGAAATTTTGAAAAAAAAAGTTAGCCTCGTTTCTCATCATTTTGGACCATGGGCTATAGCCCATATCGTACGGCATACTATAGCGTGCCGTTTTTCATAATTTTTGAGGATTTGAAAAAAATGACGAAATGACAAAAACGATGGGTTATAGCCCATGTTTTTTGAAATTTTGAAAAAAAAAGTTAGCCTCGTTTCTCATCATTTTGGACCATGGGCTATAGCCCATATCGTACGGCATACTATAGCGCGCCGTTTTTCATCATTTTTGAGGATTTAAAAAAAATGACGAAATGACAAAAACGATGTGTTATAGCCCATGTTTTTTGAAATTTTGAAAAAAAAAGTTAGCCTTGTTTCTCATCATTTTGGACCATGGGCTATAGCCCATATCGTACGGCATACTATAGCGCGCCGTTTTTCATCATTTTTGAGGATTTGAAAAAAATGACGAAATGACTAAAACGATGGGTTATAGCCCATGTTTTTTGAAATTTTGAAAAAAAAAGTTAGCCTCGTTTCTCATCATTTTGGACCATGGGCTATAGCCCATATCGTACGGCATACTATAGCGCGCCGTTTTTCATCATTTTTGAGGATTAAAAAAAAATGACGAAATGACAAAAACGATGGGTTATAGCCCATGTTTTTTGAAATTTTGAAAAAAAAAGTTAGCCTCGTTTCTCATCATTTTGGACCATGGGCTATAGCCCATATCGTACGGCATACTATAGCGCGCCGTTTTTCATCATTTTTGAGGATTTGAAAAAAATGACGAAATGACAAAAACGATGGGTTATAGCCCATGTTTTTTGAAATTTTGAAAAAAAAGTTAGCCTCGTTTCTCATAATTTTGGACCATGGGATATAGCCCATATCGTACGGCATACTATAGCGCGCCGTTTTTCATCATTTTTGAGGATTAAAAAAAAATGACGAAATGACAAAAACGATGTGTTATAGCCCATGTTTTTTGAAATTTTGAAAAAAAAAGTTAGCCTTGTTTCTCATCATTTTGGACCATGGGCTATAGCCCATATCGTACGGCATACTATAGCGTGCCGTTTTTCATCATTTTTGAGGATTTGAAAAAAATGACGAAATGACAAAAACGATGGGTTATAGCCCATGTTTTTTGAAATTTTGAAAAAAAAAGTTAGCCTCGTTTCTCATCATTTTGGACCATGGGCTATAGCCCATATCGTACGGCATACTATAGCGCGCCGTTTTTCATCATTTTTGAGGATTAAAAAAAAATGACGAAATGACAAAAACGATGGGTTATAGCCCATGTTTTTTGAAATTTTGAAAAAAAAAGTTAGCCTCGTTTCTCATCATTTTGGACCATGGGCTATAGCCCATATCGTACGGCATACTATAGCGTGCCGTTTTTCATCATTTTTGAGGATTTGAAAAAAATGACGAAATGACAAAAACGATGGGTTATAGCCCATGTTTTTTTAAATTTTGAAAAAAAAAGTTAGCCTCGTTTCTCATCATTTTGGACCATGGGCTATAGCCCATATCGTACGGCATACTATAGCGCGCCGTTTTTCATCATTTTTGAGGATTTTAAAAAAAATGACGAAATGACAAAAACGATGTGTTATAGCCCATGTTTTTTGAAATTTTGAAAAAAAAAGTTAGCCTTGTTTCTCATCATTTTGGACCATGGGCTATAGCCCATATCATACGGCATACTATAGCGTGCCGTTTTTCATCATTTTTGAGGATTTGAAAAAAATGACGAAATGACAAAAACGATGGGTTATAGCCCATGTTTTTTGAAATTTTGAAAAAAAAAGTTAGCCTCGTTTCTCATCATTTTGGACCATGGGCTATAGCCCATATCGTACGGCATACTATAGCGCGCCGTTTTTCATCATTTTTGAGGATTAAAAAAAAATGACGAAATGACAAAAACGATGGGTTATAGCCCATGTTTTTTGAAATTTTGAAAAAAAAAGTTAGCCTCGTTTCTCATCATTTTGGACCATGGGCTATAGCCCATATCGTACGGCATACTATAGCGTGCCGTTTTTCATCATTTTTGAGGATTTGAAAAAAATGACGAAATGACAAAAACGATGGGTTATAGCCCATGTTTTTTGAAATTTTGAAAAAAAAAGTTAGCCTCGTTTCTCATCATTTTGGACCATGGGCTATAGCCCATATCGTACGGCATACTATAGCGCGCCGTTTTTCATCATTTTTGAGGATTTTAAAAAAAATGACGAAATGACAAAAACGATAGGTTATAGCCCATGTTTTTTGAAATTTTGAAAAAAAAAGTTAGCCTCGTTTCTCATCATTTTGGACCATGGGATATAGCCCATATCGTACGGCATACTATAGCGCGCCGTTTTTCATCATTTTTGAGGATTAAAAAAAAATGACGAAATGACAAAAACGATGGGTTATAGCCCATGTTTTTTGAAATTTTGAAAAAAAAAGTTAGCCTCGTTTCTTATCATTTTGGACCATGGGCTATAGCCCATATCGTACGGCATACTATAGCGCGCCGTTTTTCATCATTTTTGAGGATTTGAAAAAAATGACGAAATGACTAAAACGATGGGTTATAGCCCATGTTTTTTGAAATTTTGAAAAAAAAAGTTAGCCTCGTTTCTCATCATTTTGGACCATGGGCTATAGCCCATATCGTACGGCATACTATAGCGCGCCGTTTTTCATCATTTTTGAGGATTAAAAAAAAATGACGAAATTACAAAAACGATGGGTTATAGCCCATGTTTTTTTAAATTTTGAAAAAAAAAGTTAGCCTCGTTTCTCATCATTTTGGACCATGGGCTATAGCCCATATCGTACGGCATACTATAGCGCGCCGTTTTTCATCATTTTTGAGGATTTGAAAAAAATGACGAAATGACAAAAACGATGGGTTATAGCCCATGTTTTTTGAAATTTTGAAAAAAAAGTTAGCCTCGTTTCTCATAATTTTGGACCATGGGATATAGCCCATATCGTACGGCATACTATAGCGCGCCGTTTTTCATCATTTTTGAGGATTAAAAAAAAATGACGAAATGACAAAAACGATGGGTTATAGCCCATGTTTTTTGAAATTTTGAAAAAAAAAGTTAGCCTCGTTTCTCATCATTTTGTACCATGGGCTATAGCCCATATCGTACGGCATACTATAGCGCGCCGTTTTTCATCATTTTTGAGGATTTAAAAAAAATGACGAAATGACAAAAACGATGTGTTATAGCCCATGTTTTTTGAAATTTTGAAAAAAAAAGTTAGCCTTGTTTCTCATCATTTTGGACCATGGGCTATAGCCCATATCGTACGGCATACTATAGCGCGCCGTTTTTCATCATTTTTGAGGATTTGAAAAAAATGACGAAATGACAAAAACGATGGGTTATATCCCATGTTTTTTGAAATTTTGAAAAAAAAAGTTAGCCTCGTTTCTCATCATTTTGGACCATGGGCTATAGCCCATATCGTACGGCATACTATAGCGCGCCGTTTTTCATCATTTTTGAGGATTTGAAAAAAATGACGAAATGACAAAAATGATGGGTTATAGCCCATGTTTTTTGAAATTTCAAAAAAAAAAGTTAGCCTCGTTTCTCATCATTTTGGACCATGGGCTATAGCCCATATCGTACGGCATACTATAGCGCGCCGTTTTTCATCATTTTTGAGGATTTAAAAAAAATGACGAAATGACAAAAACGATGGGTTATAGCCCATGTTTTTTGAAATTTTGAAAAAAAAAGTTAGCCTCGTTTCTCATCATTTTGGACCATGGGCTATAGCCCATATCGTACGGCATACTATAGCGTGCCGTTTTTCATCATTTTTGAGGATTTGAAAAAAATTACGAAATGACAAAAACGATGGGTTATAGCCCATGTTTTTTGAAATTTTGAAAAAAAAAGTTAGCCTCGTTTCTCATCATTTTGGACCATGGGCTATAGCCCATATCGTACGGCATACTATAGCGTGCCGTTTTTCATAATTTTTGAGGATTTGAAAAAAATGACGAAATGACAAAAACGATGGGTTATAGCCCATGTTTTTTGAAATTTTGAAAAAAAAAGTTAGCCTCGTTTCTCATCATTTTGGACCATGGGCTATAGCCCATATCGTACGGCATACTATAGCGTGCCGTTTTTCATCATTTTTGAGGATTTGAAAAAAATGACGAAATGACAAAAACGATGGGTTATAGCCCATGTTTTTTTAAATTAAAAAAAAAAAGTTAGCCTCGTTTCTCATCATTTTGGACCATGGGCTATAGCCCATATCGTACGGCATACTATAGCGCGCCGTTTTTCATCATTTTTGAGGATTTAAAAAAAAATACGAAATGACAAAAACGATGGGTTATAGCCCATGTTTTTTGAAATTTTGAAAAAAAAAGTTAGCCTCGTTTCTGATCATTTTTTACCATGGGCTATAGCCCATATCGTACGGCATACTATAGCGCGCCGTTTTTCATCATTTTTGAGGATTTGAAAAAAATGACGAAATGACAAAAATGATGGGTTATAGCCCATGTTTTTTGAAATTTCAAAAAAAAAAGTTAGCCTCGTTTCTCATCATTTTGGACCATGGGCTATAGCCCATATCGTACGGCATACTATAGCGTGCCGTTTTTCATCATTTTTGAGGATTTGAAAAAAATGACGAAATGACAAAAACGATGGGTTATAGCCCATGTTTTTTTAAATTAAAAAAAAAAAAGTTAGCCTCGTTTCTCATCATTTTGGACCATGGGCTATAGCCCATATCGTACGGCATACTATAGCGCGCCGTTTTTCATCATTTTTGAGGATTTTAAAAAAATTACGAAATGACAAAAACGATGGGTTATAGCCCATGTTTTTTGAAATTTTGAAAAAAAAAGTTAGCCTCGTTTCTGATCTTTTTTTACCATGGGCTATAGCCCATATCGTACGGCATACTATAGCGCGCCGTTTTTCATCATTTTTGAGGATTTGAAAAAAATGACGAAATGACAAAAATGATGGGTTATAGCCCATGTTTTTTGAAATTTCAAAAAAAAAAGTTAGCCTCGTTTCTCATCATTTTGGACCATGGGCTATAGCCCATATCGTACGGCATACTATAGCGCGCCGTTTTTCATCATTTTTGAGGATTTGAAAAAAATGACGAAATGACAAAAATGATGGGTTATAGCCCATGTTTTTTGAAATTTCAAAAAAAAAAGTTAGCCTCGTTTCTCATCATTTTGGACCATGGGCTATAGCCCATATCGTACGGCATACTATAGCGCGCCGTTTTTCATCATTTTTGAGGATTTGAAAAAAATGACGAAATGACAAAAACGATGGGTTATAGCCCATGTTTTTTGAATTTTTGGAAAAAAAAGTTAGCCTCGTTTCTCATCATTTTGGACCATGGGCTATAGCCCATATCGTACGGCATACTATAGTGCGCCGTTTTTCATCATTTTTGAGGATTTGAAAAAAATGACGAAATGACAAAAATGATGGGTTATAGCCCATGTTTTTTGAAATTTCAAAAAAAAAAGTTAGCCTCGTTTCTCATCATTTTGGACCATGGGCTATAGCCCATATCGTACGGCATACTATAGCGCGCCGTTTTTCATCATTTTTGAGGATTTGAAAAAAATGACGAAATGACAAAAACGATGGGTTATAGCCCATGTTTTTTGAATTTTTGAAAAAAAAAGTTAGCCTCGTTTCTCATCATTTTGGACCATGGGCTATAGCCCATATCGTACGGCATACTATAGCGTGCCGTTTTTCATCATTTTTGAGGATTTGAAAAAAATGACGAAATGACAAAAACGATGGGTTATAGCCCATGTTTTTTGAAATTTTGAAAAAAAAAGTTAGCCTCGTTTCTCATCATTTTGGACCATGGGCTATAGCCCATATCGTACGGCATACTATAGCGTGCCGTTTTTCATCATTTTTGAGGATTTGAAAAAAATGACGAAATGACAAAAACGATGGGTTATAGCCCATGTTTTAAAAAAAAAAAAAAAAAAAAGTTAGCCTCGTTTCTCATCATTTTGGACCATGGGCTATAGCCCATATCGTACGGCGTACTATAGCGCGCCGTTTTTCATCATTTTTGAGGATTTAAAAAAAAATACGAAATGACAAAAACGATGGGTTATAGCCCATGTTTTTTGAAATTTTGGAAAAAAAAGTTAGCCTCGTTTCTCATCATTTTTGACCATGGGCTATATTATAGCCCATATCGTACGGCATACTATAGCGCGCCGTTTTTCATCATTTTTGAGGATTTGAAAAAAATGACGAAATGACAAAAACGATGGGTTATAGCCCATGTTTTTTGAAATTTCAAAAAAAAAAGTTAGCCTCGTTTCTCATCATTTTGGACCATGGGCTATAGCCCATATCGTACGGCATACTATAGCGTGCCGTTTTTCATCATTTTTGAGGATTTGAAAAAAATGACGAAATGACAAAAACGATGGGTTATAGCCCATGTTTTTTGAAATTTTGAAAAAAAAAGTTAGCCTCGTTTCTCATCATTTTGGACCATGGGCTATAGCCCATATCGTACGGCATACTTTAGCGTGCCGTTTTTCATCATTTTTGAGGATTTGAAAAAAATGACGAAATGACAAAAACGATGGGTTATAGCCCATGTTTTTTGAAATTTTGAAAAAAAAAGTTAGCCTCGTTTCTCATCATTTTGGACCATGGGCTATAGCCCATATCGTACGGCATACTATAGCGTAACGTTTTTCATCATTTTTGAGGATTTGAAAAAAATTACGAAATGACAAAAACGATGGGTTATAGCCCATGTTTTTTAAAATTAAAAAAAAAAAAGTTAGCCTCGTTTCTCATCATTTTGGACCATGGGCTATAGCCCATATCGTATGGCATACTATAGCGCGCCGTTTTTCATCATTTTTGAGGATTTTAAAAAAATTACGAAATGACAAAAACGATGGGTTATAGCCCATGTTTTTTGAAATTTTGAAAAAAAAAGTTAGCCTCGTTTCTCATCATTTTGGACCATGGGCTATAGCCCATATCGTACGGCATACTATAGCGCGCCGTTTTTCATCATTTTTGAGGATTTGAAAAAAATGACGAAATGACAAAAACGACGGGTTATAGCCCATGTTATTTGAAATTTTGAAAAAAAGAAGTTAGCCTCGTTTCTCATCATTTTGGACCATGGGCTATAGCCCATATCGTACGGCATACTATAGCGTGCCGTTTTTCATCATTTTTGAGGATTTGAAAAAAATGACGAAATGACAAAAACGATGGGTTATAGCCCATGTTTTTTGAAATTTTGAAAAAAAAAGTTAGCCTCGTTTCTCATCATTTTGGACCATGGGCTATAGCCCATATCGTACGGCATACTATAGCGTGCCGTTTTTCATCATTTTTGAGGATTTGAAAAAAATGACGAAATGACAAAAACGATGGGTTATAGCCCATGTTTTTTTAAATTAAAAAAAAAAAAGTTAGCCTCGTTTCTCATCATTTTGGACCATGGGCTATAGCCCATATCGTATGGCGTACTATAGCGCGCCGTTTTTCATCATTTTTGAGGATTTGAAAAAAATGACAAAATGACAAAAACGATGGGTTATAGCCCATGTTTTTTGAAATTTTGAAAAAAAAAGTTAGCCTCGTTTCTCATCATTTTGGACCATGGGCTATAGCCCATGTCGTACGGCATACTATAGCGCGCCGTTTTTCATCATTTTTGAGGATTTTAAAAAAATTACGAAATGACAAAAACGATGGGTTATAGCCCATGTTTTTTGAAATTTTGGAAAAAAAAGTTAGCCTCGTTTCTCATCATTTTTGACCATGGGCTATATTATAGCCCATATCGTACGGCATACTATAGCGCGCCGTTTTTCATCATTTTTGAGGATTTGAAAAAAATGACGAAATGACAAAAACGATGGGTTATAGCCCATGTTTTTTGAAATTTCAAAAAAAAAAGTTAGCCTCGTTTCTCATCATTTTGGACCATGGGCTATAGCCCATATCGTACGGCATACTATAGCGCGCCGTTTTTCATCATTTTTGAGGATTTGAAAAAAATGACGAAATGACAAAAACGATGGGTTATAGCCCATGTTTTTTGAAATTTTGAAAAAAAAAGTTAGCCTCGTTTCTCATCATTTTGGACCATGGGCTATAGCCCATATCGTACGGCATACTATAGCGCGCCGTTTTTCATCATTTTTGAGGATTTTAAAAAAATGACGAAATGACAAAAACGATGGGTTATAGCCAGAGTTGGGGTCCGTTACTCATAAAAGTAAGGCACTACATATTACATATTACTTTTGAAAAAAGTAATGCCTTACATTACTTTATTACTCCCTGGAGAAAGTAACTAGTTACATTACTCGTTACATTACTTTTGCGTTACTCCATAAAATCGCCTGAGATGCATTGTCAAATAATTTGCACTGAACTGCCACACAACAATATAATATTTAGTTTGGGGTCTGTGAGGCCAAATCTCATCAAATGGTGGTCCATGGCTAAAATGCAGAATACATACTGGACCTTGATATGAAAATGGTTGAAAACCACTGTACCACGTGGTTCTAGGCAAATATTAACTTTCCCAACAATATATATTCAAATAAAATAATGAGACTGAGATAAATCAGTAGACTATAATTATGTTCACAGTGCTTTAGGATCCCTTTCTTTATGATGTGGAGTCCCCTGCTCCATTGCTCATTAAATGTAGTTTTTCATTTCGGCATATTTGGTTTATTTATCTCTACATTAACTAACTAGTGATTGTGAGAGCACACGTTCTACAACAAACAAACAGTGTTGCCAGGTTTTAGAAGAGAAACAAGCAGCCATGTCTATGAAAACAGCCCAAAAGAAGCCTGACTGGGCTATCATAAAACAAGCCCAAAGTCGCTTGTAATAAGCGGACATGGCAACACCCCAACGCCTGCTCTGTCTCTGTGACAGTGGGGAGACTGGGAGCTCGAGCTTTCTGTGCAGCGGAAAAGTGCTACGGAGATTTTAATACAGAGACGACTTAAATGACAGTTATGACACAAGCACTGTAGGCTATATCACAAAAAAACGGACAATGATGTGTCCGGCCAGAGGTTGAGTTGGGAGGAGGAAAGGTGGGTCTAAAACCGGACGTCTGGCCACCCTACGAGTCCACGACAGTAACGAAAAATGCTGTGCTGCTGATGATCTGACACCGGTTTGACATGTTCTAGTCCGTACTGCGTAGCCTACTGCGTTGCCAGCGCACCATTAGTGTTCATGTTCAACTCATCTCCGTTGTGTGCATTATTCTCTAAAGCAACACTGCTGAAAGCAGCCACATGATGCAAGTAGCGAGTAACGGCAGCGCTAAAGCGACCAGTAACTGTAGTGTGATTATCAATTTTGGAGTTGTAGTGTCGTTATATTACTCGCTACCGACCAAAGTAGTGTCGTTACAGTAACGATATTTTCCGTTACTCGTTACACCCAACTCTGGTTATAGCCCATGTTTTTTGAAATTTTGAAAAAAAAAGTTAGCCTCGTTTCTCATAATTTTGGACCATGGGATATAGCCCATATCGTACGGCATACTATAGCGCGCCGTTTTTCATCATTTTTGAGGATTAAAAAAAAATGACGAAATGACAAAAACGATGGGTTATAGCCCATGTTTTTTGAAATTTTGAAAAAAAAAGTTAGCCTCGTTTCTCATCATTTTGGACCATGGGCTATAGCCCATATCGTACGGCATACTATAGCGCGCCGTTTTTCATCATTTTTGAGGATTTTTAAAAAATGACGAAATGACAAAAACGATGGGTTATAGCCCATGTTTTTTGAAATTTTGAAAAAAAAAGTTTGCCTCGTTTCTCATCATTTTGGACCATGGGCTATAGCCCATATCGTACGGCATACTATAGCGTGCCGTTTTTCATCATTTTTGAGGATTTGAAAAAAATGACGAAATGACAAAAACGATGGGTTATAGCCCATGTTTTTTGAAATTTCAAAAAAAAAAGTTAGCCTCGTTTCTCATCATTTTGGACCATGGGCTATAGCCCATATCGTACGGCATACTATAGCGCGCCGTTTTTCATCATTTTTGAGGATTTTAAAAAAATGACGAAATGACAAAAACGATGGGTTATAGCCCATGTTTTTTGAAATTTTGAAAAAAAAAGTTAGCCTCGTTTCTCATCATTTTGGACCATGGGATATAGCCCATATCGTACGGCATACTATAGCGCGCCGTTTTTCATCATTTTTGAGGATTTGAAAAAAATGACGAAATGACAAAAACGATGGGTTATAGCCCATGTTTTTTGAAATTTCAAAAAAAAAAGTTAGCCTCGTTTCTCATCATTTTGGACCATGGGCTATAGCCCATATCGTACGGCATACTATAGCGCGCCGTTTTTCATCATTTTTGAGGATTTGAAAAAAATGACGAAATGACAAAAACGATGGGTTATAGCCCATGTTTTTTGAAATTTTGAAAAAAAAAGTTAGCCTCGTTTCTCATCATTTTGGACCATGGGCTATAGCCCATATCGTACGGCATACTATAGCGCGCCTTTTTTCATCATTTTTGAGGATTTTAAAAAAATGACGAAATGACAAAAACGATGGGTTATAGCCCATGTTTTTTGAAATTTTGAAAAAAAAAGTTAGCCTCGTTTCTCATAATTTTGGACCATGGGATATAGCCCATATCGTACGGCATACTATAGCGCGCCGTTTTTCATCATTTTTGAGGATTAAAAAAAAATGACGAAATGACAAAAACGATGGGTTATAGCCCATGTTTTTTGAAATTTTGAAAAAAAAAGTTAGCCTCGTTTCTCATCATTTTGGACCATGGGCTATAGCCCATATCGTACGGCATACTATAGCGCGCCGTTTTTCATCATTTTTGAGGATTTTTAAAAAATGACGAAATGACAAAAACGATGGGTTATAGCCCATGTTTTTTGAAATTTTGAAAAAAAAAGTTAGCCTCGTTTCTCATCATTTTGGACCATGGGCTATAGCCCATATCGTACGGCATACTATAGCGTGCCGTTTTTCATCATTTTTGAGGATTTGAAAAAAATGACAAAAACGATGGGTTATAGCCCATGTTTTTTGAAAAAAAAAAAAAAAAGTTAGCCTCGTTTCTCATCATTTTGGACCATGGGCTATAGCCCATATCGTACGGCGTACTATAGCGCGCCGTTTTTCATCATTTTTGAGGATTTTAAAAAAATTACGAAATGACAAAAACGATGGGTTATAGCCCATGTTTTTTGAAATTTTGGAAAAAAAAGTTAGCCTCGTTTCTCATCATTTTTGACCATGGGCTATATTATAGCCCATATCGTACGGCATACTATAGCGCGCCGTTTTTCATCATTTTTGAGGATTTTAAAAAAATGACGAAATGACAAAAACGATGGGTTATAGCCCATGTTTTTTGAAATTTTGAAAAAAAAAGTTAGCCTCGTTTCTCATAATTTTGGACCATGGGATATAGCCCATATCGTACGGCATACTATAGCGCGCCGTTTTTCATCATTTTTGAGGATTAAAAAAAAATGACGAAATGACAAAAACGATGGGTTATAGCCCATGTTTTTTGAAATTTTGAAAAAAAAAGTTAGCCTCGTTTCTCATCATTTTGGACCATGGGCTATAGCCCATATCGTACGGCATACTATAGCGCGCCGTTTTTCATCATTTTTGAGGATTTTTAAAAAATGACGAAATGACAAAAACGATGGGTTATAGCCCATGTTTTTTGAAATTTTGAAAAAAAAAGTTAGCCTCGTTTCTCATCATTTTGGACCATGGGCTATAGCCCATATCGTACGGCATACTATAGCGTGCCGTTTTTCATCATTTTTGAGGATTTGAAAAAAATGACAAAAACGATGGGTTATAGCCCATGTTTTTTGAAAAAAAAAAAAAAAAGTTAGCCTCGTTTCTCATCATTTTGGACCATGGGCTATAGCCCATATCGTACGGCGTACTATAGCGCGCCGTTTTTCATCATTTTTGAGGATATGAAAAAAATGACGAAATGACAAAAACGATGGGTTATAGCCCATGTTTTTTGAAATTTTGAAAAAAAAAGTTAGCCTCGTTTCTCATCATTTTGGACCATGGGCTATAGCCCATATCGTACGGCATACTATAGCGCGCCGTTTTTCATCATTTTTGAGGATTTGAAAAAAATGACGAAATGACAAAAACGATGGGTTATAGCCCATGTTTTTTGAAATTTCAAAAAAAAAAGTTAGCCTCGTTTCTCATCATTTTGGACCATGGGCTATAGCCCATATCGTACGGCATACTATAGCGCGCCGTTTTTCATCATTTTTGAGGATTTGAAAAAAATGACGAAATGACAAAAACGATGGGTTATAGCCCATGTTTTTTGAAATTTCAAAAAAAAAAGTTAGCCTCGTTTCTCATCATTTTGGACCATGGGCTATAGCCCATATCGTACGGCATACTATAGCGCGCCGTTTTTCATCATTTTTGAGGATTTAAAAAAAATGACGAAATGACAAAAACGATGGGTTATAGCCCATGTTTTTTGAAATTTTGAAAAAAAAAGTTAGCCTCGTTTCTCATCATTTTTGGCCATGGGATATAGCCCATATCGTACGGCATACTATAGCGCGCCGTTTTTCATCATTTTTGAGGATTTAAAAAAAATGACGAAATGACAAAAACGATGGGTTATAGCCCATGTTTTTTGAAATTTTGAAAAAAAAGGTTAGCCTCGTTTCTCATCATTTTGGACCATGGGCTATAGCCCATATCGTACGGCATACTATAGCGCGCCGTTTTTCATCATTTTTGAGGATTTGAAAAAAATGACGAAATGACAAAAACGATGGGTCATAGCCCATGTTTTTTGAAATTTTGAAAAAAAAAGTTAGCCTCGTTTCTCATAATTTTGGACCATGGGCTATAGCCCATATCGTACGGCATACTATAGCGCGCCGTTTTTCATCATTTTTGAGGATTAAAAAAAAATGACGAAATGACAAAAATGATGGGTTATAGCCCATGTTTTTTGAAATTTTGAAAAAAAAAGTTAGCCTCGTTTCTCATCATTTTGGACCATGGGCTATAGCCCATATCGTACGGCATACTATAGCGTGCCGTTTTTCATCATTTTTGAGGATTTGAAAAAAATGACGAAATGACAAAAACGATGGGTTATAGCCCATGTTTTTTGAAATTTTGAAAAAAAAAGTTAGCCTCGTTTCTCATCATTTTGGACCATGGGCTATAGCCCATATCGTACGGCATACTATAGCGTGCCGTTTTTCATCATTTTTGAGGATTTGAAAAAAATGACGAAATGACAAAAACGATGGGTTATAGCCCATGTTTTTTGAAATTTTGAAAAAAAAAGTTAGCCTCGTTTCTCATCATTTTGGACCATGGGCTATAGCCCATATCGTACGGCATACTATAGCGTGCCGTTTTTCATCATTTTTGAGGATTTGAAAAAAATGACGAAATGACAAAAACGATGGGTTATAGCCCATGTTTTTTTAAATAAAAAAAAAAAAAGTTAGCCTCGTTTCTCATCATTTTGGACCATGGGCTATAGCCCATATCGTACGGCGTACTATAGCGCGCCGTTTTTCATCATTTTTGAGGATTTGAAAAAAATGACAAAATGACAAAAACGATGGGTTATAGCCCATGTTTTTTGAAATTTTGAAAAAAAAAGTTAGCCTCGTTTCTCATCATTTTGGACCATGGGCTATAGCCCATATCGTACGGCATACTATAGCGCGCCGTTTTTCATCATTTTTGAGGATTTTAAAAAAATTACGAAATGACAAAAACGATGGGTTATAGCCCATGTTTTTTGAAATTTTGGAAAAAAAAGTTAGCCTCGTTTCTCATCATTTTTGACCATGGGCTATATTATAGCCCATATCGTACGGCATACTATAGCGCGCCGTTTTTCATCATTTTTGAGGATTTGAAAAAAATGACGAAATGACAAAAACGATGGGTTATAGCCCATGTTTTTTGAAATTTCAAAAAAAAAAGTTAGCCTCGTTTCTCATCATTTTGGACCATGGGCTATAGCCCATATCGTACGGCATACTATAGCGCGCCGTTTTTCATCATTTTTGAGGATTTTAAAAAAATTACGAAATGATAAAAACGATGGGTTATAGCCCATGTTTTTTGAAATTTTGGAAAAAAAAGTTAGCCTCGTTTCTCATCATTTTTGACCATGGGCTATATTATAGCCCATATCGTACGGCATACTATAGCGCGCCGTTTTTCATCATTTTTGAGGATTTGAAAAAAATGACGAAATGACAAAAACGATGGGTTATAGCCCATGTTTTTTGAAATTTCAAAAAAAAAAGTTAGCCTCGTTTCTCATCATTTTGGACCATGGGCTATAGCCCATATCGTACGGCATACTATAGCGCGCCGTTTTTCATCATTTTTGAGGATTTGAAAAAAATGACGAAATGACAAAAACGATGGGTTATAGCCCATGTTTTTTGAAACTTTGAAAAAAAAAGTTAGCCTCGTTTCTCATCATTTTGGACCATGGGCTATAGCCCATATCGTACGGCATACTATAGCGCGCCGTTTTTCATCATTTTTGAGGATTTTAAAAAAAATGACGAAATGACAAAAACGATGGGTTATAGCCCATGTTTTTTGAAATTTTGAAAAAAAAAGTTAGCCTCGTTTCTCATAATTTTGGACCATGGGATATAGCCCATATCGTACGGCATACTATAGCGCGCCGTTTTTCATCATTTTTGAGGATTAAAAAAAAATGACGAAATGACAAAAACGATGGGTTATAGCCCATGTTTTTTGAAATTTTGAAAAAAAAAGTTAGCCTCGTTTCTCATCATTTTGGACCATGGGCTATAGCCCATATCGTACGGCATACTATAGCGCGCCGTTTTTCATCATTTTTGAGGATTTTTAAAAAATGACGAAATGACAAAAACGATGGGTTATAGCCCATGTTTTTTGAAATTTTGAAAAAAAAAGTTAGCCTCGTTTCTCATCATTTTGGACCATGGGCTATAGCCCATATCGTACGGCATACTATAGCGTGCCGTTTTTCATCATTTTTGAGGATTTGAAAAAAATGACAAAAACGATGGGTTATAGCCCATGTTTTTTGAAAAAAAACAAAAAAAAAGTTAGCCTCGTTTCTCATCATTTTGGACCATGGGCTATAGCCCATATCGTACGGCGTACTATAGCGCGCCGTTTTTCATCATTTTTGAGGATTTGAAAAAAATGACGAAATGACAAAAACGATGGGTTATAGCCCATGTTTTTTGAAATTTTGAAAAAAAAAGTTAGCCTCGTTTCTCATCATTTTGGACCATGGGCTATAGCCCATATCGTACGGCATACTATAGCGCGCCGTTTTTCATGATTTTTGAGGATTTGAAAAAATGACGAAATGACAAAAACGATGGGTTATAGCCCATGTTTTTTGAAATTTTGAAAAAAAAAAGTTAGCCTCGTTTCTCATCATTTTGGACCATGGGCTATAGCCCATATCGTACGGCATACTATAGCGCGCCGTTTTTCATCATTTTTGAGGATTTAAAAAAAATGACGAAATGACAAAAACGATGGGTTATAGCCCATGTTTTTTGAAATTTTGAAAAAAAAAGTTAGCCTCGTTTCTCATCATTTTGGACCATGGGCTATAGCCCATATCGTACGGCATACTATAGCGTGCCGTTTTTCATCATTTTTGAGGATTTGAAAAAAATGACAAAAACGATGGGTTATAGCCCATGTTTTTTGAAAAAAAAAAAAAAAAAGTTAGCCTCGTTTCTCATCATTTTGGACCATGGGCTATAGCCCATATCGTACGGCGTACTATAGCGCGCCGTTTTTCATCATTTTTGAGGATTTGAAAAAAATGACGAAATGACAAAAACGATGGGTTATAGCCCATGTTTTTTGAAATTTTGAAAAAAAAAGTTAGCCTCGTTTCTCATCATTTTGGACCATGGGCTATAGCCCATATCGTACGGCATACTATAGCGCGCCGTTTTTCATCATTTTTGAGGATTTTTAAAAAATGACGAAATGACAAAAACGATGGGTTATAGCCCATGTTTTTTGAAATTTTGAAAAAAAAAGTTAGCCTCGTTTCTCATCATTTTGGACCATGGGCTATAGCCCATATCGTACGGCATACTATAGCGTGCCGTTTTTCATCATTTTTGAGGATTTGAAAAAAATGACAAAAACGATGGGTTATAGCCCATGTTTTTTGAAAAAAAACAAAAAAAAAGTTAGCCTCGTTTCTCATCATTTTGGACCATGGGCTATAGCCCATATCGTACGGCGTACTATAGCGCGCCGTTTTTCATCATTTTTGAGGATTTGAAAAAAATGACGAAATGACAAAAACGATGGGTTATAGCCCATGTTTTTTGAAATTTTGAAAAAAAAAGTTAGCCTCGTTTCTCATCATTTTGGACCATGGGCTATAGCCCATATCGTACGGCATACTATAGCGCGCCGTTTTTCATGATTTTTGAGGATTTGAAAAAATGACGAAATGACAAAAACGATGGGTTATAGCCCATGTTTTTTGAAATTTTGAAAAAAAAAAGTTAGCCTCGTTTCTCATCATTTTGGACCATGGGCTATAGCCCATATCGTACGGCATACTATAGCGCGCCGTTTTTCATCATTTTTGAGGATTTAAAAAAAATGACGAAATGACAAAAACGATGGGTTATAGCCCATGTTTTTTGAAATTTTGAAAAAAAAAGTTAGCCTCGTTTCTCATCATTTTGGACCATGGGCTATAGCCCATATCGTACGGCATACTATAGCGTGCCGTTTTTCATCATTTTTGAGGATTTGAAAAAAATGACAAAAACGATGGGTTATAGCCCATGTTTTTTGAAAAAAAAAAAAAAAAAGTTAGCCTCGTTTCTCATCATTTTGGACCATGGGCTATAGCCCATATCGTACGGCGTACTATAGCGCGCCGTTTTTCATCATTTTTGAGGATTTGAAAAAAATGACGAAATGACAAAAACGATGGGTTATAGCCCATGTTTTTTGAAATTTTGAAAAAAAAAGTTAGCCTCGTTTCTCATCATTTTGGACCATGGGCTATAGCCCATATCGTACGGCATACTATAGCGCGCCGTTTTTCATGATTTTTGAGGATTTGAAAAAATGACGAAATGACAAAAACGATGGGTTATAGCCCATGTTTTTTGAAATTTTGAAAAAAAAAAGTTAGCCTCGTTTCTCATCATTTTGGACCATGGGCTATAGCCCATATCGTACGGCATACTATAGCGCGCCGTTTTTCATCATTTTTGAGGATTTAAAAAAAATGACGAAATGACAAAAACGATGGGTTATAGCCCATGTTTTTTGAAATTTTGAAAAAAAAAGTTAGCCTCGTTTCTCATCATTTTGGACCATGGGCTATAGCCCATATCGTACGGCATACTATAGCGCGCCGTTTTTCATCATTTTTGAGGATTTGAAAAAAATGACGAAATGACAAAAACGATGGGTTATAGCCCATGTTTTTTGAAATTTTGAAAAAAAAAGTTAGCCTCGTTTCTCATCATTTTGGACCATGGGCTATAGCCCATATCGTACGGCATACTATAGCGCGCCGTTTTTCATCATTTTTGAGGATTTGAAAAAAATGACGAAATGACAAAAACGATGGGTTATAGCCCATGTTTTTTGAAATTTCAAAAAAAAAAGTTAGCCTCGTTTCTCATCATTTTGGACCATGGGCTATAGCCCATATTATCGTACGGCATACTATAGCGCGCCGTTTTTCATCATTTTTGAGGATTTGAAAAAAATGACGAAATGACAAAAACGATGGGTTATAGCCCATGTTTTTTGAAATTTTGAAAAAAAAAATTAGCCTCGTTTCTCATCATTTTGGACCATGGGCTATAGCCCATATCGTACGGCATACTATAGCGCGCCGTTTTTCATCATTTTTGAGGATTTGAAAAAAATGACGAAATGACAAAAACGATGGGTTATAGCCCATGTTTTTTGAAATTTTGAAAAAAAAAGTTAGCCTCGTTTCTCATCATTTTGGACCATGGGCTATAGCCCATATCGTACGGCGTACTATAGCGCGCCGTTTTTCATCATTTTTGAGGATTTAAAAAAAATGACGAAATGACAAAAACGATGGGTTATAGCCCATGTTTTTTGAAATTTTGAAAAAAAAAGTTAGCCTCGTTTCTCATCATTTTGGACCATGGGCTATAGCCCATATCGTACGGCATACTATAGCGCGCCGTTTTTCATCATTTTTGAGGATTTAAAAAAAATGACGAAATGACAAAAACGATGGGTTATAGCCCATGTTTTTTGAAATTTTGAAAAAAAAAGTTAGCCTCGTTTCTCATCATTTTGGACCATGGGCTATAGCCCATTTCGTACGGCATACTATAGCGCGCCGTTTTTCATCATTTTTGAGGATTTAAAAAAAATGACGAAATGACAAAAACGATGGGTTATAGCCCATGTTTTTTGAAATTTTGAAAAAAAAAGTTAGCCTCGTTTCTCATCATTTTGGACCATGGGCTATAGCCCATATCGTACGGCGTACTATAGCGCGCCGTTTTTCATCATTTTTGAGGATTTGAAAAAAATGACGAAATGACAAAAACGATGGGTTATAGCCCATGTTTTTTGAAATTTTGAAAAAAAAAGTTAGCCTCGTTTCTCATCATTTTGGACCATGGGCTATAGCCCATATCGTACGGCATACTATAGCGCGCCGTTTTTCATCATTTTTGAGGATTTTAAAAAAATGACGAAATGACAAAAACGATGGGTTATAGCCCATGTTTTTTGAAATTTTGAAAAAAAAAGTTAGCCTCGTTTCTCATCATTTTGGACCATGGGCTATAGCCCATATCGTACGGCGTACTATAGCGCGCCGTTTTTCATCATTTTTGAGGATTTGAAAAAAATGACGAAATGACAAAAACGATGGGTTATAGCCCATGTTTTTTGAAATTTTGAAAAAAAAAGTTAGCCTCGTTTCTCATCATTTTGGACCATGGGCTATAGCCCATATCGTATGGCATACTATAGCGCGCCGTTTTTCATCATTTTTGAGGATTTGAAAAAAATGACGAAATGACAAAAACGATGGGTTATAGCCCATGTTTTTTGAAATTTTGAAAAAAAAAGTTAGCCTTGTTTCTCATCATTTTGGACCATGGGCTATAGCCCATATCGTACAGCATACTATAGCGCGCCGTTTTTCATGATTTTTGAGGATTTGAAAAAAATGACGAAATGACAAAAACGATGGGTTATAGCCCATGTTTTTCGAAATTTTGAAAAAAAAAGTTAGCCTCGTTTCTCATCATTTTGGACCATGGGCTATAGCCCATATCGTACGGCATACTATAGCGCGCCGTTTTTCATCATTTTTGAGGATTTGAAAAAGAAAAAAAAAAAGAAAAAAAAAAAATCCGCAATTTCCGCAATTTCCGCAAGTTTTGAAAATTTCAAATTTCCATTCCCGCAATTTCCGCAATTGCCATTTCCGCAATTTCTGCAATTTCCGCAATTCCGCAATTTGACAAAAACGATGGGTTATAGCCCATGTTTTTGGAAATTTTGAAAAAAAAAGTTAGCCTCGTTTCTCATCATTTTGGACCGTGGGCTATAGCCCATATCATACGGCATACTATAGCGCGCCGTTTTTCATCATTTTTGAGGATTTTAAAAAAATGACGAAATGACAAAAACGATGGGTTATAGCCCATGTTTTTTGAAATTTTGAAAAAAAAAGTTAGCCTCGTTTCTCATCATTTTGGACCATGGGCTATAGCCCATATCGTACGGCGTACTATAGCGCGCCGTTTTTCATCATTTTTGAGGATTTGAAAAAAATGACGAAATGACAAAAACGATGGGTTATAGCCCATGTTTTTTGAAATTTTGAAAAAAAAAGTTAGCCTCGTTTCTCATCATTTTGGACCATGGGCTATAGCCCATATCGTATGGCATACTATAGCGCGCCGTTTTTCATCATTTTTGAAGATTTCAAATTTCAATTTCCGCAATTTCCGCAATTACCATTTCCGCAATTTCTGCAATTTCCGCAATTCCGCAATTTGACAAAAACGATGGGTTATAACCCATGTTTTTTGAAATTTTGAAAAAAAAAGTTAGCCTCGTTTCTCATCATTTTGGACCGTGGGCTATAGCCCATATCGTACGGCATACTATAGCGCGCCGTTTTTCATCATTTTTGAAGATTTGAAAAAAATGACGAAATGACAAAAACGATGGGTTATAGCCCATGTTTTTTGAAATTTTGAAAAACAAAATTATCCTCGTTTCTCATCATTTTGGACCATGGGCTATAGCCCATATCGTACGGCATACTATAGCGCGCCGTTTTTCATAATTTTTGAGGATTTGAAAAAAATGAAAAAAATCCGCAATTACCATTTCCGCAATTTCCGCAATTCCGCAATTTGACAAAAACCATGCGGAAATTGCGGAAATGGAAATTGTGTAAATGGTAATTGCGGAAATTGCGGAAATGGAAATTGCGGAATTTTTTCATTTTTTTCAAATCTTCAAAAATGATTAAATGATTGTGTAAACTCATAAAGTTTTTCACTCAGTGAGATCAGCCAAAGAGTCAAAGGGTTTTCTGTACCTCATTTGAACTGCCTAAATCCAGGATTGAACCAGGGACCGACCTTTAAATCTTCAGCCTAACGCTCTACAAACTGAGCTATTTCAGCTTGTAAGTGCCACATCCAGAATGTATTCTTCAATTGATTGTTATTTCCTGAACAAATAAAGTCATACAGTATTTCACCCAGGGAGATCAGCTTAAGAGTCATAGGGTTTGCTGTACCTCATTTCAACTGGCGAAAGCCGGGATTGAACCAGGGACCTTCAGGTCTATCAGTCAAACGCTCTCCCAACTGAGCCATTTCGGCTTGCAAGTGTCAAATCCAGCATTTATTTTTACATTGACTGTTACTTGTTACTTCTTAAACAAAAAAAATCATAATGTTTTTCACCCAGGGAGATCAGCCTAAGAGTCATAGAGTTTTCTGTACCTCATTTCAACTCCTGAAAGCCGGGATTGAACAAGGGACCTTCAGGTCTTCAGTCTAATGCTCTACCAACTGAGCTAAAGCTGGGGAACATTAGACTGTAAGAGGGGGGGAAGAAGAAAAATGGAGGGGGAAGAAGGGGGGAGAAGAAAAAGAGAAGAAAGAAGAGAAAAGGAGAGAAAAGGAGAGAAAAAAGGAAGGGAAAGGGTGCAATTCTAACTCAGCTTCATGTACAATCCTGCTGCAAGCGATAATGTATCCGAATATTTTCAAAAAGCACTGAAATGTTAAAACTAGCTTCTAGGAAGGGGAAGTACTGATCCAAGCTCGGGGTCCCAGTGTCACCGGTTCAAGCCCCGCTTAAAACAAAACGGTATTGAGTAGACTTATGACAGCAGTGAATGGCAAACGTTTAGCATTGGATTCAGAGTGATTTTGAGTAACTGCTACAGTCAACCAAATTATTTTTCACTGCAGGGAATTAAGTATGCGTTTACTGAACGTTGATATTAATCAGCATGCTCACATAATAGTTAGCGACATCTGCTGTCCTTGCATAAACACCTTGCTTCCTGCTTTAAGGAACTGACAAGCCCTTCCAGCACATAATGTTTGATAATTTCTTCAGTTTTTTAAGTCCCATTTTGTAAAACCCAAGTTTAAAGCATGCATCACTACTTATTAACCAATACATAACTAAGCCCTGGAACAAAATTCAACACAACGATGTAATAACATTCTTTTAAACATATATTTTCAGGTTTAACACAAGTAAATGTGCATTGTTGTACAAACATGCAAAGTGTGCAAAAATACTGTGCAATATAAAATATATGAAACATGTTAGGTTATTATTAATACAAGTAAGAGTATACAAATGGAACCAAATTGATCATCTTCTACAGAGCATAGGAGCAATACATTTCTAACTGTTGTAGCATTTGGCCTATATACAGCATCAAACTCATTTTACCCATTATAAAATGTTTAGTTTGCCATTATCTAGGTGAATGTCCCATGCACCTGTCATTAATGGCTAAGAGTCATTGCAAATTTGATTGGGGTCAGGGGACCCCCAGGGGTCCTTAAGTCAGTTCCAAGTGGTCCCCAAAATAAATATACACATTATATATAGCCTACATCAGAGCTATGTGAAAATAACCGATCTACAAGCTCACAGTGTTGGGTGAACTATTACAGGCAGGGTGGAAAAAAAACGTAAATAAACGTGTTAATAGACCAAATCTGCTATGTGAAAATAGCCAATCTACAAGCTTCTAGATTTGATTATTATAGCTATTTGTCTAGCATGGACAGCCTGTAAGAGATGGCACACAATTTATAGCCTATTATAAAAATCCCAGGTTGATATAATACACAATCCTCTGTGATCACCAACTCACCAGAACATCTCACATTAAAAACGTTTGGATTGTCATGTTTGAAAGTATTCTAGTAATGCAACACTGAGCCTGTAAACTGTGTGATGCTAACGCGCTAACACCGTTAGCATGGTCTGCCTTGGTCAAATAAAAAACGGGCAATCTAGACACACAAGGTTACATGAGTTTATAATGTTACATCGTGTGTTTCTGTGGTAAACAACTCACGTTAAGTCTGCGCACACTGTAGTTGCTATGGTAACCACTAACCTGTCATCAAATGCTGCTAACGTTGTGGTCGCCATTGTTAGCATTTGTGCTATCAGGCAAAAGCTGAGATAGATATAAAACTACTGGCCAAGATGTCATACAAAACACAACACCTAAAATCGGATTGTTATTGTGACCCATTGAGCACAAACAGACCATCACGATTTGCTTGCTGGACCTATAATTCATTTATTTGCATTAAATGTCCACTCGCCCATGTAAATTAAAAGCAAGATGGCTGCCGTGAACTTGCGTCAAGTCATGCCATTGGCCAGTTAAAGAAGCCGGGATCTTCCCCAGCTTCCGTCATTGGTCAGTTAATGAAGCCTGGAGCGCCGTGAATGGTGGATTAATGAAGCCCCCTCCTGTGATTCGTCAGTTAATGAAGCTCGAAGCCCCGTGAATGGTCAGTTAATGAAGCCCCTTACAGTCTTTCAGGGGCTGGGTAGCGCTATTTCGGCTTGTAAGTGTCACATCCAGAATATATTTTTCAATTGATTGTTAGTTCTTAAACAAATAAACAGTTTTCCCCCAGTGAGATCAGCCTGGGAGTCATACGGTTTTCTGTACCTCATTTGACCTGCTGAAATCCGGTTCCATTTGTACACTGTCAAAGTCACTAACTAATACTATCAACATCCATCTATTCTATATGTGGTTCCCAAACCCTTTCTTGTCAAGGATCCCCGAATTTACACTTTATTAGCCCGTGGAACCTAACCCTAACCCTAAGGGCCGATTCATACTCCTGTTTCGGCGCTGTAGTTCCGAAATGATTTCGGCTCATCAGAAAATTTCAGTAGCACCGAAGAGCCGACTTTAGGACGGTACCCACCCCCCCGAACCTCAAATGACGTCAAATTGTAGGCTCTACAGCGCCGAACCGACTTTTATTCGGCTCTAAAATAGGAGTATGAATCGACCCTAACCCTAAAAAAAAAGGAGGATGAGAAACATTAGCATTTATCCTCGTTTTTCATCATTTTGGACCATGGGCTAGAGCCCATATCGTACGGCATTGTTATGCACCTTCGTCTAGGGTGAAGGTAAACAACATAATGCGAGAGGAGACAGGATGAAAAGAACTTCAATTTATTGGTAGTCGTTCTTTTTAGTCCGCATCAGAGACAATTTGTACATTTCTTGTTCACAATTCACACCTTTGGCTTCGGAGTGCAGGTGCTATGCTAACAAAACGAATCTATCTAGAGAACAAAAGTATACCCCTAACTAAAGGCCCTAACAGAAGATTTAAACAAAGTGATAATTCTAATTCCCCAACTACCCTAACTAACCAAAATTACAATAAACGAATAAAAGAAAAATATACCTGGCACTCCTACATGGTGGAGGTAGGGACCGGGCTTCTTATTTAACAATAATTGAATCAATATAGGTTACAGGTTCAAAAACAAAATAATACTAACTGTTTGCACTAGGCACTGGGCTAAATAATACAAAGGAACTTACGGCATAATGAACAAGAACAAACGGAAAACAATAATAAGGCAGGCACGAGAGAGGACTAGAGGGATCGAGTCTCTGCTGCTGAATGCTGTCGTCCCCTCCTGAAGGCCAAGTTCAACTGAGCTTTTATACAGAGACAGGAAGAGTGCCCAGCCAACAGGAAGCCAGTGTTGTCGGGGAGAACCAATAAGGAACAGAGGGGCAGGTCCAATCAGGGACCTGTCACTCAGAGCCATGTCTGTCAATTCACTTGAGTACTGCAGTAGGAGAGATACAACTTGTTACATGCCATAAAACATAGTAACTTATAATTATTATGCTAATTAAATAGCCACCATAAATAATAATTATACTTAAACAAATAACAAATAATCAAAAGGACCGTGGTCCGTAACAGGCATACTATAGCACGCCGTTTTTCATCATTTTTGAGGATTTGAAAAAAAAATTAAAATTAAAAAAAACGATGGGTTATAGAGCACCGAAGTCCTGACGTAACTCGCTCATCCCGACGATTCCCCTGGTTCGCGGAAGTAATTTCTCTATGGAGAATAACATGGGGTGATCTTAATATCGTCTACTATAAGCGTTTTGGTCCAAAAATAAACAAGTTGTCTCGGCGTTATTGTTAGGGAGGTGTCTCTGTTTCGTTTGCAACAGTCAGTCACTCATATATGATACAGTCTGCTTCTAGCGAAAATCTACCTAATTCAGCAGCAGTAACATTAGCGTTTTCTCTCAGTCAGTTGATTCTTCATATCCATATGAGTGAAGCGGCCGGGGTGACATGTTTATTTTTCAAACACAGTTGTTATATGAGGCGATCTAAAATCGCCTCAATGGGGATTTCAATGCAACTAAACAAATACATGAACCTGGGGACTGACGCCCTCTACTGAAAGTGACGTCAGACTTCGGTGCTCTATAGCCCTTTTTTTTTTTTTTTTTTTTTTCTCGTTTTTCATCATTTTGGACCATTGTACATATTATACTTTTTTTTCAAGTATAATACATTTCTGGCCTGGGCTGTGGCTCAGTGGTCCAGGCACCTTGGCTGGTAGTCCAATCTGGCAGTGTGGCCGCGGGTTCGACTCCCGATCCCGACGGACTTTACTGGATGTCATCCCTCCATCTCTCTCCCCATTTCCTGTCAGCCTACTGTCTGTCCCTCCATAAAAAAATATATAAAATAAAGATGAAAGCCAACAAAAAAAAAAAACATAAAAAAAAAGTATAATACATTTCAATATGTTTTCTGAGTCAGAGAGACAAAAACAACATCTTGAATATAGGGGCATCAAGGGTTAAAACAAGTACCAATCAAATATTTAAAACATAATCCCAGCATTGTGGAATGGGTGTCCAACTGATAATGTGAGCTTGGTCTCAAACCTCGAGTCACACAAAAACGGAGAGAATGGTGGAAACAATGCATGCATGCTAATGCCTTCCCCCTCCACTCCTAAAAGAAGCTTTTAATGTCAAACTAATGCAATGCACAGGCCCTTGAAAATGAACCCCCCCCCCCCTGCGGCGTCCAAAACACAGCTATAAAAGACAGCTATATAGCTATCAAGTGTTGCTTCTCGTAAATGTGTGTGGAATTGGATTTTTTGATAGCGAGCGGCATTTCACAGTTGAAATTGAGCTTATTAGGGGAAGGTATTAAAATCCCATTCTGTTGCTCGACTGTGATGAAAATAATTTATCCAATAAGAGGCACACACGGGGGGGGGGGGGGGGGGGGGCTGAGGATTACTTATACCTGGCCTTTGTGTGACATCATGTATAAAAAGCGTTCATTTCCCTGCTCAGTGTAAATACACTTTACTGAGCGGGCGGGAACACCACCATGACCCTCACCCCGGCTGGCCCTATATAAAGGGCCCTCAGAATTTAATTAACACCGTTTTAAGTGTTATTGAGGCCCCTTACATGGCCACACAACTGGGTTAAGCACACACACACACACACACACACACACACACACACACACACGCGCGCGCACACACAGTATATTATACAGTATATAGCAGTCCTAGCCTAAATTGTCAGTTTTCGTCCGCATGGTCGCACACACACCACGCTGTGGTTTCATCTCCCCCCCACCCCCATGCAGCTAACCGGTCAATAATAAATAAAAAAAAGTCTATTAAATAATAATGAAGCCGCGGTTCTGATAATGGCTCGTAAAGCACGGCGCAAACACGCTGACTCTCGTGACACGGGCATGAATTAGCATCTATTAACGTGTCACCGGGGAATCATTGGAACGCTGCGGCCCATTCACGTCACATTGAGAAATGGTTTATGAATACCAATAATGTTTTTTTTTTCCTTTTATAACGATCCCAGTGTTTTACAAGTGTAATTGTGTAGGTGGTTCACAGCTGAAACACACAGATAATTACACAGACACAGAGAAATTCAGGGATTTTGACGATTATGAACGATAGAAAATACTAAAACAGTCCGTTCACGGCCGAAACTCCTATTTTAGAATAAAAGTCGGTTCGACGCTGTAGAGCCTACAATTTGACGTCATTTGAGGTTCGGGGGGGGGGGGGGGGGGTACTCATTTCGGCACTACAGCGCCGAAACAGCGTAAAATAGGAGTATGAATCGGCCCTTAGTCATGGTGTTTTGAAAAAAAAAAGAAAACTCCTTTGGAGCAAATCTGTGTGCGGACTCTCTTCTCTTCTCTGTGGTTTAGGTGTCACGTTAGTCACTCCAGTGGAAATGCGTCACTGCCATTGTACACCATTCCACTGGCGAGCTATTATGACACCCGGCCGTGATGGTGTGTCATTGCCATTGTCCTGCGTGTCCATGCGTTCGTGCTGCTGGGTGGTCCAGGATCGATGTGTGGAGAAAGGCTCGCTTTGTATTTTGCAGGGGATATAGGGCTATACTGATGTCTGAGCAACGCAGTCTGGGATTGGTCAGAGAGGACAGGGGTTGACAGAGGGGAAGTCATTTTCAATAGCATGGGGGGTTGGTCCAGTCAACACTGAAATAGTGCATGCATGTTCGCGCGAGTGTGTGTGTGTGTGTGTGTGTGTGTGTGTGGAGCTGAGCACATGGTTACAGGCTAGCAGTGTGCTTTGTGATTCTCAGACTGACGTCGGTTGGCTCGGTCACTTGTCCTTAGACAGCAGCCAAATTACCCACCGCAATTGGTTCATAATGACATAAAGATTGAGGTCTGGATGGAGCATCAATCATTCACCACAATGTAGCTCAGCTGACCCTGAGTCTTTAACTAGAGACAGAGAGAGAGAGAGAGAGAGAGAGAGAGAGAGAGAGAGACAGAGAGAGATACTTGAGTCCTTCATGTAGCCTACTGCATAAGAAGAGGAAGGGACGTCTGCAAACGGTATAATCTCTCACAGTAATTATAATAATATAGCAATAGTAATAGTAATAATAATTATTAGATCAGGTACAACGTTTGAATCCTATAGCGTGTCGCCATCAGGTTTGATAAAACGTAGGCAATTATGTGTGTTTTATGCAAACACAGCATCGCAATCTCTATATAGCAGCTGTTCCGAATGAATAACCACTGATACACCTGCACCCGATCTACAAGCTCAGGTTGCACTGCATGAGGACTTGTAGCTCTGAGACAAAGAATTTGACGGCAGCGGAGCCAACTGTCATTCAGAGGGAGAACAATAATCATCCAATTAAAGAGAGGTGTAAAGGGTGGGGTGGGTGCATAATACCATGTCAAAGGACAATATGGAATAATATAGAAATCAGAGAGACAGACAGACAGACAGACCAACAGACCGACCGACAGACCGACAGACAGACCGACAGACCGACAGACCGACAGACCGACAGACCGACAGACCGACAGACCGACAGACCGACAGACAGACAGACAGACAGACAGACAGACAGAATGATACAATGCATAGATTGGACTTGAGAAATGACATGACCATTCTTCCGACTCCTTTCCAAACAACACAGATGGATCGTACTTATTCAAACTAGGCCAACATATTCCGACAGTGGGTGCTCTTCTATCACTGAAGTTATAACTTTAAATTGCCAGTCGGTTAGCCGTGGGCCTGGATTCAAACCTGCAGTGACATTTTGTTGCCCAGGCTTCCATTCTACCCAACCCAAGAATAATGTTTTTCCATCAGTGACAGTAACTTTTGTATGACTGTTGTTCTTGTTTGTGCAATTATTTTGTCAGTGTAATCCTGAATACCCAGTGGGTATTTTAAAATGAGATATTCCTCTAAATCTGGGTAGTATTTATTATTAAAAGAAAGAGAAGAAGAAGACGAGAACGACAACTACGAATAAGAATAAGACGATGAAATGAGAAGAAAGTAACACAGTATTAAGGAGAACTCTATGGAAAGTTCCATGGAAGCCTGTGAGATGAGAAGGCACAAAACCTACAGGGAAGAAGTCAAAGTTAGTAACATAATATGCACTGATGGGACATGAAGGCGTACAGATCAGATCATGGAGGACGTTTTGTTAAAGTTCAGAAAGTGAAAATGTACATCTATACAGCTCAATGTCATTGCAAGAGTTCAATAATACAAATGTTACTCGGAGGTTTCAAGAACAGCAGAAAAGCTGTTTTCGCGGGTGCCAAGGTATTATATTTTGTGAGACAAGCATAGAGTAATAGATCATAGCTCTGTGAAAGGGCCATGGCTTGTCTTGCACTATGAATTATAGGTTTTACTATTGTCCCAGGGTCTTTGACGTGGAAGGTCACATTTGATTTCAAACCCTAAATATAATGTAAAAAAAAATCGCTTTACTCCCACCACTGATTAAATAACATCTTAAACCTGGGTAAAAAAAAAAAGAAGGGAACAATTACAGAGCTTTCTGCTGCATTGAGTATAATGGACAGAAGTAATTGCTGTGGGATTAAAACATCAACGTAAGTACATCATGGATTGCGTGGGATCGATACAGTGGAAACCAACCACATACTATTTTGTCTTAGTTTGGGGCACATGAAGGTG
Source organism: Protomyctophum bolini (assembly GCF_963924005.1). NCBI lineage: Eukaryota > Metazoa > Chordata > Actinopteri > Myctophiformes > Myctophidae > Protomyctophum > Protomyctophum bolini. The sequence continues at coordinate 39,690,110 of NC_137875.1, forward strand.
CACCCATTTTCCACAATCACTGATGCATTGAGCTCAGCCCAGTATACTGCCAACAGGCCACTTAATGCTAATAATTATGTCTTTCATCTTGAGACGTGACTGGAGCACTTATCCCCCGTCTGCTCACTAATGGCAGCGACAGCGCCAGTATTGACTTCATCTTGTCCTTTACATCAGAGACATTTGTACATGTGTTTAGTACGTTTTTTTTTTGTGTTTGAGTGATATGTTACGTATAGGCTGAAGCTAAACTGCGTCAACTGTTCTCTAGAACATGCTGTATAGCTTTCATAACATCCTGTAGCCTACATTTTCCAGACATTTTAACTTTTTTTAAATTCAAAATGATCCGTCACTGTCATTGAAGGTCAATTGGTCTTCACTCGTCTAATCATTATTCGTAGTTTACACCGAAATGATTAGTGGCCATAAAACTGTCACAGGGATGTGACGTTTTACTGTCGCCAACATTTTTGAAGAGCTATATAGGCCTATATGCAAATGATTATGCTATCGTTAGCAGCTAGACAATAATTGTTCTGTCAGTATATGTTAATTTGTTCTGAAACTGAAGCCTTTTCAAACATGTTTGCGGACATCGCAAAGCATCCATGGAGGTCTTGGAGGATTATGTCGTTTGTGAGATGACATGCTTGCCATATATTCTGTTTGGAGTAAACCATGGAATTCACAGTTAGGAAATAAAATACACGCCTTTAAAAACTCAAGCATATGCTTGAGTTTTAGACACTATTTTGCTCTGGTGTACGTGTTTCCTGTTGTTTAGTGCTCTGCTCTGCTCTGACGGTACATACATTTTGCTGAGCCAGGGTTTCTTGTAACTCTATCAAGGGTGTTGGGTGTTAAGGTCTATACTGTTGGCTCAGATGGACATTTGACCCCATTAACATCCTGTATACACTGATCAATGTACTCCCATAACACGAGAGGATATATACAGTATACATACACACACCGGATCCGCTTACACAGAGGCATCGAAATGTTTTAATTGGAAATGTACATTATTCCCCCTTTTATGCTTGTCTGCGCAGAAAAACGCTGCGGTGAGCTGCCCTTGGTTCAAATACATTTCAACCACAAGTCGATGCAAAATGACATGTTTGGATCACGTCGGGTTGAGTGTATGGAACAGATAAGTGCATAAAAAAACAATGCCATAATGTGTGCACAACGGATTAAAACAAATATGCCCGCTATAGGATTAATGCCACGACTAACGCATAAAACCTGCCGTGATATGCATATACAAAGAGATGATCCGCGGATAAAACAACTGAACATTTCCCAAAGTGAAAAGAACAAACGGGTCTCGACGAACAGGGCATAAACATGAGGTTCTCCGAGTGGTGACATACTCACTTGATGAAGGATTTAGTGGCCCTGTGGTTAAAGAACAAAACATATTAGTGCACTTTTAAAACCTTGAAAAAAATCATAGTTTCATAGCATCTTTTTTTTTTTTTGCATAATCACGGGTATTAAATACAGAACGTAAGTCATAAGAAGACGCGTTCGTCTTTTGTTAGATCACAAAACAACGTGACAGTCATGGTTACTGAATGAAGAACACACTGAGGAGAGACCTACTGTATACACGCTGTTCGGATGAAGGAATGGCTGAAATAACAATGTATCCCATATCGTTAGTCGTGTGAAACTGCCTGGCAACAAAATATATACTGTAACGTCACATACAGTACCATGATAAACATTACATTTGGACCATAACGTTGCAAGATATTGTCTCACGTAAAGCATTTGTCTTAGTGCATACATGTGTATAAGGCCCCCATATAGCTCCTACGGGCACAGAACCCTTAGCTACATAACGATAGAACCTTTCTGATGCAAAACACCTGAGCAGATAGATCAAGACCTACAACATTGAACGTCGGCGCATGGGACAAAAAACAAACCGGACACGCACGTTAAATAAAATGTCACAAAGCGGAACATTTTGGATAGCTGGGTTATTATGACGTCCAGAGAATCTTAAAAACAAGACGCAGTATTTTAAACCTCACAACAGCAGTAACCTTAAGTCCCAATTTGAGACTTTCTCTGTGAGGCATCATACACATGTATCAAACACATGTCCTGTGTCTTGTCTGTGTTTAATGGCTGCCACAATAAAGGCCTTTCTCGGCCCACCCCTCACCCATTTGTTTATATTGTGTTAAGGATCCAAGATGGCCCCCAGCACCAGGAGGGGGTGGGGGCGGAGGTGAGCGGGTGGGGTCGACATAATTATGCCCTTACTGGGCTGCGTTCACACATTCAAGACACCCGTCTTGTATTTGGTCTGTGTTTAATGGCCGCTCCAATGCATTTCCAATGGAAGCCCATATGGTTTGACCAAACATTTTGTTTGATGGGGGGGGGGGGGGCAGAACAAACAAACAATCCATCAAAGCTGTGTTCAGACACAAGTCAGGTGTCAGACACAAGGCAAGTGTCTTGAACGCAGACCAGTAAGAGCATATGTCGACCCCGCCCGCCCGCTCACCTCCGCCCCACCCCCTCCTCCTGGTGCTGGGGGCCATCTTGGATCCTAAACACAACATAAACAAATGGGAGAGGGGTGGGGCCGAGAAATGGGAGTCACATGGTTCGACCAAACATTTGTGTGTTGATGTGTGCTGTGTTCTAGCCCATCAAACAAAAAATGTTTGGTCAAACCACGCGACTCCCATTTGGAAAAGCATTGAGGCGTCCCGCATCAAACACAGACATAACACATGTGTGTGTATGAGGCCTCAGCGGGCCATCAACTGACAACAGAGCAGTGTATACCACAGTGTGGGATCAATGCGGTGCAAGAGCAGTCCATTTAACATTGTCTTTCAGTCTTCACCATATAGCCCTAAAAAAAAAAGAAAAAAAAAAAGCCCGGTGTGAAGTAAGGCGATGCATTTCAGTCCAGCTCCACCCACCACGCTCGCTTCGGTTCAGCCACAGTATACGTTTAAGCTTATAGTTCCACTCAGCTGAGCTCGGAAGAATTTTTTAAGTTTGGTTTATCTCGAAAAGAAAGTATCTCCGTGTCTCTGCGCTGTGGCGGAGGGGGGTGGGGACCACATACAGTAGATAAGACGAGACGAGAGCGGTCCCTGGACCCCCTGAGCGCCAAGGGGGGCAGTTTGTGGTGACAGGGATGGGATATTAGTGGAGAGGTATACAGTATACGCATTCCTGTTGTCTCCCCCAACCTGGGACATTAAGCTCCCCCGTTTTTGTTTTCACCACAGTGTTGGCTCTGCAGCTCAGCTGTATATAGAGGCCAACACACGCACACACACACACACACACACACGCACACACACACACACGCACACACACACCCCCCGATAGGGAAGAAAGTGTTCGAAAGGAAAAAGGTTGAAATGTGGAATGCATGTGAACTCGTTTTCTTTTTTTCCCCCGCATTGCGGGAGATCGAACCCCGACGATGCGGGATTAGTGGTTATACGACCCCTTCCTTCTGTCTCTCGCCGGGCCGGGCCGGGGCCACAACAAAGCAGGTCTGGGGTCAGTTTATAGCGTCCACGAGGCCCTTATTTTATGCTTTGCTGTCTGAGCTTTTATCCCCTTTTTCAGCCTGAATAAAGTTAATTAAAGTTCACCCACCCAAACCAAACTGGCCCCCGTGGGCTGCAGGAGTTTGGAGATGCTGTCTGTCCCGCTATACAGTTCAAACACAGGTCCCTTGGTGGTAGACCGTGTAGTGTTTGTGGTGCTTGCTGTGACCTCTGTCTTTGAATTCCACAGTCCTCTGCTGGGACGTGTCCACCAAGGCACTGGCGATGGCGATGCCTATAGAGGGGGCGGGGGGGGACGGGGACAGACGGAAAGTTATAAGAGAGTCAATATATAGCGTGCATGACAACATGTAACATTCTGAAACCAATACAAACGTGTATACGTTCCCTTTCGGGGCTTCAGAGAGTGAGCTGAGGAGATGGATGAATAAAAAGGAAGGAAGAGGAGTGTGTGTGTGTGTGTGTGTGTGTGTGTGTGTGTGTGTGTGTGTGTGTGTTCAGACACACACGTCTGAACGCCTCCATCCCAAACGAACCGCATGTGTGTGATTTTATACCTTCCTTTCTTCTTCCACCCTCTTTAGCATCTTTGTGCCATTCTCTCACACCCTGTTGTGTTCTCTCTCTCTCTCTCTCTCTCTCTCTCTCTCTCTCTCCCTCTCTCTCTCTCTGCTGGTTCGTATCCCACTCTCCCCCACAGCTGGTTGTATCTGACGATGATGGATTTCACCTATAGGGCCGGGACTTTAACGCGTTAATCGAGATTAATTAACTATACAGATAAATTAATCGCACCTTTTTTTCCCCCACCGCGGAACGTTTCTCACTGGGCGCTTTTCTATAGTACTGACTTGGCTGCGGCACGCCTACACTCTACACTTGCTCCATGCAGGCAGCAGTACACTACACTCTACAGGCTATACAGCTTCGTCAGAAGCCCAAACCCAAATTAATCGAATGACGAAGCCGCTTATATCGCTTTTAATCCATGGATGGGACATTTAGATTTAGTAAAAGCTATCGGATGGACACGTGGATAGCGGCTGTGTGCAATGAGAGGGACATATATGACCAACGTTAGCTTCCATGCTAGCTGCTTCAGTTTAACATGTCTCACAGGACACGCAGTGATTTCACCACAGCATGAAGCGAAACATACTGAAGTAGCAAGCGTGGGAATTCCGTGGTCAGACAATGGTCTTTGCCAACCTCATGTCATGTAAAATGTTTCCCCCATAATAAAGTTGTTTTTATTTGTTTTCTCATGCCCAGCCATGTAAAGCTTATTTGAGTATTCATATACACACTGAAGACACTTTATATAGGCACTTGCTGCCTATATATATTACTGTTGGGATAAAAACGCATTTTTCTATGGAGTTGTGTGCACTGGAAATAATAAAAAGTCCCCCCATTCTGTGTTGCCTATCCACATTTTTCCTGGGCTGTGTGTGCGCTCCAGTTCCTGTCGATTTGATCCAATGAAAGCCAATGAAACTGGTCAGATGACCAATGATATCCAATGAAATCAACAGGAACTGGAGCGCACACACAGCCCAGTGTGAAAAGTGTGGATAGAACTGGAGGTCTGAAAAAAACAGTAACATTATGAAGTACATTTTTGTGATGTCACTGAGATGTACTTCATAATGTTACATTATTTTTTCAGACCTCCAGTTCTAGGCAACACAGAATGGGGGGGACTTTCTTATTATAGCCACACAACAACTCTAAGGTATATTAATGACAGTAAAATGTTAAAAATGAGTGGAATCCCGTAGTCACTATTCACAGGGATACCAAAAACATTTGAAAAAAAAAAGGTTTCTCACTGTTCTCGGGTTAAATATTGATATGCGATTAAAATGCGATTAATCGAGACTAATTAACTACAAAGCCTCTGATTCATTAGATTAATTTTTTTAATCGAGTCCCAGCTCTAATTAATTTTCACCACTTCCAAACTGGCATCCCTGTTTTTGGGTGCATATCATTATAGGCAAACAGAAATGTTCAGGCATGTTCAAACATTTGCTTAAAGGGTTAAGACTATAAGAGTGTAACAGGCAGCATGCAGCGAAGACATCAGACACAGCAATGCTACTGATGATGGTTTGAAGAGTTAAGGCAGGTCTGGAGTCAGTCTATACAGGCTTGTCTCCGATGTACAGCCATAGAGTTAAGGCAGGTCTGGAGTCAGTCTACACAGGCTTGTCTCCGATGTACAGCCATAGAGTTAAGGCAGGTCTGGAGTCAGTCTATGCAGGCTTGTCTCCGATGTACAGCCATAGAGTTAAGGCAGGTCTGGAGTCAGTCTACACAGGCCTGTCTCCGATGTACAGCCATAGAGTTAAGGCAGGTCTGGAGTCAGTCTACACAGGCTTGTCTACGATGTACAGCCATAGAGTTAAGGCAGGTCTGGAGTCAGTCTCCGACATACAGTCATAGGGGCTGACAATGCACGGTTGTTAGGACAGGGCAGCACAATCTGCCCCCAATGCAGCAGCCAAATAAACACAGCAGTCAAAACAGCTCTGCACTCTAGTCTTGATATGATTTGGAAGCAGTTTGTTTTTCAGCATTTCACACTCAAGTGATTCCTGTTTTTTCCTCCCTTTTTTGTCGGTGGATGGAAAGGGGAAAGCTGATTACTAAGCTACTTGGTGTGTGTGTGTGTGTGTGTGTGTGTGTGTGTGTGTGTGTGTGTGTGTGTGTGTGTGTGTGTGTGTGTGTGTGCGTGTGTGTGTGCACGTGTGTGTGCACGTGTGTGTGTGCACGTGTGTGTGCACGTGTGTGTGGGTGCATTACACACAGCTGTGAGCACATGCTAGGAAACATGCCTAAATAATAACACTGTCTCATGCAATGTCAAACATTAGTGTCAAACTGTCTGTCTGTCTGTCTGTCTGTCTGTCTGTAAAACATAATCAAATACAGCATGTTGATGTGGTCTGTCGGAGATATCGTATGTTCTACAAGAAGATCCCACCGGGATTTACTTTAATACATTATACATGCGATCGTGCATACAGTATTGTGCACGACTGCAATCGGCTATAGTTCCGCGCCATAGCCCGGAGGGATGATTGTTCTGTCATCATTAAGAGGGCCACACATGACAGGTGCGCCGGTGCGCATGCGTCGTCAAAAATGTTAGACACGCGCGGCAGATCAAAGGCATGCAAGGAGCGTCTGCGAACCGGCAGCTGCAGACGCGAATTTAGAGAATCCGTTCCTGACACAGCATTCCGACACAGCGTCCTGTAAGCAGAACTTAGAAATAAAAGTAGTGTTGACTAATCATTACAAGTGGCTCTTACTTTGAAGAGGAAGTCAGATAGAGGAAGTCCATTTCGGTTATATAAACAAGCCGCCATGACAGTTTTTTTAAACTGAAAGGGAAAGTGATTCCGTTCAGCACTAGTCGTTATAACATTAGCGGCCAGATTTACAAGTATGAAAACCATGCATCTGTCACTTAAACAATGCACACACTTTGGAAATATTTAAACATGGAACCCATTCAGCATTAGGTGAGTAATTAATTGTATCTGTGTTGGAACGTTACAGTGATTGAGCTGCTAACAATGTCCTCCTGGTGGAAGTATAAAATACACTGTCTGTGTAGCTTTGTATATCTTTTGCATCTGCCCACGGCCACGGGAACGCAGCATAACATTGTGGTAGAGTTTTTCCTACACCTCCCCCCCAGCCAAATTAGCAATGGACAGACACACAGACGCACGCACACAGACACACAGACACACAGACATGGCCAAATGCAATAATCTCCAAGGAGAGGAAACAACAAATAATGCTTTGATTAGCATTATTTAATGTCAAGTCTGCTGGGTGCAGAAACTTCAACTACAAAACCTTGTCAGCTGTGAATGTAACTTTGCTGTCTTTATTTGATTGTAGGCCTATTATGCCTTTTAGGAATGCAAAGCCGTTTAAAAGTGTTTTCTTTGAAATATAGTCTGAGAAAAATATGTGGAAGATACATTTCTCATATTATAGTGAAACAGAAATTAAAAGTCCCGGTATGATGTCAACAGAGGACCTTTAATAAGCTTATAAGTAACACTATTATAGACTTCAAAAGTAATACTGTTCATTCCAGTGTATATAGACTCTGTCCTGTTGGGAAAGGGTTTATCCCTCTCAGTGATAAGGCTTTCAGTTTGTTAAGGTATTATAGAAGGCAGTGCTATAGTCTGCTGTGTGTGTGACTGGAACATTCTGCAGTTATAAATGCATTCGTTTGTACACTCGTCAAGAGGTAAACGAACCCCGGGAATTCTCCACATAATCTGGTAGAATGCTGCTGGTAAAAAAAAGATGTTGTTGTTAAAGAGTGTTGTTGGCTTATCAACCTTGAAATTGAATAAATATAGGTGGTAAAGTCCTGGGCCCCGTCGCGACGGGAGGTTGTGGGTTTTCGAATTCAACCGTCATGGCGCAACCAAGCTTTGGTCACGCATCTATACACGGACACGACTGGCCCGTGTTCGGGGGGAGGGAAGCTGGGTCAGGAAGGGTGATAAATAATTGGTCATTGCATGTACTCCTATAGGCTGGTGGCGGCACTAGGGGAGAGCAGGGTCGGTTGACGCGCATTTTACTAATCCCTCCCTGCACAGAGATTAATTAATTTCAAGTAACCAAACTTTTTTGTGAACAAGATACACTTGTCCTCTCCCATTACCCTGAGTGTTTTTTAATTTTGGTGAAACGAGTCGGACGCAATCGGCAAGCAAAGAAAAAAAACCTTTCGTCCTGTCAAAAGCAAGAGCAAGGACGAAAGATGCGGAAGTAAGAGCGAGATCACTTTGCTTGCCGATTGCATCCGACTCGTTTCACCAAAATTAAAAAACACTCGGGATAATGGGAGAGGACAAGTGTATCTTGTTCACAAAAAAGTTTGGTTACTTGAAATGAATTAATCTCTGTGCAGGGAGGGAATTAGTAAAATGCGCGTCAACCGACCTGTCTCTCTTCCAGTCTCCGCTACTTAAAGCGTGCAAAAACACAAAAGGGTCTGTAGCTCCGTCAATTTTAGGCGGAAATGGATAATTTTTTGTCTGCGAGGCTTTCGGGCACTGTGGAATCGAATGACGTCACCGGAAATATGCGACGAAAAGGCGTTGTATTGTATCCAGTCCGAGGTGCAACCGTCCTACCGCACCAACTGACCCCGCTCTCCCCTATAGCCCCATACTCTCCCTATACGCTCATTCTGTAGCTCCGAGATGAGGTCACACACCCTGGGCCCCTCCCACCGCCGTTCAGAAACGGCGCACGTTTCCACAAGGAACGATTCTTATACCCTTTTCTGCACAACGAGCGGTTACACGAGCGTCACAGCGGTTTGTTTAGCATGTTTTTCAAGGAAGTTGAAAAGCTTTAGCGCCTCCCCTGGTCGAAAATGTCCAACTGACTTCAGTTTCACTTGACATGCACGGAGCGCACGCACACGCACGACTTCCTTGATAAACATGGAAGCGGCGGACTAAACAACCGCTGTAAACGCTCGCGTAACCGTTTAAAGTTGGACTTTCTTTGGTGTTGCTATAAGTTTGAATTAGTGTGAAACCTTTTCTGCCCCTTCACTTTTTTGGATTCGTTGTGCCGAAAAGGGTATAAGAAAGAATCGTTCCTTGTGGAAACGTGCGCCGTTTCTGAACCGCGGTGGGGAGGGGCCCAGGGTGTGTGTTGACCTCATCTCGGAGCTACAGAATGAGCGTAGGAGTGTCAGCGAGGAGTGTTGGGCGTTAGGAGTATATGATGAAGGCTCTCTGGTCCTCCTGGTTTGGACTCCTCTGGCAGGTGAGTCAGTATAGGATGCAACAGCGGTGACAACACAGAAATAATGTGTGTGGGAAGGATTCAATTAATTGGCGTAACGACTAAATTGTGGAGAGAAAAAAAAGGCGTAAAAAATAATTGGCTACTCTAAATTTAAGCAAAGGAAAAGCGGGGGGGGGGGGGGGGGGGGGAAATAAATTGAATAAATAAGACCAGTGACGAAGTAGAAGTCAGTGCACGGTGCACACATTACTGTGTGGATGCGTCATCGTTCCACCATATATCCCTTGACAATTTCTGAACATTCTTTGCTTGTTTGTTGTTTTAAAAAAGCAACCATTCCTCTCCATTTTCCATCCACTGGCTTATGTGTATAATAATAAGCATTATAGTCAAACCTTTGTCAAACATACTGCTCCCTATCCTCTTTCTCCAGGTACAGATTACATCAGCAGATGCCTATTTAGAACAGCTTTAGCAGCATAAAAGTGAGTCTAATTATAGTCATACCTGGAATGAAGTGGAGAGTGACTGACAGATGACAGACGTGAGCGAGAAGAGAAAATGAGAGAGAGAGAGAGAGAGAGAGAGAGAGAGAGAGAGAGAGAGAGAGAGAGATAGAGAGATAGAGAGAGAGCACAGAAGCCTTTACCTGACTTAACCTTGTGCGATGTGCTCGTTACCCACTCACTCATAGATATGTGGGCCCATGGACACTAACAGCTGTTCACAGCTGAAACATCGCCTGCACCACAAGACCTGCTCATAATAATCACATATCTGTCTGAAGTATGGGCACACTGTCCCTGACTCGTGCACGCACGTACGCACGCACGCATGCGCACACACGCATGCACACGCACGCACGTCACACAAAATGACACATCTAGAGTAAGAAAGTGTAAATTAACATTGGATACATCGGTTCAATGGAGCAAAAAAAAAAAAAAAAGGAAAATCTCCATACAAATCTGAAGAACATTATGCAAAAGGATTTAACCGTCATTGGGACGCAATGAACGAGAAAGCTGAATATGGGGCACTGCAGAGAAGATGAATGTTGAGCGAGAACGACAGTAGGAAATGTATCTTTATTACGTAAAGAGTATACACGGCTATATACATCATCGACGCTAATGACCTTTTTTATACAACTGTGATTATGGAGGAAATTATAATGAGAAAACGTTAACTTTTTTTTTGTCAAAATGTATACCTTTTTTCTGTTCTGCTTACATGTGAGGTATAACTCCCACGAGACAGAACGGATACATTTGTAGCTAAAGAAGATCACGTACAGTAGAAGCTCTCCGCGCTTGGAAAAGGAGCCAAAGAGATGATAAAAAACGGAGATTAAGCTCAGGAGGAAGGCGAGGGAGCGAGCGAGAGAGAGAGAGTGTGAAGTGAGTGAAGTGAGAGAGAGAGAGAGAGAGAGAGAGAGAGGGGGATCAGAGAGAGAGAGAGAGAGAGAGAGAGCGAGAGGGGGGGGGGGATCAGAGAGATGGAGGGATGAAGCAGAACAGAGGAAGGGGTCCACTAATCATCCTTGCAGGAAAGGGTGGGGGGGGGGGGGGGGATTCGAAGAAGGGGGGGATTTACCAAAGCGTAACCGCGGCAACTTATCTTCCCTGTGCTGCCGCGGCGATATGCAAATCCTGTTTTTGGGTTGGGTGAGGGGGCGTCGCCACGTGCTCTTATATACCTCCCACTGCACACGTTCAACAACTTCCTCACTCTGTCTGTCTGCCTGCCTGCCTGCCTGCCTGCCTGCCTGCCTGCCTGCCTGCCCTGCCTGCTTCACCAGTCATTCTATCTATCTATAGGCTCCAACAAATACATCCAAGAACTTGCCACACACGCGCCGTCGTTCATCTCCGTTTCTCTCCCTCTGTCTTGTCCGTGATTTCCCGCCTCTCTATCCGTGCTGCTGAGAAGGCAGATTAGTTCTGTAAGAGCCATGCATCACTTTCATTATACTGAGCCACTATTTAAGCTCAGGAGAGAGAGGCTGAGCACTGAATCTAGCCCACAGTGTAACTCACTCTCACTCTGTCTGTCTGTCTGTCTGTCTCTCTCTGTGTGTGCGTGTGTGCGTGTGTGTGTGTGTGTGTGTGTGTGTGTGTGTGTGTCTCTCTCTAGCCACACAGCAGCATGCAGAACACGTTGATACGCAGCCAGCTGCTAATTTGTTAACAGGACTGATTAAGCTCCACTTTGAGTGAATCGATAAAACAACTGCGGTCGCAAAAGGCCCGCGGGCCTAGAGAGACGGGCGAGAAAAGGAAGAAAAAGAAAGAAGGAAAGAAAGAAAGAGGGAAGGTGTGTGTGTGTGTGTGTGTGTGTGTGTGTGTGTGTGTGTGTGTGTGTGTGTGTGTGTGTGTGTGTGTGTGCGTGTGTGTGTGCGTGCGTGTGCATGCACACAAGTCCACCCTCTGAGTCAGTCAGTCAGTCAGGTTGTCCATGTGTACACACATGTCCGTGCGTGCATCTGTCTGTCTTCCAGATCAGAGGGAAGCTATACAAGAGCTTAGAGAGACTTCCCCCATGCTTGTACAGAGTGTAATCCTTTCTCACACTGGCCTGAGTGCAGAGACAGAGAAAGAGAGAGAGAGAGAGAGAGAGAGAGTGAAAGAGACGGACAAGAAAAGACACAAGACTGATTGAAAACTATATGGCTGGATAAATGGAAGCCCTTAGTGCAATTAAGTAATCTATACTGTATAACGTACGTGGACTAACAATATAAAATCCCTATACAACGTACTTGAGAAATAATGTGAGCTTTAACATTAAAATGAGAAGAGAAAACGGGCCCAATTTATATACATGGTGTCAAGACTTAATCCAGGTATTCAATAGGATTACATTCAAGTCCTACGTGGAAATTCGTCCCTAGCATGGTACATTAATATTATTGTTATGCCGGCGGCGGTGGCTCAGGGGTAGAGTGCCTGGATGGGAACCGCAAGGTTGCCAGTTCAAACCCGGGCTCCCCAGAGTTACTGTCGAAGTGTCCTTGAGCAAGACACTGAACCCCTAATTGCTCCCGATGTGCTAGTTGGTGCCTTGCATGGTTTCCGCTGCCATCGGTGTATGAATGGGTGAATGTAATGCACAATCTTTGTAAAGCGCCTTGGATAAAGGCGCTATATAAATGCACCATTTACCATTTATGCCCACACAGAAAAATGTGTGCGGGCACAACAATATTAATAGTCATTATTTAATAATGTGCTTTTACACTTTATTGTATTCAAATGCGTCTCCTTAATGCGTCTCAGCTAAACCTGGACCGCGCTGCAAGTTTGTACATCTGCTATTTTTGAACATTTCTAAAAGTGTGAGAACTATACCGACTTTTACAAAGCCATTTGTAGAATCGGCCTCTTAATGGGTTATGCAAATGAGCGCGGTTGGATTTCCATCTAATCACCATAATATTTTAACGCTAGGTATAAATGTAAATGAGGTTTGTTGTGTACTGTACTGTATAGTTGTGCCTGCCAACCTCCAGACATAGACATATTGTCGGTGTCTGCTTGTCCATATGGACCACAAACCTCATGAGTCCAAACAAACTACCTCGGAATTAAAACCACGTCTCTTCACTTCTCATACAGTATACCTATACAGTACACTTTGGGGGGATTACAGTATTCGATAGCATGCAGCAAGAGCTCTCAATGGTTTGTCACTGGCACCAGAACTATAGTGATGTCCCGATCACGTATTTCTGTTCCCGATCCGATTCTGATCGTTCGATGTCTCTTGCGTCGTCTCTTGCGTTGAGTTTGACCATGACCATTAGCCGTGTTCTGAATATCTCGTTAAACTTTTGGGGTGTAAAGTAACTGTACGCTCAAAGTACTGTACTTTATAAATGTTGATTAGCATAGTAGCGGCTGACAGGAACTATAGGGAGTGAGATAAGGGAGTGACATATGCAACAAAACGTCGGGATCTGGAGCCTAATTATCACGTATTATAGGCAGACAACTATTCCACAATCGCCGAATGCGAGTCTGAAACTACACCTCCCGAAATCAGAGTAAAGGAAGCTTCCATTTCTGTTTCACGAAAATATATATTAAAATTTACATCTTTACATTTTATTTTTGTATTTCCCTTTTCTGCTAAGCAACAAGCTTAGCAGAAAAGGGAAATACAAAAAAACAAAACATAATAGCTTATGTGATTTCTATTTACATTAGGATAAACCCGCGAGCGTCCGTTGCTCCAGACTGTATGACGGCAAAGTAGCCTTTTTTTTTTACACACACACGTATAAATTCAGAACTGCCAAACGGAGTATGTTTACATTGTGGTATTGATACTTTTACTCAGAGTACATCTTGACTTCCACCACTACTATAGAAACACTGAGAGACGACAGGAAAGACGGGGGAAAGGAAACAGTGTCAGTGCGAGATATATGGCATGAAACAGAGGTCACGTCATTGGATTGAAGTCCGTGAAACCGTTGCATTGCAACAACATAAACGCCCTGCCTCGCTGAAACAAGAACTGCAACATGTTTTAACAGTATACGGCGACATGAGATCGTAGAATACATGTAGTTTAACGTTGCAGTGATATATGGCTGCGTGAGATACAATGCATGGTCCTCCTTTTTTTAACACGACTCGTATTCCATTCAGACGACCCTTGAAACACAATCAATTATTCAAATTGTTGCTATATAGAGAGGACATGTGTTTTGTCGTGTTGTTACTGTCTGGGGCAGGTCAGCGTTCTGTTACTGTGGTTTGACAGTCACACAAACAAACAGATGAATAACACTCGACACTTGTCACTGTTATTATGTGGAGAGCATCTTTTTTTTGGAGCAGTGAGAGCAGACAACACAAGTGTGTTTAATATGTAATGAACAATTGATGAGATTATTATTATTATTCTTTGCCTGCATGTGCTTGCCTGTTTGACTGACTCATCTGCTTTATTGATCACTGAGATAGCCTTGACGTGGTGGAACTAAAGGGTTCATTGTAAAAAGGGAAAGAATACTGTGAATGATGTATTTAAGTACTTTTTCCATGTTAATGTATAGCTGCTACATTTCTCTTGGCAGTATAGCTTTGTCATTGTAGTGAAACTTCAATTATTCTTTTGATTTAATCGAAGCACTTTACAAGATGCGTATATACCCGACATTGCTAGAGACGTTGTACAGCTAATGGCATTCAGTCTTAGGGCACTATTTAGACAATCTAGGGGCACACAGTGGTGCCTAAACGCAGCATGCCGTTGCTTCGGTCTTGAGTTCTCCTCCAATTTTGCTAGTTAAACAGCACGTTATTTGCATGCAAAAGCTTTAGGGGGAAAACTGGCATTTTGACACATTCCTGAGCCAATAATTCGATGACCAGCGGAGTCTCCGGTAGGAGACTTGC
>NC_137875.1:39705091-39755091 GCF_963924005.1 Protomyctophum bolini
GAGCACCAGTATGAGGAGTACCAGTAGGGGCGCTGTTGTGCCAGAGAGAGAGAGAGAGAGAGAGAGAGAGAGGGAGAGAGAGAGAGAGGGAGAGAGGGAGAGAGGGGGAGAGGGAGAGATTTCTTTTCAAATGTGTTTAAAAAAAAGTAATGTCAAAGGCCTTTATCCCTAAAGTATACTACCCTTTATGGGAGGCGGACTATTTTCCGACACCCTTCTAGCCGACGGGGCAAAGGTCCGACAATGTCGGACCTTTGCTCCGTCGGCTAGAAGGCTGTCGCCAACAGTCAGACATGACATTAGACAGACAGAAGTTCACCCCAATGGTAGACGCGACAATAGTCCGACACTGCGCGCGTGCACGTGTGTCGGAAAATTGCCTCGTCGACTCAAAGCGTTGTCGGAAAAGGGCCGCCTCCCACATGGGGGTAGGGTTGCGAGTGGGAGAGAGAAAGAGAGGGGGGGGGGGGAGAGAGAGAGAGAGGGGGTGGGGGTGTGAGAGAGCCGGCCGTGGGAGGGAGGGGGGGGGGGGTCCTTTTTTAATATTTTTTATTTTATTTTCGGTTTACAGTTTATTTAATACTAGTGACACCCATCCATAGAAAAAACTAGTCCTCTCATAGTCTAGCGGTTTGTGTTCAGGGCAATGAGTTTTTGATGCATGTCTTAGCAGGTTCAAATCTCGGTTAAAGCAAACACGTATTTGTTATCCTTCCTTATATAGTGGGTGGAGATTATTGACGCTTTGATTTACGTTTTTATTTACATTAATCTGACAGCAACGGGGTTTTTTTACGTTTTTATTTACATTAATCTGACAGCAACGGGGTTTTTTATTAATATTATAAACTCAAACTAAGTATTCATTTCCTATAGACCACATAAGGTAGACTGTTTAAGTTAAGTATTTACCATTACCCTAGCTACCCTAAACGGTTTCTATATAGTTGTCTGAAAAAGTAAGACGTCAGAGAGAGACATCACATGACAGTGCTGGCCTGCTTCAATGAATCACATAGGCTACTTACAATTTTTTATTTAAAAACAAACAAAATTTTAAAGTACTAGCAACAAAATAAAGACGCGTCAACCTTCAAGGGAAAGCTCAAGAGCATAATATATACTGTCTACTACAAATAACCTAGATTGAAAGGCTTGATACATCTATATACACACTGGCCATGAAACCCTGATGGCACCAGAGGGCACTAGATGGCACCAATGTGATTCCCTTTAAATGCTAGGGCAAACGCGCACGCACACACACACACACACACACACACACACACACACACACACACACACACACACACACACACACACACAGTCTCTCTCTCTCTCACAGATACTTTGAAGGTCATAAGTGCACATGTCCTCAGCATCGCCATGGACACGGGTGAAGTGGTGTGTGTTTCTGATGTGTTTGGACACGTTATGTTCCCGTCATTATTTTGACATTATCTCTCCGCTGTCCCACTTACCGAGCCTGGCTCTCTGTTTGAGCAGGACCTGGAAAACACACGCACACACACACACACACACACACACACACACACGCACACACACACACACACACACACACACACACACACACACACACACACACACACACACACACGCACACGCACACGCACAGGTCATATAAACGGCAGATGTGGAAAAAGGCGTCCCATTTCCTGAAAGAGAAAGCCGAACATGTTCTGAGATATGGGCCCCGAGGTCAATATTGGCACTCGGATGTCGGCGAGCGTGCAGAACGACACGGATGGATATCGTGGATATATACAGTCGGATCATCAGTTTATGTGGTTCTGTCCTGTACACAGTGTGTATATACTACTGTATATAGCCTGATTTACAGTATATACTTCATGGTATGATTGGTGTCGTGGGCTGAACATGAGTATAACCCATTCTGACCTGAGATCAGATTCTGGTAAAAAAAAATGTCTTCTACATCCTGACAGTTTTCTGAAAAAAGCTATACGTTTCTGTGTCAGTCGTTCTTCGGGTTTTTCAAAAATAGCAGATCTACAAGCTCGTAGCGCGCCACCGAGTGGCGCGCTACGAGCTTGTAGATCTGCTGTTTTTCAATAGCTAAAGCACAACGTAATGCTGACACCAAAATGGGTTCCTGCCCAAAATGGGATAAATGAAGCGTAAACATGATCTACGGTCTTTTGACGCGGCTGCACAAGCCATAGACGTATACTGTTCACTGTACCTGTATACTATACATAGTTGCAGCTGACGCGTACAGGCATTTGGAGAGTGGAGTGCACACAGTGAAATATGCGGTGTTCATTTTTCTCTGAATGTGTAGAAAGGTGACTACACCCGTAATGGTGCATTTGGTTACATTTGAAGTTATAAATGGATTAATTAGCAGTCGTGATTTTACTGTGTAATTGGACCGCGAGAGCATGGCTATAGTAACAGTGTGTAGACAGACGCAACATTATGCTCCATGTCAGTGGATTCTCATGTAACACACAGGCTACACGGCACACTAGCAGAGCTAGCTAACATGCTAACCGTTTTGGTTTTTTTTTGAACGATGAAATAAGCAATTCCATACCATGAAATACAAAAACGAATGTTACTGAATAACATTATGTAAACATGAGTGCATATCTGGCCACTTATATGAAGCTTAGCATGGACCTATACTCATGGTGGAAGCCAGTGCTTTTTTTTTTTTAAGACGGGCATACTGTAGTACAGCCTTTTACGGCCAGTGGTTTACTATTTACAGCCAGTAACCTTGTACACTGTACAGCCAGTATACGTACAGACATTTTTCAGTGCATTGACATAATGCTTGTGTAATTATGTAACGTCCTTCACAGGTGTCACCAGTGATGGTAATTAAGGTTGTGTTCCATGCATGTGCATGTTGGCTCACTGGAAAGACTTACCTACACTAAGGGCTCCATTTTAGCCACCGCTAAACCCCTTATCCCTAAACTTCTTTGCCTTTTTTTTTTTTACTATTTTGAAAAACATCTTTAACTAGTTCAACTAGCCAATCTACATTGACACGCTGTGAGCTTGTAGACTGGCCATTTTAACTATTCAAAAATGTTTTGCAAAATAGTAAAAAAAAAAAAAAAAAAGGCAAAGCAGTTTAGGGCTAAGGGGTTTAGCGGTGACGAAAATGGAGGCCTAAATGTTCTCGTTGTGAGACCAATGCAGGCCATATGGGACACATGACCATTAACCCATTCTGACCTGAGATCAGATTCATATACGAGGTTTCCACTGACTGGACACACACTGGTCTGATGAACCCATTCTGACCTGAGATCAGATTCATATACGAGGTTTCCACTGACTGGACACACACTGGTCTGATGAACCCATTCTGACCTGAGATCAGATTCTAAAAATGTCAGTCGTTCTTCGATTTTTCAAAAAATAGCAGACCTACAAGCTCGTAGCGCGCCACTCGGTGGCGCGCTATGAGCTTGTAGATCTGGTATTTTTCAATAGCTAAAGCATAACATGACGCCAACGCCAAAATGGGTTCCCGTTCAGAATGGGTTAACCGAGTCCCAAGCTACTGATGGTATGGTTTTCATTAGCCCATGCACGGTTATGGTTTTTAAAAAGTTACAATACCGTATAGGCGTATACATTTCATTTATTTTTAAGGGGCACTATAGCCCCTCCTATATGTCCAGCTTTTTGAGAGTTTGTGCAATCACAAACATTGTTTTGCTACCGTTTCCTATGACTATATAGTTTTTGAGTGTTTGCGTAAACGCAAACATTGAAGACGAGAGTGCGCGCGCAAATTGTGACTGGCCGGAATGAGATGATGTACGATGATAAGAGCGCCCCCTCTCACTTCACACGGGTGTGATTTTTTTTTTTAATTGCATATGAAAAATAAATGTATATTGGGCGCCATTAGCCTATATTTCTTCAGTAGTGTGATGTGTCCACCCCAGGCCATATGGCAGTGAGTGACTGCTATAGGGGGCTATGCAGGTCAAGAGTCCTCGACGGAATCCACTCACAAGTTAATAGGCTGAGGACCAGAGGTTAAGGGACTAGTTTACGATGGTTTGGGAAGTTAATAAATGGCCAATTATACCTAAAACCAGCTGAATGTCACAGCTCCATATTATGGCTTTAGCTTGTTGTTTTGAAATGGGAACCATTATCTCTCCGGTCCACTTGTCTTTATTCTGACCACACAGACGCATGCTTATTCCCCTCTCGACGAGTGTAATTGGACTGTTGCCCTTGCTGTGTTTCTGTGAGGAATAATGGGGGAAAATAAGAATCTCACCTGTTCAAAAAAAATCTATAACGGAAAGAAAAGGGGCCAAATCAATCAAACGATGAACTTCTTTGATGGGCTTATGGATCCATATCTCCGTTCATATACCTGTCATTGAAATGCCATCTGTGTGTGTACCATATGCCATAATGAGCATATTCTGCCGGTACCGTGGTGGTCTACATTGTGTTGCATCCTTCCACAGTTACAGTAAACTGCCATTAATCGTGGACTGTGATTGGATCTCATCTTGATGCGACGTGCAAAACGTGTTGTCGGGGTATGTTGGTGGCTATTCCGCTTACATATTGTCAACGTAATGAGGGGTCACTAATGGTGTGGAAGGAGGCATTTGTCTGCGGAGTACAAATCTTCAAAGCGAATCATGTGACTTGACTAACAAAAGATTCCCATGTTTCAGCCGTTGCATCTCTCCAGAAGCTGCTTAACAATGTTTGTACAGTCGATGTTGATACACACGCACACACGCGCGCACGCACACACGCACACACACACACACACACACACACACACACACACACACACACACACACACACACACACACACACACACACACACACACACACACACACACTCCTTCTATTGTGCGGTCTTGCAATATACTGTGGTGGTTCTCAAAGTGGGTGCCTAGGGTGCCGCAGAATAATAATAATAATAATAATAATTTGGAATGTATCAAATGACTTCAGTTTAACCACTTAAAAACCCGCTAAAATAGCCGATCTGCAACATGTAGATCGGCTATTTTTGGTGAATGTGTCCCCCCCCCCCCCCCCCCCCCCTTAGAATTCTGGTAAATTCAAATTCACCTCGCCCTTAGCCTGGCTCCAGCCACATTAAAAAAAATTGTTCAGGCGATTTAGGGTCTGGTGACGCTCCCGAAGGAGGTCTCAGACTCGGTTGGAAATCCAACCGACGAATCAGCGTCGTTTCAACTCGATGACGTCAAACAACAGTGCCGTCCAGACACAAACAAACATGGCTGCCCCCACTGCGGTAACTCACGGCCGCATCAATCTGACCGTATAAATCGACGTATGATAAATAGTTTCTTTGAAGACACGAGAGGTATTATAAACATCATCATCCGACATATTTTACCGCTTTTGTTTGCATGCCTAGTAGCGCTCGTTGGCTTTGTTTGTTTAGCAAACGGGTTAGCCATAGCCACATGATTGACAACAACGTCATCTGCTTTCCTACTATTCTGATTGGTTGGTATGAACCAATCACCGAAGACTGCCTCTTTGGCAACGCCCATCCCAGAAATGGTTGTAGTAGGGAGGGCTTTCAGACTGAATAATGGAGTGAAACGAAATGAAAATTCAGGCTGAGTGTCAGGCTAGCTCGCCCCAGAATAGGGATGCTGGGGCTCAAGTGGTTAAAACGAAATGTCAAGTATGACGTACGATGATTTCAGTCTGTCGTCGTAATGGACTACAACTGAACTATATACCATTACGTTTTCCTCGTGATACATACTGTATCTTAGATATGTACGTACCCTAATATGACTTCGATGTAAGGTTCTGTCTATAGGGACGCACCGATATGGACATTCTTGGCCGATTATACCGGTGTTTAAAACCCATTTGGGCCTGACGTCGAAATAAATAAATAAATACAAGTCTTCCGAAAGAATATATATTCAAATATTTGTGCCGCGTTTTCACGATTAAAAATAAAATAAAATAGCAGACCTACAAGCTCGTAGCGCGCCACTCGGTGGCGCGCTACGAGCTTGTAGATCTGCTATTTTTCAAAAGCTAAAGTATAACATAATGCTTAGTTAAAACACCAAATACCGGTTCCCCCGTCCAGAATGCGTTAAATAACTCATCTAAGTCCACTGTCCTTTTTACGGGTGTTGCTCCAACTCCTCCTAGTACTTATATCAACCAACGTTGCACCATTATTTTTATCACTTTGACGCTTTGACGCATTCACAAGTCAACGCTGGTCACACTGATGATGTGCCTGTGTGTATAGCTCATAGACTGTAAAACATAATGGACAAAGCGTTCCCCGGGTCTAACATGAACGTAAAATGAAGCCTGTCAGTCCTTGAATTGTAAGTCGCCATCTTTCTAGATCCGTTTGGGCCCAGCTGGCCCATTGGCTGGCCCAGACAACGAGTCTTTTCCAAAAAGAATATTATGACATTAGAAATGAGACTTTAAACTAAGTGACTGGAAGCAGAAAGTATTCATGACCATGTTTATTAAGGTAATACAGTCTTAGGTGAAGTTGGTCCCAAATACATGGACTTCTATGGGGCTATGGGGTTTTTTTGGGCCCAATGACGGCGCCACAAGGAAATCCCGATTTCCTTATTGGCTTCACAAAATGTCTGTCTGACTGCCCCCCCCCCCCCTGGTATAGCTATAGCTATTGGTGGCGGCAGTATATTCCCTTCAGCTGGCTCAGAGAGGATGCGGTCACGGCTGCTCCGGTCGAGTTGACATGCTGTCACATGAGTCCAAAGTGTGACATGAGGCGAATCGGTGAGCGAGCATGCAGTGAGCATAGTGACGTCGCTATTTTTAATGAGTCTGCCTCCGGGGTCAAAGCTCAGTGGCGAGTATTTACGAGTCCGCGTCGTTTACAAGCGAGCCAACCCCGTCGTATCCCATCGCCGTCTGCTCGGAGGGGAGATGTCTAATTAGGGGACACAAAAGAACCAGTCAGATAACCAGCTATAACCGGGTCGGCCGAGTCAGTCATTGAAAGCCCGGTCGTCGGGGACCCCCTCCGGGGGCTCTCCGGTTAAAGCTTAGTCAAGCCTAATGAATGCAGCCTCGATCCTTAACTGACGGCCTCACAATCGCAATTAGTGGACAATTAGTGAGAGAGAGAGAGAGAGAGAGAGAGAGGTTGTTGTATAGCTATAATGCCCAGTGTCATTATAAAGTAGTCGCACAGCACACAGCGGTCTGCTGCAGTCAACACAGCCTCATGTGGCCCTGAGGCTCCATACCGTTCAGGCATTCTTCCCGGACGCCTCGACACTTGCTGACAGGTGCTCCCGCGGGGGATGCCTATATAACGACGAGGGTGGGTTAATTATTGTTAGGAGTTGTTCTCAGGCCAAAGCCAGGCCTTGCGCGGGCCGGCGGTTTATAGCTTTGACACATACTGATATACATAAAGCACATAGGACCAGTCGAAGCAAGACTGTGTAAGAATAGTATACAAAAATGTTAGTCTATTTTTTTTTTGTCTATTAACAAGGCAGGACTGCTTCCGCTTCTGGCGGAATGCTCCGTCTGATAAGCTTTATGATTGGTATGAAAAACCGGATCGCTGGTTTCTATTTTTTTTTCATTATTATTTTGGGCTTGGCCTTTCCTTCTTTGGCGATCCTATATAGACCGGGTTATAGAACCTCGCCCCCCCCCCCCCCCCCCCCCCCCCCCGCATCCCATTATACCAAGGGGCCAGCTATGCACTCCAATGTTGAAGCGCTGGGCCCTAGTGGTAAGAGGAAGGACTGCAGGCGGACCCGTGGATTCTTGACGAGGAAACCCCGTGCAACCGAGCGCCCAATGTAAAGCCCAGCTGCACTTCCGCATTTGGATACCAAAATGTGGTGTCCAAATGCGGTAGTGAAATGCTGAATCAGCGAAATAGACGGTACTTCCGGCAGCCTTCCGGGTGCTTCAAAACGCCACTGAGCAACTTCCACTGACATGAATAGCGGAGGGGGCGGAGCTTCGCGCCAGTTCAGTCTCTATCCTTTTAATACTCTATGCATTATACAGGCTGACGAAAAAGCTGAATAACTCGAAATCTACGGAGCTCTCCGTGGTTTGGATGAAATGCGCGATGTTTCGGAGGGTCTTTGCTGATTATCCGCTGGTCTAGATGGATAACATTGGCGCTTTCCTAGAGCAAGGATATATTTTAGCTCGCTATAGCATCGACGCTATTTATTTAGCATTAAAGACGGACGCCCACAACAGGATATATCCGTCCTTTGGAGTGCAGCTCCCAGACATTCGCAGAACAACAATTCGGAGGAATGCGTTTCGGAGAAGTTGCGAGTGACGTCACGTTGTATTTGTACCGGAGCTTTCCGACGAAAAGTCAGTTGGTCGGAGACAGTATGGACTGCCCTTAAGTCCACACACACACACACACACACACACACACACACACACACACACACACACACACACACACACACACACACACACAGAGAGACGTGGTGCATTTATTTTAAGATGAGCTTTTTTATTTTAAATGTTTGCAGATTGCACAAAACATGTAGATCTAAAGAATGGACATTTCTCCATTTCATGTCAAACATGGATGAGATAAAGTAGGCTAAAGTAAGTAACAAAAATACTTGTAAATGATTGAGAAATGCCGTTAGTTTTCTTATTTTTTTAACGTGAATGTGAACTGCATTACAGCCATTGCTGCATTACACACCACATTTTCTCTCCGTATGGAATTCTGGTTAACCCATTCTGACCTGAGATCAGATTCATACGAGGTTTCCACTGGACACACACTGGTCTGATGAACCCATTCTGACCCGAGATCAGATTAAAAAAATGTCAGTCGTTCTTCGAATTTTTCAAAAATAGCAGACCTACAAGCTCGTAGCGCGCCACTCGGTGGCGCGCTATGAGCTTGTAGATCTGCTATTTCTCAATAGCTAAAGCATAACGTGATGCTAAACACCAAAACGGGTTCCCGTTCAGAATGGGTTAAACTGGATTAGCAGGCACTGACTGCACCGTTTAATAGGTTTCTGCACGTCTGATATACTATTTAATAATATTTGTTTTCAGTTTCCATGTTGGATCTCTGTGCAGATACACTACATAATAATCTTGCTAAATAAGATGTGGACATTATCTCGATACAAGAATTGCATCAGGTATAAAAAAAAAGGCTGTGGCCGTACATTTATACGAGACCTCCCCAAATGTGGACAAAAGTACAGTAATGCTTTGTATAAGACACTGTTTTCGGAGTACTGCCGGTCCATTTTGTTTGGGAAGCGTGAGCAAAGTTAACTCGGGATCAATAAAGGGATTTATTGAATACAATTTACAATTTAGGCATTTAGCAGACGCTCTTAATCCAGAGCGACTTACATTAAGCAAGACCAAAAAAGCATGGGAATACATCATCACATAAAAGCATTTATCATGAAACATGCGTAAGCTAAGAAAGTAACAGTGGAATATCTATATAATGAAACTATACATATAAACTACATATATACTACTATGCTATACATATGTACTATGGCGTGCTGTGACTACATACAATGCAATTATAGTGCTGTCTACATAACATGCTATAAGTCTGTATCAAATGCTATCTAAGTCTACAGAAATGCTATCTAAGGGGGTGGCGTAAGTGCTATGGGCCATGATGGAGTCTGAAAAGGTGGGGGTTTTTTCAGACTACGGCGAAAGATTGGGAGTGATGCTGCAGTTCTGACTGCAACGGGAAGTGCATTCCACAGTTTTGGAGCCAGAAGGGAGAAGAGTTTGGGACGTGTGGAGCGTTGTTGTTGTCCCGGCGTTTTTAGTGAGCGTATACTTCCAGCTTCCCTGTGGTTGGCTGCTCTGAGTTGCGCGGGAGGGTTTTTGTATATGGTTCAATCATATTTTGCAAGATATGGGGGGAGCCAAGCCTTCTATAACAGTCGGGCTATACCAAACTGAATACAGGCTTTATGTATATGGTTTGCCTCGGCGGCGTCGACTTCGCCCTTTATGAGGCAGCTGTTACAAATGGGAAATAACGACTTGTTAACAAGCATAAAATGAAACCTCGACGGCGGCGCATTCCACCAGCGGTGACATTGTAGGCGTTTTCACGCTTGTATAATGGAGGCTCGACTACCTAGAATAAATGATTTACTATGTTACCATTATACCCATCTATATCTCTCCATCTGTTTTCCCATCGGATAGCTTTGTTTCATATAGGGCTGAATCAACTTCCATTATGGTAATAATTTGATTACCCATCTGTGAACGTATACGGAGAATTGGTTGTCGTGGACTATTTCCGTCTCGCTTATATTGAGGGATGGTTTAATTCCTTTTGTGGTGCCGTTTATGCGGCCTTGTCTCTCCCCAGTGAGCAACCGCACACTGCAGGTATACACGCGTGTAATTCAGACTGCCTAAGTGAAATTTGCTGTCGGAAGGGGGGGGTCTTGTAAATTAAGTGAGGTGAACTTTTAGACTGAGTCGACGTCGGTTCTTCCTGGCAAGCCATGAAATTGAACTTATGGGAACTCACAGAGGAGCGCATATGCAATTAGTGTCAGCACAGGGTTTGTATGATAAACACGTTCACGTGGGAACTCTCCTCACATGGAAGCACGGGATGTGAACAGCAGGTGTTCTCTCGGCTGCGCACGCACACACGCACACGCACACACAAAACACTGAAGTCATAGTGGACGCTTATCGGATAAACGATGCCCATAGCGACATGCCTGCCTGGAATGGAGAAAGAAAACCAAAAAAATAAACCTGGGAGGAATAAGAAAGCGGGTAGAGAGGAAGATACGGTATGATACATACTGTACAGATGTGAAGGAATGCATACTGTATTCGAGACTGGCACACTCACTACATAGCAGTCAATATGTGCGGGAACTGTACCCCACGGGGGAAGTGGACGTGGATATTGCTTAGACCCATTTTGAACCTGGGAACGATTCCGCAAAATGTCTTCTAAAACCCTGACTGTTTTCTTGAAAAAGCTGTTTTTTCTATGTCAGATCGTTCTCGAACACTTTCATGTCACTTTTCACGATTCTTCAAAAATGGCAGACCTGCGAGCTCGTAGCGCGGCACTCGGTGCCGCGCTACGAGCTTGTAGATCTGCTGTTTTTCAATAGCTTAAAGCATTACATGATGCAACACCAAAAGGGGCAGGTGGCCCTGCCCTGATGCCAATCAGCGGTTCTGATTGACACTAATTTCGGAGAGGTTCTTTTGTGGAGAGCCGCAATCTCTCCACTCAGAGAACCTGGGTTACAGTGTAACCCCCTGTTCTCTGCCACTGTATTTAGGTCTCTGAAGGCGTCAACACAACATGGCTGTCTGTCAACCATGATTTGCTGTGCCTTCAGGATCTCAAAGTTGCGATGTTGCTACTAAACATAACAACACGGGTTGGAAAGGCCTTCTTACCTTTCTTTGTAGTTGTTACGTCCCCACCAAAGAGGTCCAGGTGTTATTTTGTGCAAAAGCTCCTTATTGGCTATTTCCCCTACCATAAGCGCCAAATTAATTGCATTGAATTGAATGGGGCTATGGGGTGTTGTGCTAGTTCGCTTATTTCCATCGCTCAAAATTATAATTTCTTTGTATATATCCTCTCTTCATAATGTAAATATTATCCCAAGCGGCACACTTTACTACTTCTTTCGATGGAAATAAGCGAACTAGCATAACACCCCATAGCCCCATTCAATTCCCATCCAATGCAATGCAATTCATTGAGGGCTTATGGTAGGGGAAATAGCCAATAAGGAGTTTTTGCACAAAAAAACACCTGGACCTCTTTGGTGGGGACGTAACGACTACAAAGAAAGGTAAGAAAGATAAGAAAGCGTTCTAGCATGGAATTCTCCTTTAAGTGTGAACTGGCCAAGAGAAGTAACAGAGCTTCTGCCAGTAACAATAAATACAAGACGATAACAGGACAGGACAGGACATGCAGTGTCCTTAAATTCAGTACCCGCTACCGAAGAAGATCAAAGGGAGAGCAGGAACGTCTTAACCCAACCAATAAAGGGCTAATATATAAAAACTAAGTGCAGCAAAATGTGCTATACGTCAAAAGCAGGAGCAATGTTTGGGAAGTGTGCCCGTATGGGCCATGGCAATCCTTTTAAAACTCACTATAAGGGGGAATCGCAGAAGCCCCCAAAAAAAAGCATTTTTTTCCCCCCAGACTCTCGGCTTGGCCAAGCATTTGATCTGAGGTTGAGGGAATTTTGGACCAGTTCAAATATCAAACAAATAAAGTAAAGTGGGAGATTTACCAAGAACGGCTTTGTAAGTGAGAATATATACCATGTGTACTGTGTAGCAACCTGTGAGACGTTAAAGAGCGCCAACCCACTAAGGCGAGAGCTTGCTCAGAGTTGAGGAAGTAGCAAAACGGTAGACGGTATCGCCATAATCGAGCTGCGGCAGCCAAGAGGCCTGTGAGCAGCTTTTTTGCGAGAAGCATATTGGACAAGCAGGACTTCATTCTATAGAAGAAACCCAGCGTGAACTTTTAGCTTTTTTGCTTGGTATTTAAAGTTTAACTTATTGTCCAACCAAATCCCAAGATATTTGGGACCATAGGATGATAGAATCAGACAATGTATCAACAAACTTAACCCATTCTGACCTGAGATCAGATTCTAAAAATGTCTTCTAACATCCTGACAGTTTTCGGAAAAAGCCATGTTTCTATGTCGGTGGTTCTTCGATTTTTCAAAAAATAGCAGACCTACAAGCTTGTAGCGCGCCACCGTGTGGCACGCTACGAGCTTGTAGGTCTGCTATTTTTTTCCCTATGACCAGGGAAACTCCCCCCTGTCAGGTTGTAAAGGAGCAACTTGGACACTCAGGCATGAAGGAAGCATGAGTTCACGTCCGTTGCTCTCCCCTTGTCCCCCATATATGGGGGACTAGGTTGGCGGAGGTTGTGTAGAGCCCAGGATCACATCAGATAATTGACACAGGGGTGACCACTGTGTTTGGTTAGCAAAATACAAGGAAGTGGGCTTCATATTATATGCCAGATCTTCCATGGGTTTCCCCCGGCTTTTCATTTTTCACATTCTACAGTATAATAGCAACATGACTTTTTTTTTTTTTGTCAGAAAACTTAGGTTAGGATTTAGAAGGTGTTTTTTAGAATCGGCCCTAAGTCCTAAGCGGGCGAATGCATTGGATCTATTTTTTTATTTATTTTTTTTTTACTCTTTGCCGTACTGCCATAGTTTATGGTTTAGCTAAAAGGGAATATTCTCAGTACATGACCTACTGTCTGCACAGGTTCTCCTTTAACCAGATATGCCCTTATTTGAAGGACAGTGTTGATACACATTGCATACTGTATGGACGTGTGCACGGCACGCACGCACACGCTCGCACACGCACCCACACAAGCACACAGGCTCCCTGCTGTCTGTCCACATGTTAAATGACTGTTGAACCCCCCCCCCCTCCACCCACAGCCCATTGTCTGGCTGACAAAGGGGTTCTCCCAACCACTCAATAGGAGCCACACCATTACATCTCTCTGGATTGGAAGAACATGAGCGTTTAGACACACGGCCTCATGTTCTATCAATTAGTCTGTCCATGTCACAATGCTCTCAGTCTCTTCTCTGGGGTGTGTGTGTGTGTGTGTGTAACTGTGTATGTGTGTGTGGCGTGCCCACACGTGCATGTGTGTGAGAGAGAGAGAGATAGAGAGAGTGTGTCTGTCTTCATATTGTGTGTTTTCGCAGGCAAATGTACACAATGCTCCGTCACCAACTGAGATTTGCTCTCAGACCTCCAGCTGCGCTGTGTAGCCCGCGCTACATTTAATAGAATATTGACTCCCTGCTGACGTCTCCACTGTGTCTGTATATACCTTCATAAATAAAACGTCTGAGTTTTGACATTGGTGTCAGTGGGGGGTGGTGTTGGGTGGGGGGGGGATGGGGCCTTGAATGGGGCCTTGCCAATCAGTGCAATCAAAAAAGACAGGCCATATGGTCCAAACGAGAAGTCAAATCCCAGCCACCACTCATTATAATATCAAGTTATCAACACGTCGTCACAACTACACGCAACTCTCAGAGGAAACTTGTCACATGCCAGCGAGTTTACTAAGGCAAGATATAGTATGATGTTGTACTAATATGACTCCTAGCAAGTGTTTGTAATCGGTTTGTGTGAGCCTCTGGTTTTCCTTTTAAAGTATTTACAACCCATTTAGGCCTGACGTCGAAATTAAAAAAAAATGTCCTTATGTTTCTCAAAAGATTTGAGGCACGTTTTCACGGGGTTTTCAAAAATAGCAGACCTACAAGTTCACAGTGCCGCGCCATGAGCTTGTAGATCTGCTATTTTTCAATAGCTAAAGCATAACGAAATGCTTAAAACACCGAAAAGGGTCCCCGCCCCCAAAAATCGGTTTAAAGTACTGTTTTATTTTTTTAAATATGATATATAAATAAAGATCATTAGGGGTGCACGCCCCAAAGAAAGGAAACATCATTGTTTTTGTGCTCCTGTAAATGGTAGAGACGTGGCATTTTCATCGATGACTGGACGTTGCGTGCATCAGTTATACACATGTGCAACACATTATGACCCTAATCAGCCTGATGGGGGGTGCTATAATTAAAGGTCACTCCTCCTGACTCCAGCTGTGCTGTGAGTCTGATTAACATGAGACCTGCTACAGACATCCATCTATCCTCACTCTACAGATATACTCTTCATATAATAGGTCCTCACTAATAATCATGAGAAAATGGCACGATTTTTTTTCCTACTCAGTCTGTGTCTCATAGGAGGGCTGTGGGCAGTTTAGAAACCGTCTTCCAGTGACATCATTAGGCTGGATTATTTCTTTTTACAAAAAAATGTAGATCTTCATTATCGTGAGAACGATGGCTTCCATTTTCGCTCTGCAACTTTTCAGGACTAGAAAGCCTGCCGTTTCTATTGGCTTGTATTCCCCATCGATGAGGTCACTGGAAGACGGTTTCTGAACTGCCCACAGCCCTCCTATGAGACACAGACAGTTGGAGAAAAGAAAAAAGCGCCATTTTGTTTTTTAGTGAGGACGTATTATGTGAAGATAGGTTGAAAAGTGGTCCCTTAATGATTTCCAGTAGGGTTGTGCCTATGCTTGAAAATGACGTGATTTCCGATCACGCGATCGGAAATCACGTCATTTTCACGTCATTTTCAAGTGATCGGGATCGGGAGCAAAAACAACCCTTTGAGGCATCACTAGTATATCAATATTATACAGTTATATCGTGATATTGGACTGGATAATGGCTGTGATATTGTACTATTGTGATTTGTTGTCCTGTAAAAATATAAATATCGGATCGGGGGAATAAAATGGTATCGGATAGTACTCAAATATGGAATCGGATCGGGAGCAGAAAAAAAGTGATCCCTAATTTCCAGCATGAAACCTAAAGGTATACACTGTAGAGACCAATGTGTGTGCACCTTTGTGCATGTATACATGTGCACACGTGAATATATGTGACCAAACTTGACTGAGAGACTGCCATTGGATTTTTTTTTAATTTGTTGTTCAGTTTGACCCACCAGATTTGGAGATATGGCTTATAGACTATAATGTCTTGCAGAAAACGGCGATTTGAGAAAACAGGCTTGAAAGGTTCTCTTCTGTGGTCTCTAACATTACACCTATAGCTACATGTTTAAGCATTTGTTTCATATTTACGTGTCGATTTCAGCTCTGACACTTATTTCAAGACATGCTCTAGTAGTATGTGAAGAGTCTGCCTGCAGTGCTATAAACTCATTTAGAAAAAAAAGGAAAAAATATGTTTTTCTCCTCTGGTGAAAAGCTGGATTTTGCGAGACGGCAGTCTCTCAGTCAAATCTGGCCACATATACAGTATGTATAAATATAAAACATACAATGTTTGGCTTTCCCTACTTGTCTAACTATACTGTACTGTGTGTCCATTACTCTCCGTTGCAGACAATCTGTTGATAGATTACCAGTTCACCTTCAGTCTGCTGCAGGAAGACGACCACTACTACACCGCCATCAACTTCATGGCTACACCTGAACAGGTAAACGCACACCTTTTAATGTCTATATTTGCCTTTTTCAGTTCAAGGCATGAATCATGTTAAAAATCCAAATATATCGGAGTAAAGAAAATGCGAAAATCACGATCAGTTCGTTCTCAATAAACAACACACTGTATGCTGTAGCTGGCACCAAACATCGAAACAATTGATGCAGAGATGACATGTGTGGGTATTTTGGTATTTCAGTGTTTTACAGCTGAAGCAAGTATCCATGCACGGCGCGTCAAAGGAAAACATACGTCTTGGTGGTTTCGTTGACAATTTAAAGGCCCATGACGTCATTTTCACCGTCGAGTTCCAAGTGCACGGTCGTGTGACCGAGACGGAGATGGATTAATCCCCGTCGAAGTAGTGATATCAAAACCGACCGCGTCGCTCCACAGCCTAGATGATTGATTGATTGATTGATTACTTTATTGAAAAAAATATTTCAAAAGGATAAAATTCACAAGAAAGCTGTTTCCATTGTGGTCCTCTTGGGGAAAGGGGAAGGGGAGCAACAGACAAACGGTAAAATACAGACAAAAACAGGAGGCAAAAAACAAACAAAACAAAAAAACAAGAAACAGGACAAAATGCATGTATAAACTAACCAATAAAACTGGATTTATTTTCTTATTTTCCCCTTACTTTTTTTTTTTTCTTTTTTCATTTATGCCATTTATCTATTATACACTATATTTACATGTTTTCGGCCAACCATCTTTTTAATGTGGATTTGAAAATATCAAAGGAACTGGACACCTTGAGGCTGGAAGGCAAGCCATTCCACTGAACTGCTGCCGAGTACAGGAATGATGTTTTTCCCATATTGTTATGAAAAAGGCAGGGTTTAAAATCAGTAGGGCTCCCTCTGGTCAATGCGCTTGTTGTTGCGCAAATCCTCGGTGTTGCACATAACGGTGACTCGTTGACATGTTTAGCCGACGACAACGGAGATCTTAACCCATTCTGACCTGAGATCAGATTCACACGAGGGTTTCCGCCGGACACACACACTGGTCTGATGAACCCATTCTGACCTGAGATCAGATTTGTGGCTGTTGTTGGCATGCTACACACACGTTCACAACAACATCCGGTCCGTCGGTAAAAGTGGTCCGGACTCCGGGCCCCGATTCTGATAGTCAGCGAGCTCTCAACCAAATCACTATAAATGTATTATCATACAGTATTGAGATAAGGCAAACCTATATATATATTTTTTTACAACTGGTAATGTGCTTCATGCATCCCACCTCTTCCTCTCTCGTTTTTTTCCCCCCTTCGGACAGCTCTGTTTCATATAGGCTTTATCAGCTTGCTTATTACAGTAATGAGATTTAGTTAGAGAAATCGCCGCTTGGCTCCCACACACACACACACACACACACACGCACACACACATGGCACTGTATGAACAACATATGCACACGATCTGAAAATCACATATAGCACTGTGGATTTCCATCACTCCACAAAGCTCTGCTGAATTTGAACGACGCCCTGAGTCACACTGCACACTTTGACCAAGCAGTATGCAAAAACCTGGCTTAACCCATTCTGACCTGAGATCAGATTCATACGAGGTTTCCCCCGGACACACACTGGTCTGATGAACCCATTCTGACCTGAGATCAGATTCTAAAAAAATGGCAGTCGTTCTTCGATTTTTCAAAAAATAGCAGACCTACAAGCTCGTATAGCGCGCCACTCGGTGGCGCGCTATGAGCTTGTAGATTTGCTATTTTTTCAATAGCTAAAGCATAACACGACGTATAACACCAACATGGGTTCCCGTTCAGAATGGCTTAAGGGAGAGCCTTTTATGGACGTGCAGTCATGCGTGGCGGTCTGTGTGTAGTCAACTGAAGCAATTGCATATACCGTACGGAAGGAGAAAAGTCGTATGACAGCGAGGTGTCTTTGAAAATGTAATTTAAAATAAACTGTGCATTTTAATCCGGGGGGTTGAATTTAAGGAATGTTTTGGAGGTGGAACTTTAAATACAAGCACTAAATTCAGTTCGAGATGTATACAACATATATTTAAGAGGTGATGGGGAAGGGTTGTGTGTGGGTGTGCGTGCGTTGGCATTGGCAATTATTCCTATTCCTATAAATGTCTGGTCATTTGGGTGCATCTCTTTTTTTTTATGTCCAATGCGTGGACCTTTGACTGCATTGGCCATAACATTAGACATTTTTATGTCCCCCTTGAACGTGTGTCTTGTCTTTACAGGCCAATAAGAACCTCGATATGTCCATCAATGCCTCCAACAACTTCAATCTGAACATCACCTGGTCCCTCAGTTCCACAGGTAGGTGGACATACGTCGAGTTTAATTAACCGTGGGCAAAGCAACATGCACATGCACACGCAACACACACATGCACCGTTTAGTAAAGTGTGGTTAATATTACAGCCACTGCTGTAGTATTGTAAAAGCTACACTGCTTTAGCTTTAGCAAGCTTCAATAATATATAAGATCTCATTTCGCACTACCCACAGGGAGGAAAGAAACAGAGGAGAAATAAGGGAGGTAGGAAATGCAGTAGGAGAGGAAGAACGAAGTAAGGGAGGGAGGGAGGGAGCGGAAGTAACGAGAAGAGAAAATGTGATCACTTAAAGGTATATTCAGTGATTTCACTTATTTCAAATTTCACTTATTTTTTTGTTTTGTTATGATAATCCTCTCTACTATAGAGTGTGCTGACCATATAAGGAGTTCCTCCCTGTCCCCAGTTAACCCCTGGGGGGGTCAAAAAACCTTAGGTTTCATTTTTGACTCTCTATCCTGATTGGACGAAGGCTTATAGGTCCCACAGACAAAAACGAAACCTAAGTTTTTTTTTAGTGAAAGCACTGAATATACATTTAAAAGTACAGAAGTTGATTAAAGACATTGTCAATAGTGCAGAGAAGTATAAGGAAATGTCGAAAACCATACTGCTGTGGTTTGTACTGCTTTTTGACCGATTTGATTATTTTGTTAGACAATAACAAATGCAAAACGGTACATGGTGCAGTCAAAGCGCTGTTTCCATTCGGGGTCCCATGCGTTCATTCACAACACAATGATGACTGTAATCGAGATACCTCGAAAGCATGATAACTATTTACAGGTGTAAGTACAAAAAACAGATCACCAAAGTAAAACAATATTCAACCCATTCTGAACGGGAACCCATTTTGGTGTTATAGCATCATGTTATGCTTTAGCTATTGAAAAATAGCAGATCTACAAGCTCTAGACCTACAAGCTCGTAGCGCGCCACCGAGTGGCGCGCTACGAGCTTGTATAGGTCTGCTATTTTTGAAAAATCTAAGAACGACTGACATTTTTTTAGAATCTGATCTCAGGTCAGAATGGGTTGATCAGACCAGTGTGTAGTCCAGTGGAAACCTCGTGTGAATCTGATCTCGGGTCAGAATGGGTTAAACCAGATCACCACCACGCTCTTTTTTTTATGATCATGTTACACTCTGTCGTCACATGATGTAAATGATGTCTCGAATGACCATTTAAATTGGCTTTGCTGCATTCCGTTTAGACTTTGTCTAGTAAAAGTTTGATACGGGCATCTGTTCCAGCCAATAGCTGGGCTGCATCTCATGACAAATTAAGTAGCTTTCATTTGTGGCCAACCTGTCCTTAAGCTTTAATGGTCAGAAACACTTTGCTTCTTGACTCCAGGGGTTTCCCATCCCTTGATGAAATGCATTGGAAGCTTTTGTGTGTGTGTGTGTGTGTGTGTGTGTGTGTGTGTGTTAAATCTGGCATTCAGGCGTTTTGAAAGTGTTATTTTGCTGTGATTTCAATTAAGATAAAAGCCCTCTTGCTTTCACAGCCACAGTGTGTCTTGGGGCAGCTGAGCCTCTTCGGTTTGGCACCATTTGGGTGTGTGTGTGCGTGTGTGCGTGTGTGCGTGTGTGTGTGTGTGTGTGTGTGTGTGTGTGTGTGTGTGTGTGTGTGTGTGTGTGTGTGTGTGTGTGTGTGTGTGTGTGTGTGTGTGTGTGTGTGTGTGTGTGTGTGTGTGTGTGTGTGTGTGTGTGTGTGTGTGTGTGTGTGTGTGTGTGTGCGCGCGCCATTGGTGGTGGTACTAAAAAGATCAGTTCAGTAATATATAAGCCTGATTAGGATAATATGCATTTACGGTGTTTCAGAATAATAAAGAACAAAATACAAACATTATGACAACTGGGCTCTGAACTGTAATTGTTCAGCTTCATCCGAAAGGCATATACAGTACGTATTGCTTTGTTCGGCAGACAATTATCATTGCATCATATACGGAGAAATAAAGCTCTTCATTTGTCTTTGCAATTCACTTCAAGTTGCAGAATAATATGTCTATTAGTGAGAGACGCCAACACCTGCTTATATTGTGAGCCGTTGTCACTGTTTCGCGTTAAGACCTCCTATCGCTGTTTGAATGTTAGCCTGGGAGTAAATAGGTGGCTGAGATGGTTCTTTGCACGGTAAAACCTTGAATGTTTATACCACCTAAAAGTACAGGTCAATTTCTACACATTTTGAGAGTAACCGTCGGATACACGGGGTAAAGCATTATGCTATATGCTTTAGCTATTGGAAAATAGCAGATCTACAAGCTCATAGCGCGGCACTCGGTGCCGCGCTATGAGCTTGTAGGTCTGCTATTTTTGAAAAGAAATCGTGAAAATGGCGCTCAAACCTTGGAATATTCTTTCAGAGCGACCGATTTTAAGTCAAATCTTTGCTCCTCGGGAAGCCGGGGGACGACAACATATCTACTGTAGGTGATACCAAATGTCTATTCAATTCCGTCTATTTCCATACATTTCCAGCATATATATCCTGACCCCTATAATTAACCACCAGCGTCTCTGTCTCTCTCTCTCTTCTTGGAACGGCAGCGGGAACCGTCTCCGGCGAGGAGCTTCCCATCGTGGCGAGGACCAACGTCAAGGAGCACCGGGACAGCTTCTCGTGCGAGAAGTTCAACTTCAAGGTGCACCACAACATCACCTTCTACGTGTACGTGTCCAACTTCAGCTGGCCCATCAAGATCCAGGTAAAAAAGCGCTCTGCTCCACATCACAGAATGCGAGTCGACATGCAGTGGCGTGCACAGATATACACTAGGGGGTGCTAGAACACCCCCTGCCCTTTTGGCAATTTAGCTCTTTTTTTTCCTTAATTTGTAGTGTGTGGACCATGGTGACATTTATCAAATCTTGATTAAAAAAAAACGCTTCTACTATATTTTTTAGGCCCCCCACAATCTAAAGCTATGTTTCTATGTCAGTGGTTCTTCGATTAAAGAAAAAATAGCAGACCTACAAGCTCGTAGGCTTGTAGATCTGCTATTTTTCAATAGCTAAAGCACCAAAAATGGGTTCCCGCCCCAAAATGTGCTGCACAAGGTGCCCTTTTTTTTTTTTCACTTGAGCACCTGCCCCCTCTAAATGTCTGTGCACGCCACTGGCAGCATGGTTGTACTCAACAGTCAGAAAGCTGCATGTTCAGAGACTGCAGACTTCTGCTTTGGTTGCTGTTGTTGAAGTAATGACATACAGGTGTTGTTAAACCATTTAGGCCTGACCTCGAATTTATTTATTTATTTTTAATCCTCCAGTTTTCTGAAATAGATACTTTCACAGGTTTTTTCAAAAACAGCAGACCTACGAGTTCATAGCGCGCCACTCGGTGGCGCGCTTTGACAGGCTGGAAGGGGCTTAGGGTCGACGACAGAGTATACGGCATCTTACACCGCCAATATACCCCATGTACCTGTCTATAGATACTTCCTTAATGTCGACGAAGTCCACACCCACGACACCAGAGGGGAGTTCAGCAATTCGGCGCAAACAAAGGGACTAAATTAATTTCGCTCCTATGCCACCAAAATGTGGACCGCCCCTACCTACAGTCATTAACACATTTAGTTCCGGAACTGCATCAAAATAAAGGCGCTGCTTGCGCCAGAGTAATCGCCAGAGTAGTGATCGCTTCTATTTTGAAAGCCATGAACCGGAAATACTTTCTTAAAAAAGTTGACTGACAAAGTGACCTCACAATCTCCGATCATCTTAATATATTTATATACGCTCCAAAAAGAGTTCATATTTTGCGGGAGAGACGTATGAGGAGCAGAAACGCAGCGCCAGCATATCGATCCATTCATCACCACGGAGAGCGCCCTGGATCAGGAGATACGAGTCATTCTTTCCGCCGCGCTAACATGGGAGTCAATGACAAGCTAATAGTTGCACAGAGCGTTAGCATACGGCAAGCGAAAAGCGAAATGCCAAAAAAAAAAATAGGAATAATTCTGAATATTATCATCTCGCCCCGCGTCGTTTGGACGTCGCTAGGACGTCCACAGACGTCGTAGGCACCTCTCGGTTCCAATCCTTATGACGTTTCAGGACGTATTATGTACAAAATGTGTTAAGACATGCGAATCCCGTGACTCCTTCAAAACCGCTCTCAAAAGGGCACCTATATACGGACGGCTGCAATTCGAAACTGGCCCCCGTAAAATCTGAACCCCCCCCCACCCCCACCGCCCCCCCCCCCCCTCTTTTCCCCCTCACTGTATACGTTTACCCTCTCTAAATGTCATGATTAATTGAAAAAGGTGGACCCTCTTGTAAACAGAGTCAGAGTTGAGCGTTTTTGTAATCGAGCTGTGCTTGAAATGTACACTGTAATTCTGCGAACACAACACCGTGTCAGTATACAATCATATAGTATATAAAACATCATCATTTATCTTTTTGTCGTGCTGCAAAGAGCATGTAAAAAAACATATATATATCAGCCTCAACTCATTTGAACTCATGAGCACAGCTACTTCAACAAGACAATCTGTGCCGTGGATGTGGCCGCTTTCCTACCTCCTTTTATTATATTAAGGGAGCAGTTAAATAAACTATAACGCTGGGGATTTTAGTACTGGGGAAAAAACTGACTGAAACACACATTGCAACCATTCAGCAGGACATTTAGGACCTGATGTATATATGTAATGCTATAGCAAAGTGTTGTTATTGCTATACATTTGCTATATGCAGAAGTTCACTATAGCACGATTTGTCATTGTGCTTCTATCTCCTTTCCGGCGCACACACACCAACAATGATTGGAAAAATAGATTGGATATTATTGTTGTGAATGACTTAGTTCGCCTCGGTTGTTGTGCCATATCCGTCTGTCTGGAAATTAATGAACGCACCGCACTGTTCAAATTAGGAAGCTTTTGTTGGTTGGTTGGATTTATTATAGGTTATGACTGCTCTGTACAGAGTAGACTGAATTAAATTGCATTCAATTGCATTTCAATTGTTCCATTAACCCATTCTGAACGGGAACCCATTTTGGTGTCAGCATCATGCTATGCTTTAGCTATTGAAAAATGGCAGATCTACAAGCTCATAGCGCGCCACCGAGTGGCGCGCTACGAGCTTGTAGGTCTGCTATTTTTGAAAAATCGAAGAACGGCTGACATTTTTAGAATCTGATCTCAGGTCAGAATGGGTTCATCAGACCAGTGTAGTGTCCAGTGGAAACCTCGTATGAATCTGATCTCGGGTCAGAATGGGTTAAGCCGCTAGCAGGTACTGCAAGCTTCATAGCAAATCCAACTGGTCACGCATTTTAATACTCTTTTTCTAGTGGATAATTACGAATTCCCATAGTTTTGTTTTCATATATACACGATAATTAAGTTTCCTGTTTGTTATTTTCACTGTGCCTCTATACTATACGAGATATAATAAACATTGTTTGTAATTTAAAACAATTTCACATATTGTTTATATACGGCAGGCTATAATGTAACTCTTCCTCAGTGATCTAGTCTTTTGAGCATTTATACTCATGGCATTGGATTTCATCTGATGGACAAACGCAGAACAACAACATCTCTTATTGAATTGTTGAAATTGTTGATTATGTGGAACTTCTGATCAATTTGATTTCTTCATGGAGGGGGGGGTGGGGGAGGGGGGGTTTGAGAAGGTTTCTGGTTGCCTTGGAAACATATAACTCTCAGTTAATAAAATGAAAGGACTTACACACAAGTAATGTACAAGATAATAGTACAAATTACAAAACACTATAGTCCTTAACCCGTTCGAAGATAGATCATAATAGCCTATTGTTGATACACGTATGCATTTTGAGGCAGGTTGTCCGCACGGAACCCCAAGTGGTCCACAAAGCAAGCAAAGCACTGTCTCTCTGTCTCTCTCTCTCTCTCTCTCTCTCTCTCTCTCTCTCTCTCTCTCTCTCTCTCTCTCTCTCTCTCTCTCTCTCTCTCTCTCTCAAATTGGTTAAATTGAAAAAAAATCACACCCATGTGAAGTGAGTGGTGCAACTCCGTGTAGGGGGTTCCCCAGGGGTGGGGGGTGGGGGGGAGTTCCAGACCCCCAGGAACGCACAGGGGGGGGGCGGGCCGGGCCGGTTCCGGGCGTGCCGCCCCGCGTCCGAAAAACAGTTGAGAAATGACAGAGTTACACCATGTGGCGGTCCCTCTACTGTACTGTACTGTACTGTACTGTCACTGTACTGTACTGGCGCACCCAAAAGCATCATAAAGTTAATGCGTGCGTGTGTGTGTGTGTGTGTGTGTTAGGTTGCGCACAGGTGGTGAAAAAACAACCATGCTTTTTTCGTGCTCATATACCCAGACACCCACCCAGCCAGCCAGCCACACACACACATAGCTCCGTAAGGGAGTGGTTGCACCACTCGTTAAGGTCTCCATGATGTAATGGTCAATGCCTGTGTGGAAATTCAGAGCCAGGGAGGAACAGTTAGTTAGTTAGTTAGTTAGTTTCATTTATTGTCCACGTGTGGAAATTGCTTCACATACAGACATTCAAATGTCATACAGACAGACATTCCCTTATAATTATATGTTATAACTTCTACTATTCAATGTTAAAGTATACAATGGCTCGAGTTTAGATACAAACACAATGACTCCTCTGGCTGGTCAACGGTGTTCAGCAGAGGTTGCACCGCGCAAAAAGCTTGGAAGACGGATGTGTATATTACAGGAAACTCCCGTTAATCTTTCCAACAAACTCCCGTAAACTCCCGAATTGTACCGTCGCACCTGTATATCACCCTGTATTACATGTATATGCCCGCTAAACTTGAGGTTTACGGGCAAAATACGGTTCCCGTAATTGCCCGTCAACTCCTCTTTCCAATTGGCTATACAGTATGTCACTTCCACTGTCTCTATATAATGTTCAAAATGTATTTGCGTGTTGAAAATCGGGAAACATTCCTAATCCTCCCTAGACACGAAGGTGATTCCTGCAATTCACCACGCGACTCTGAATCCTGCCTGAACTGGTTCACGGCGGTCTGGTCTCTCCCCCCCCTCAGATCTCCGATGCTTGTCTCTCTGCTTGTAAAAAAAAAAAAACTCTGACAGGACTGTTAGCACAAAGCATTCTGGGAAAGGAATAAAAAAAAAAAAAGTGTTTGTCAAATCTATAGTATCACATTTAACCCATTCTGACCTGAGATCAGATTCATACGAGGTTTCCACTGGACACACACTGGTCTGATTAACCCATTCTGACCTGAGATCAGATTCTAAAAATGTCAGTCGTTCTTCGATTTTTCAAAAATAGCAGACCTACAAGCTCGTATCGCGCCACTCGGTGGCGCGCTATGAGCTTGTAGATCTGCTATTTTTCAATAGCTAAAGCATAACATGATGCTAACACCAAAACGGGTTCCCGGTCAGAATGGGTTAATGAACTGTGAGTTTGCCAATGTCTCTCCATCATTTATTCAGTGGCGTATTAAATCTGTCGACACGCGCGCGCGTGCGGCCGCACGCACGCACACACGCAAACACAAACACGCGTGCCAAACATTCGTGCTCTCTAAGCCTTATGGTCCATTAAATTGAAGTAGACTTTTTAGCAGTGATATTTCAAGTTGACTGCCACGCGAGGGAGGAGCATGCGCTGATGGATGTGGCTCGGGAGTGACAGAGGAAAGGCATTAGAAGAGAATGAAAACAGCCCATGGCTGCTTAACCGATGCCAAGACCCACAGTAAAGACACTGAAGTTAACAACGCTGACAGTATCTCATATTATGGAGACAGACGATGGGACGCAGGGATATGAATGCGCGTGTGAAGGTGTGAGATACACAGTGCATCTGGGACGGAAGCACTGGTGGACAGATGGATTTACTGTACTTACACACGTGAATCGATGCATGGATATGTAGATTATTCAGTGTTTAACCCATTCTGAACGGGAACCCACTTTGGTGTTAGCATCATTATGCTCGTTATGCTTTAGCTATTGAAAAATAGCAGATCTACAAGCTCATAGCGCGCCACCGAGTGGCACGCTACGAGCTTGTAGGTCTGCTATTTATTTATTTTTAATCGAAGAACGACTGACATTTTTCAGAATCTGATCTCAGGTCAGAATGGGTTAATCAGACCAGTGTGGGTCCAGTGGAAACCTCGTATGAATCTGATCTCAGGTCAGAATGGGTTAATAAGTGACTCGGTCCACTGACATTATGTATGTAGGTATACGAGGCGTTACACTCTTTCAGCAGAACATAAACGCACGCTCATTTCTTTGTGAGTCTGTATGTGAACGAAACAATTCATTTGCTTCTGGGAGAGGGTCTCTGGAACAACATACGTATTTTCAAATGGGCGGTCGGCAGGCCAATTACATAATAATCTTG
This sequence comes from Protomyctophum bolini, assembly GCF_963924005.1. Lineage (NCBI taxonomy): Eukaryota > Metazoa > Chordata > Actinopteri > Myctophiformes > Myctophidae > Protomyctophum > Protomyctophum bolini. The sequence goes on from NC_137875.1 coordinate 39,731,963, forward strand.
GGGGTCCACTGACATAGAAACATAGGGTTTTTTCAGAAAACTGTCGGGATTTAGACGACATTTTGTAGAATTGTTCCCACGTCTAAAGGGATTTAACCCCATCTATAGCTTACATGCATTTGACCGGAGTCCCCCTTGGGGGCTCTCTGCACTAGATCTGCTATAGTATTTCCCTCTGCAGCAAATATCCGGCGGAAATAACTGATGATGCACAAGCTCACAACGTATATCACTTGTGTCGTGTTGTATATATGCTCGTATAGATAAGCTGTTTCTATTTGAACGTCCGCCCCCCCAGAATAGGGATGGATATATACAGGGTTCAAGTATAACCTCGCCCTCACCAGGCTTTTTCCACCACCTCGGAGGAAAGCCTGGTTTCAAAAGTCCGTACGATTCCTGTCGGGAGTCGGATGATATCGTCACGTCATGTTGTGGTGTTGTTTTTGTATAGTCGACAAGGCAGGAATAACAGGCTTTTGTTCCTGCCCGTTTGTTTTCCCTCAAACCGACGTTTCTCAATGAAAGCTCTCATATAGCCTGTAGCTCTTATTGAGAAAAAAGGGGTTTGAGGGAAAAAGGACGTTGGCTTTTCCTGGCCTGTCGACTATACAAAACAATACTACAACATGACAGGACTCCCGACAGGGTCCTATACCCTAAATGAAATGGTGCCCACGCAGGCTATATAGGGTTCAAGAGGTTCTAAGTATATAGACACACATACTGTTATGAATCCTGTAAAAAAATGTCTTTGTCAAGTGAAGCCACGCGTTGGTATACTATTGCCCTGCAGTGGACGGGGGCTGGCAATATCTCCGGCCTTCGCCCCTCAGCCAGGTGGCTTTGTGTATGCACGCCGTCGGAGCCATTAGGTCTATATAAATGTCTGTGTTCATCGCCGAGTGTCCCGTACCTCATTAACCCATTCTGACCTGAGATCAGATTCATACGAGGTTTCCACTGGACACACACACACACACACACTGGTCTGATTAGAACCCATTCTGACCCGAGATCAGATTCTATAAAAAAATGTCAGTCGTTCTTCGATTTTTCAAAAAATAGCAGACCTACAAGACCTACGAGCTTGTAGATCTGCTATTTTTCAATAGCTAAAGCACGACACGATGCTATAACACCAAAATGGGGTTCCCGTTCAGAATGGGTTAAAGGGGTCATTTGTCCATCGATCGGAGGGGGGGCCTCGTATGTATTTCCCATTAATGCTACATTATCAGAGCTCCATATATAGCCCCGCTGGTTGAAAGGTGATATGATAATTGCCGTGATGAGCCAGTCCTCCGTTCCTCCACCGTTATCGGCCCTGCTGCTGCTTGGCCGTTAGTAATCCGAGCGGCTAGCTAGCTAGCGCGCCGTCTATCTGCTGTGACCTTGGTGGCTTCCGATAGCCACATAATGACGAGGAACCGCCCCCGAGAATTTGTAAATGGCCATGGGGTTTGATTGATTTGATCTAATAATCAATCAGGCATTATGGCTGCACGGACGTGTATACGCGAGCGTGTGCACGCACGTGAGCGAGCGCGCGCACACACACACACACACACACACACACACACACACACACACACACACGACACAGGCTTCAACAAACACACGGGGCGTGTGCGCACATCACAGGAGCGCTCATATGAACAGCGATGACTCATGCGCTCATCGGCACAAGGAACGGGAGAAAAAAGAGAAGGCTCAAAGTCATCATCGCTCATTTCTTAGCAGAATTACATGCTTTTTTTTTTTTTTTTTTTTTTTTTATCCCACGATTTTGTAACCCAGTTTTCTTTTTTTAACCAGTGCCAATTATCTAATGTAATCCTGGGCGCTATACACTTCCTCTGCCAACCTGGGGGGGGGGGGGGGCAGCGGACTGACCTCATGCCTCCTTCTATGCATGAGGAGTCCAAGCTGCTTCTTTTCACCTGACAGAGGGGAATTTCCCCCGGCCGGACGTATAGCGCGTGGAAGGGACACGTTATTCCGACCAGTTCCTTTTCCCCTCCATCAGGCGCCCCGGCTGGCCAGGGGGAGGTATAGTTTTAGAGACCAGGATTACGGCATGTTTTTGTGAGAATTACATGCTATATAGCCAGATGTATAACGGGTTTATAACTCACCAGCTAAAACGGATCAAGGACATTTTTTGGAGATTTGTATTCCTATAACGGAATTTAATTATTTGGGCGGTGGGGGGGGGGGGATTTGGGAAGATGACAGACGAGAGAGCAGAGTACAAATGGAACGTCTCACTGACCTGAGAATTTGACAATCTGACCGTGAAATCATCATCTTCTCAGAACCGTATAACTGTTCTGTGTATTAACCCATTCTGACCGGGAACCCATTTTGGTGTTAGCATCATGTTATGCTTTAGCTATTGAAAAATAGCAGATCTACAAGCTCATAGCGCGCCACCGAGTGGCGCGCTACGAGCTTGTAGGTCTGCTATTTTTGAAAAATCGAAGAGCGACTGACATTTTTAGAATCTGATCTCGGGTCAGAATGGGTTCATCAGACCAGTGTGTGTCCAGTGGAAACCTCGTATGAATCTGATCTCAGGTCAGAATGGGTTAAGACAAATGAAGTATACGTAAGAAGAAGACAACTGTACTCCTCAGAGAGCAGATCTCCGCCACCATGCAGGCCTGCTCGGTGAACCAGGGGGGCGAAAACAATATCTCCACTTTTACCGTAGTTATTTATTTAACATTTCCACACAGTAGGTGGTGGGTCTGCGTTCCTTCTGACCGCGACCGAGAGACACACCTCCCCAACGATATCGCAGAGACAGTTTGTTTATTTTTGGACCACAATTCTTATATGAGACGATTTAAAGGTAGAGTCAGTGATTTCACTTAATTCAAATATCACTTACTTTTTTGTTTTGCTGTGATAATCCTCTCTACTATAGAGTGTGCTGACCATATAAGGAGTTCCTCCCTGTCCCCAGTTAACCCCTGGGGGTCAAAAAACCTTATAGGTTTCGTTTTTTTTCTCTATCCTGATTGGATGAAAGCTTGTGTCCCAAGGCAACAACGAAACCTACGGGTTTTTGACTGAAATCACTGACACCCCCTTTAAACCCGTTTTGGACTGAGGTCGATTAAAAAAAAAAAAAAAATGGCTTCAAAGTCCTATCATTTTTCTGAAGAACCTTGTGTTTCTGTGTCAGTGGGTGCTCAACCCTTTTCACGTCAAGGACCCCCAGAATTATCTCTTATTGGGCCACGGAACGGACCCCCCCATCTCAAAATATGTACTGCCAGGGGACTCCCCTAAGAAACCAATATTTTAGTTAAAAATGTCCCACATTTTCACGATTTTTCAAACATAGCAGACCTATATATACAAGCTCTGGAAAATAGCTCAAGCTACAAACGCATCGACCAACACTGGACTATATTTAGTATTATTATTGTTATTATTATTATTATCTATATTATTTATCGCTTTGAGGATTCATTTTCTTCTCTCTCTGCGGGGGGGGGGGCACGGCAACTAGTACGAGAATTAATTGCTTGGCTGTACTCAACACACTCACATGAAAGGCCCTTCTCGGCCATCTTGCGCGCGCGCTCACGCAGTGAAGGTGAGTGTTCCCCTGGTGGGAGTATATTATGACATCAGTCGGAGCGCTGCGGGCCGGCTGGAGGGGCAGAGTTGGAAGCCCATATAACGGCTCATCCTGGCGGAACAGATTTTGATTGGTTGTGTCACCCTGACCTCGCACCTCTCTGCTCCTTTTTAGTCACCTCGACGGCAGCCCTTTCTCTCTCTCCCAGTGCTCTCTCTCTCTCTCTCTCTCTCTCTCTCTCTCTCTCTGCTCTCGTTTGTGTGGAAAATAATATTATTGGATTTTCAATCCCCAGTTTTCGGAGAGATTCCGTCGCTTCGCTCATTTTGAAGACTCCCTCATGCGGGGGGGGGGGGGGGGGGGGGGGGGCTCCATTTTCGTCACCGCTATTAAATCCCTTATTCCTAAAGTTCTTTGCCCCTTTTTTGAGTGCTGTGCAACCGCTCCTATAAGACCAGCAATGTCCGTGTACACCTGTATATGTGTTCACCAAGTATGTATGTGTTCACCCATGTATGAGTACCAGTAGGGGCGCTGTTGTGCCATGCAGAAACAGAGAGAGAGAGAGAGAGAGACAGTGCTGCACTGTTGCCTGCTAGAGAGAGAGAGAGAGAGAGAGAGAGAGAGAGAGAGAGGAAATTGAATAGTTCAACTAGCCAATCTACATTGACACGTTGTGAGCTTGAGGCCCATTTTAACTATTCGAAAATGTGTTTGCAAAATAGTAAGAAAAGGCGAAGAAGTTTAGGGATAAGGTGGTTCAGCGGTGACGAAACACAGCGGTTCACATGTAAATTGCATAAGCTATATATAGAGACATATATTTCCTTTTTTTTATCCACATATTCTGCTCGCCCATATATATTGGCATAATGTGTTAATATTAATACCACAGTTTGGGAACCACTGCCCTAACATAATCTACAAAGTCACACCTCGTGACGAACTTGTGACGTGTTGTGAGCTACTAAAAAAAGAAAACGAGTGAACCAATTATAGACGCCATGCAGGGAAAGTCCAGTCAACCAAGTACAGTTATAGGTGGTCATGTGGTTTTACAGTTTGATTTAACCAGCACGGAATTGTATTTCATATAATCGTTGAGTGTGTTTCCTTTTCTCCTCACTGCCACTATCCATTGTCTTATAGGAAAGCGAGGCAGGCTTTAACCCATATTGGACTGAGGCCGATTTAAAAAAAAAAAAAAACGCTTCTAAATCCTGTTTTCTGAAAAACTTCAAATATTTATATAGCAGCATGACACATTTTACATTTTTTTGAATACTGTGCACACAGAACTCCAAAGAGGGGTTCCCGGCGTCCGGAAGGCTTATTGGAACACCCAAAATGGTGTCGGAAAACACCAACATTCCTGCCCAGAATGGGCCCAGCACTCTGGACACAAAAGTATGACTTCTATCTTAGATGATCCTGTTCTGACAAGGGAGATGATCAATTAACCCATTCTGACCTGAGATCAGTTTCATACGAGGTTTCCACTGGACACTCACTGGTCTGATTAACCCATTCTGACCTGAGATCAGGTTCTAAAAATGTCAGTCGTTCTTCGATCTTTCAAAAATAGCAGACCTACAAGCTCATAGCGCGCACTCGGTGGGGCGCTATGAGCTTGTAGATCTGCTATTTTTGTGGTTATAAACACAACCGTGTAGGAATTAGTATGTGGCCTCTCTCCCCCCCTTAAGCTCCCACTCTCCATCCTATAGTCCTCTCTATCGCTCGCTCCCTCTCTCCCTATATATACCCCCCTCTTGCCGACCGACCGAGGCTGTGATGTGCGCTGACCTCAGACACGTCCAAGTCAATTAGATGCAGTCCAAATATGGGCATATTTGCCGATTCGTGAACTGACGTCACGCCGGCATGTCCAGTATATTATACGTTCATGTACAGTATCAGTCTATATGCGATCCGTCCGTTAATGCCATTTACAACAACCCACAGGCCGGCTGATTAACCCATCCTGACCCGAGATCAGATTCACGCGAGGTTTCCGCTGGGCACACACTGGTCTGATTGACCCCATTCTGACCTGAGATCAGATAAAAAAATTAAAAAAAAGTCAGTCGGTTTTTCAAAAAAATAGCAGACCTACAAGCTCGTATAGCGCGCCACTCGGTCGGTTGGCGCGCTATGAGCTTGTAGATATGCTATTTTTTTTCAATAGCTAAAGCATGACATTTATGCATGGCTTCCCGTTCAGAATGGGTTAAAAGGTCTCGCTCCGAGGTGGGCGGCCCCGCTTTGCTTGATATATATATATAACGTGATTGGCTGGCGTGATTAGATTGTCCATGCTGAAAACAAAGTCATTTAGTTATACCTTCCGCGCCTTCCCGACGCTAAATGGAATGCCTTGCCATGATCGCCTGGCTGAGACACACACACACACACACACACACACACACACACGCACACACGCGCGCGCGCACGCACGCACGCACACACGCTCTCATTCCCTATATCTCTCTTGCACGTGCATACCCTCTCTGACCGTGCAGTGACAAAGTGTCTTTTATCGGATTAAGAGGGAAGTCGAAACGGCCACATTAACAGGAGGTTATCTGACACACGCGCACACACACACACACACACACACACGCACACAGTCACGCACACACACACACACACGCACACACACACACACACACACACACGCACGCACACACGCACACACACACACACACAGAGAGAGGAGGGTTTCGGATGTATCCGACTTGTCTCATCGTGGTATTAGGTTCCATAGGATGGAAGGAGGGGGGGTGGGGGTGTGTGTGGGGGGGGGGGGGGGGGGCAGGCATTGAGTGCTGCCCATTTTATCAAGACAGGAAGTCATCGGATATAATAATAAGCACACGCAATCGGGACTGATTAGCGCCGGCCGGGGGACGCAGTAGCTTGTCCGAGCGTTCGGCATGCAGGTATAATGTCGACACACACCAAATCTGCCCTGTACTGTATATAGCCTACTGTATGTGGTGCACTGGGTTCATGCATGCGAAAACACAACCGTTAAGAGCCGCGCACTTTCACTCTGTGTTTAACCCATTCTGACCTGAGATCAGATTCACGCGAGGTTTCCGCGGCTGGACACACACACACACTGGTCTGATTAAAAACCCATTCTGACCTGAGATCAGATTCTAAAAAAAAAAAAAAAGTTTAATGCAGAACAAAATGTCAACGTTTGGCTATATACTGTCGTGTGTCGTGTAAATTATTATGGCCGTTTTTTTAGAGACGTTGAGAATTAAAATGCAGATAAAAAAAAAGTGACAGTCGATTGACTGTTGTTGTTTGATGATCACAGTTCGCTACACTGATTATTAGAATGACGGGGAGAGAATCTTACACACACACACACACCTGTTTGCGAGGACGGAGATGCACCTGTGAGTGCTCCCCTCTCACACAACAGGTGTGAACATATGGCAGAGCAGTCGTTGGCATAGCGCGGGGGGGGGGGGGGGGGGGGGGGGGGGGGCGGAGTCCGTGGCTAGCGAGCCGTTCACTCTGAGGTCATTATAGGGCTCATGGAAATGTGGTGTGCATGTTTGGATTGAAGCGCGTGTGTGTGTGTGTGTGTGTGTGTGAGTGTGCGTGTGTGAGGCTGTGCGTGCGTGCGTGCGTGCCACAGGCCGACCTCTGCACGTACTGTACTGTATAATGATTAAAACACACTGCTTTGCTTTACCTTATCATAATTTTACTCAGCTGGGTTTAGGGTCTGGCTCAAATGGCAGCACAACAGCAATCAAGTCGACGGTGTGATTGTTGATAATGTACACCATGGCTTACGTATTATCTTTAACCGCTTTGAAATGATATAGGCCTACTATTTCCATTTCAACTCTCTCTCTCTCTCTCTCTCTCTCTCTCTCTCTCTCTCTTCTCTTATTTTTCTCTTGGTGTCTGTGTATTGTCATTGTGCCGTAAACTATTGATTAGCCAAACTCACTTTCAGCTTTTAACAAGCGGGGGGCCTCGGCTCCGAGGACGGCCCAGTTCTGTCACAGGCTCGTATAAGGTGTGTCCCCCAGGGGCTGCCATATAGGCCTCCATTAATGACCCAGCTGTGGAACTGTGGTCCTTTGAGTCCCCTTTATGTTCCTGTTATTGGTCCTCCTCTCCACCTTTCCCCTCTCTCTCTCTCTCTCTCTCTCTCTCTCTCTCTCTCTCTCTCTCTCTCTCGGTAACCTCTCTCTAGTGGTAATTGCGTTCGTTTAACCCTCGAAGACCCAGCGTTGCTTCTTAGCAACAATTTTATTTTAATTAATTACTAAATGATTATTATTTTTTTCTGTTCTTTTTTCACCTAAACGTCATCAGTGATGTTCATTGCAATTCCATTTCAATGCCATTGGTCATGATATTTGCATATATAAACACCCCCCCCCACAGAGTCTGAAATTCACACAAATAAAAAATGTTTGGACTCTGTGCAATTTTGAATTTTTTTTTACCTAAGACTTTTGACCTTTACCCTAATAAAAGTAGGTACAATAATTACTTGCGCAAGCAGAGCGCGCAAGTAATCGTTTCGCTTGGTCTCTTCGAAGTGAAGCCAAGTTTTCTTCAACCGTAAGTCTGTGCCTGGTTTGCTGGGACCAGTTACAACATTACGTCATCCTTGAGAGAGTACATGGTGTGTATATGACGTAATGTTACAAGTTACAAGTTACAAGTTACAACATTACGTCATATACACACCATGTACTCTCTCAAGGATGACGTAATGTTGTAACTGGTCCCAGCAAACCAAGCACAAACCTACGGTTGAAAAAAACTTGGCTTCACTTTTTGGAACCAAGTAACCACAGTATACTGCTAATCAAATTACAACTACATACTCTGTATGTAGTTGTAATGTGATTTGTAATTTGTAAATCTGTGCCTGGTCTGCTGGGACCAGACTACACAGATGACCATATCTCTTACGTCATCACTGAGAGCTAGTCATACATATACACACTGTGTACTCTGGTCCCAGCTCTCAAAGATGACGTAATGTGGTATCTGCTGGGACCAGATTATACAGATGACAATTGACAATTTACAATAAGTAATAAAATAATTATACTGTATAATATATTTTAATTCAGTTTATATACCTTTTTTTTCCATCACATATCAATGATTCATTTTTCTGTAAAAAAGTAGTTAGGTAGCAAATAGTTACACGTAATGATTATACATTTCAAACGTTCCTTCACAGGGATACTGAGATGTGATACTTTCCAGCGGTCGAAAGTACTTGCGCGCTCTGCTTGCGCACTAGTAGGCCATTTATGGCCTACTAGTGTGCAACAAGCAAGTATGCACTCGGCAGAGTGCAGTTCTAGTTGTCATTATTGTGAAAGATTTTTTTTTAACATATTTTTTAGTCTTAGTCCTAGTAGTACAAAGTAGTAGTAAGGTTGAAATCTATTTTTTGCAAGTAGAAATGAATGCGGGTGTTAGAGGGATAAGACCGGACAACACTGTCACCCAGACAGAATGGTGTGCTAATCTCTATTCTCTCAAACAATTGCATTCTCTCAATCTCTCTAGTCTAGACTCTAAGAAACAGGGTTCACTCTGCGTGCGCGCATGTCCATTTAAAGGCAGGGTGACTTTTTTTTGGTGATATTTTGTATATTTTTTTGGTTAAAATATAACAATTATCTTAGTGTGTGAAAAGGTTACAGCACTAATATCGTGACACTAATGTGGTCCGGTGGTCATTGCAGAGTGTTTCTTCAGTATCGGGGATCTCCACATATATCTCCACGGTCCACCTCAGAAAGAAAAAACTGGTGGTCTGTCAATTTCAGCCAATCAGGAGAGTCCGGCCATGCATCAGCTTCCAATTCTGTCTACTCATTTCTGTGTATCGTTACTTCCAAAGTCACTTGTTACTCGCGCAAGCAGAGCGCGCAAGTAATAGTTTTCGTCCATGACGTAATGACTACTTGTGCCTGATACGGCAGTGGGGCCAGATTACATACATGTATACATGGGGGCATTACCTTTAATCCTCCCGACACTAAAACATATTGTCATTACGTCACCATCGAAAACCAATTACACCCTGGCATTGGGTCCTTTAATCCACATCTTTGTTACGTCATCATTGAGAGCTAGTTATACCAGTCATACCCTGACGTCATATGCTGGGACTTGTTATGCGGTGGCAGAGTGACTGAACCCAAAGTGCAGAGCTGCAAGCGAGGTAGTTTCAAAAACTGTTTTATTTTAACAATTCAAAAGTACAAAACTAAACCCAAAACTAAAAAACAAAGCACCAGGCCAAAAAAAACATAGGAAGTCCAGAAAATGCAAAACCTTACAGTATGAGGATTTCCGGGGTACAGACGAACACAGGAACACCAAGAGCACCGGAACATGAATTTATGTATACCGACAGTTTGTGTGCGCAATGAGTCCAGCATTTATAGGCAGCAGGATAATGGCAAAGGGTTCACGGGTGTGTAACGGGAAGCACTGCAGGGCTGATGAGAGTTGGGGACAGGTGTGCAGTATGAGGGAGTGGCCAGGGAGGAGACATGGTCCGTGTAGTGACAGACCATAACAGTACCCCCCCCCCCCCCCCCCTCTCAAGGGACGGATACCAGACGTCCCACGACCTCGACGAGGAACGAGCAGGGTGGGTGGAGGGGGTCCGGAGGAGGGAAACCAAGGCTGGGCACAGGAATTCAGGAGGGCGGCCTGAATGACGGACCCAAGTTGAGTAGGTGCCGTCTGGGGGACGGCCTGGACACTGGGACAAAGCAGCAGAGCTGTCGTCTGGGGGCCGGCCGAGACGAGGCTGTGACGTCATCCGGAGGGCGGCCTGGAGGCCACGACGGGGCAGCGGAGGCGCCGTCAGGAGGGCGGCCCGGAGGCTGGACGTGATGCTGCAGGCGACGCCAGGGGTGCTGCAGGCGGAGCCACAGGAGATGCTGCAGGCGTCACTGCTGCAGATACAGGAGGGAGGGGCTCTACCTCGTCAGCGAAGGCTTCCTCCAGATGCTTCAGGGCGGACCTGCTGAACATGTGCTTGATAAACAGACCCCTACTACTACTGATCGCGTACAGCAGCGGGTTCAGGCAGCTTCTGAGAAGCGCCAGGCCGAGGTATATTTCCCTGAACTCCAGCAAATTTTCCAGTGTCTTACTTGGCTCTGTCAACTTTGTCACGGCATGAATCAGTCGTACGACGTGAAAGGGGGCCCAGCACAGGAAAAACGCGGCGATAATAGCGTCTCTCTGGAGTTGACGTGATCCGACTTCACCCCTGGTCCGACAAAAACAGACGACAAAATAGCAAGAGACGATGACGAAGAAAGGTACCACGAATCCCACGAGGAGGTCAGTGATGACCAGGGGGGGGTCAGGAAAGTCCCAGCAGTCCCAGGACTCCAACGCCCTATAGATTACGTGAGGGATGCTGAGAGCAAAAGCCATCGCATGGACAACCAGCATGGCGACGTGTGCTTTTCTGATGGTGCGGTGCTTCCGGGTCCACACTGGAAAAACCTCAAACAAACATCTGTCCACGCTGATCAGCACCACAATGTAGATACTGACATACATGTTAAAATAGAAAACAACACTGTCCATTTTGCACATGAACCAGCCAAAAGGCCACCAGTAGCCCAGAGCTATCTGTGTGATGTTCAGGGGCTGCAGGTAGACTGTAATCAAGAAGTCGGCCCAAGCCAGGTATTTGATCCAAATGGTGTTTGGATGTCTTCCCTTCATCCTTAAGACCCAGAGGACCATACCGTTCCCCAACACGCCGAGCACACACACCAGGCTGCAGCTGACAACGGACATGATGTCGACGGATTTGATGTATCTATCCCTGTCATGTTCTTCATCTGTAGCCCCAGCAACGTGATAGACAGCAGGTGTGGTCATATTCTCCATCGTCCTGAAACCTAAACGTAAAAAAGCAATTAATACAAGGTACATGCTTTGTTTTGGAACAAGGAGATTTGTACTGTTAAAATTATGCAAATGTGTTTGTTTCCCATTTGTGTGTCATAACGTGAGCTGTGAGTGGTGTCGTATAATGCCTGATTTTACACCTGGTTGGTGCTGACAATAGCAGATCTACACTGGGCCGCGGGAAGGTATTTACAGTGGGAGGTAATGAACGCAAAATGCGTATTTTCGTGCATTTTCACGCGGGAAAGGTGGCCTTTACTTTCCCTCTCTCCACACGCAGGTTATATGAACAGACCAGGGGTCACCACCATGCCAGCCTGTGATGGACATTTTGATCAATATATTAATTTACAAAATTACAATGGTCAAAATGAATGGTCAATAATTATATATAGCTAGCCCGGCTAAATGTATACGAATGGACTCATAATGTGCCATAGTGCCTGTGTGCTACACATTTTAAAGGGGGGGGGGGGGTAATTCAAGAAGAACAGAAGGGCATGACATCTATTTAGCCCTTGCCTTTTCATCTTATTATAGACCGCTAATTCAAATGTGTAGGCTATAATTATGAAAAAGGTGTAATGCACATCAAACAATAATAATAAAAAGTTGATTCATGATGATGATTGACGTGACATGACGAGGTTTCCACTGGACACACACTGGTCTGATTATAACCCATTCTGACCTGAGATCAGATTCTAAAAAAATGTCAGTCGTTCTTCGATTTTTCAAAAATAGCAGACCTACAAGCTCGTAGCGCGCCACTCGTAGCGCGCTATTTTCATTAATAAAAATAAATATAGCTGCAAGAAGAAGTAGAAGAAGAATCCACTTAATTATACTCAATAATAGTTAAAATAAATAAATAAATCATAATAATAATCCTACAAAATATAATATTATTATTATTGATTTATTTATAGATAAGATGCACATCCTTGTCTGAGAGAGAGAGAGAGAGAGAGAGGGGGAGGGGGAGAGAGAGAGATAGAGAGAGGGGGAGGGGGAGAGAGAGAGAGAGAGGGGGGGAGGGGGAGGGGGAGAGGGAGAGGGGCGGGCAAGCCTCAGGACAGCGTCACGAGGGCTGTAAATGCACACTGTTGCACAGAGGAATGCAAATCTAACTGAGGCGAGATCGTTTGACGCGAGGACAGCGGGGGGGGGGGGAGTCCAAGCCAGCCCGGGCGTGCTACGCTGTGAAATAGACAGCGGGAGGCGGTAGCTATAGCGGGGAAATGTTAGCTGGGTCTTACCCATGGAAGTGAAGCGGGTATATTAACAATCAAAGTGGTAACTTTGATTTTAACTTTTGTAGTAACTTTTCGTAGTGGAGTAAAAGTACAGTACAATATTTGGTAAAAAAATATATATTTTGCAAATTTACACCATTGTGCGTGCGTGTGGTTCTTGCGAGAAGCAAATGTAGTACCCTGTAAAAAGGGGAGATCTCAGTAAGAACGCTGGACACAGTGTTTTCCTCTCTGTCAGCAGTATGAGAATGTTTACTGTCACTTTAGTTTAAAAGTAATTATGTAGAATGATTTAGAAAGCTTTTTGAAGAACCAGGTCTTAATGACAGCTCTACTGTATATTCTCTATATCCATCATTACATGTCATAATAACAATAACATAAAAGCATATAGTTACCTGTTTCAAAGTGTTGAAGAGACGTCAGCCAGAGAAGAGTCTTGGTAGAAAGTGTGGACCTTAAACAGAGAGGAGGCAACTTTATAGGTCCCTGTCCAGCCAGTGTCCACCAAACAATATGCAGAGAGAGGGGGAGGGGGAGAGAGAGAGAGAGAGGCCAATAAAGCCCTTTGAATTGAATTGAATTGAATTGAGAGAGAGAGAGAGGGGTGGAGGGGGAGAGGGAGAGGGGGAGGGGCGGGTGAGCACCAAACTCGTCAAGACTTGTCCTGACTAATTCCAAACAGAAAGCAACAGAACACAGGAAGTGTGGTGGAAGCTGGGTGACAGGCATGGGCTTAGAACCACCTCTACTTGTGCCTGATATGTCAGTGGTGTCAGGTTACATACATGTATACATTGCCTCTAATCCTCCCGACACTAAAACATAATCGTCATTGCGTCACCATCGAAAACCAATCACACCCTGGCATTGGGTCCTTTAATCCACATCTGTATTACGTCGGTTATGCGACCAGTTATACCCTGGCGTCATATGCTGCTTCGATACATACGCATGCATACGCAAAGTAACCACAGTATACCGCTAATCAACTTACAAATGACATATACAGTACATATACATAGAGGCATTTCCTTTAATCCACCCGACACTGATCGACATATACGTCACCAGTACTTGCGCGCTCTGCTCGCGCACTATAGGCCATTTATGGCCTACTTGTGTGCAACAAGCAAGTAGGAGTTCTCTCTGATAAATGTGGTATCACGAACTGAAAATATATTTAGTAAAGAACTGGAGAGACAGGGAGACTCCAGATACTCTAGGCTACTGAGCAGACAACCCCATAGCAATGTGCTATCAGAATAGCTGTTGAACCCATTTTGGACTGTCAGGTCGATAAAAAAAGGCTTCTAAATCCTAAAAGGTTTCTGAAAAACCCATGTTTCTACTTTCTATTTCAGTGGTGCTCAACCTTTTTCATGTCAAGGACCCCCAGAAGTATCTCTATTGGGCCACGGACCCCCATCTCAAAATATGTAGTTCCAGGGACCCCACCCCCATAGAAGCCAATATTTTAATCAAAAATGTCCGCTGTGAAATATATATATTCAAAGAATTGTGCCACATTTTCTCAATTAAAAAAAAATAATAGCAGACCTACGAGCTAATAAAAAAACGAATAAAAAAAGCTAATAAAAAAAACCGATGGAATCCGGATCCGGATCCGCAATGTCGGAACCGGGTCTGAAATGGACCCGGTTCCGAATCCCTAACCCTAATTGCATTTCAACACATGAATTGATCTTTTATCTTCATTCCTGAGCACAGATTATACCATTCAATGATATGACACATCGTAAGCTATAAGAGGCTTTAAAGGGCTGTATTTTGCGTGTCTTAAGTACCAGGTCTTATTACCTAACTTGAGTAAACTAAAGACCTGGAGGCGTGGTCAATGCTCTTTGGCCACTGAGAATAGCCAAATGGCATTGACCACGCCTCCAGGTCTTTAGTTTACTCAAGTTAGGTAATAAGATCTGGTACTTATAAGACACGCAAAATACAGCCCTCTGACTGTGTTTAAAGGTCATAGCTGTAGTGTACCTATACCATTGCCCTTGGTGGTGTGACACTGCCTGTGAATGACTGATCGCCAATTTTTACACACTTTGTTCAGCCCGGTGTACACGTGTACCGAATTCTAACTGTAGCGCTTCATACGGTTTAACTTTTACAGTAGAGTCATCAGTGTTCAATTTAACTTTAACAAATGCCTGCGTGCGTGCGTGCATGCGGGGGGAGTGGGTATATGGTGTAAACAGTTTATCGATGTGGTTGTTATAGCTTCAGCGACTGCAGTTGTTGTAAATTCAAATGACGGGATGGGGCTGGGTCCAGCCGCACTGTGGCTGGGAGACTGGCCGCCGTGCTTGGCGCGTGTGTGTGTGTGTGTTAGGGGGGGGTGGGGAGGGGAGGGGGGCATGTCTTCCCCATGTGTGTGCATGTGCGCGTGTGCACGAGTGACTGCAAAGCCAGCCAGCCGGCTCTTTCCTCTCATACGCCCCCCTTTAGTGCTGCCATGTCCCCGTGGACCAAAATCAGCTTTTCTCCACGCTTTTCACTGTCGGGGCCTTTTACCTCCTGCCCAAATGCCCATAAACCACTTACCGTAGGTCCGCGCACGCACACACACACACACACACACACACACACACACACACACACTCTCTCTCTCTCTCTCTAGTCAGAAGAGTCAATCTCAGACAATGACTCACCGGCGTTCTGGCCATTAGGTCCATTTAAAAGATAACATAGAAAGTATATTTAAGCAAATCGTTATAGCCCACAGGGGGGGGCGGCTGTGGCTCAGGAGGTACAGTACAGAGTGGTACAATATGGCTCCTGTGGGGGTGAATAACAGATTCTAAAGCACTTTGGTCAAAAGGCACGATATAGATGTACATGTTGAGCGCATAGAGAGAGAGGCTTTTCCGCTCTCTTTTGCTGTGTTGAGATATGCCAACTGGGTTTTCACTGTATACGGCATTTTGGAGTTGTGGTGCAACCAGAAGTTGTTCATTTTTTTGAGGACTGGAGTGCATCTTGGGACTGCGGGATCTGCTCTGTGGCGTGCGTGCTGTCAGATCGTCTAAGTCGTGGTCGGAGAGACATATTGTATAACGTCAATGTATTGGACGTCTTTGAGTGCATGGTGCAACCACTCCAAGGAACAGCAATGTCCGTGTTCACCTATGTGGCCATGAGCACCAGTATATGACCAGTAGGGGCGCTGTTGTGCCAGAAACAGAGATATATTATTAGTGCTGCACTGTTGCCTGCTAATGAGAGAGAGAGGAGAGGAGAGGGGGAGGGGAGTTGCACCACTCAGTTCACACGGGTGTGATTTTTTGTTTTAGAGCAGAATCACCTTAAGTGATAAAAATAATTCTGTTTACACCATACATTAGTCCTACAACCTATCTCAAACCCTCACCCTAACCCTAACCTCCCACGGGGCAGCACAACCTTAACCCTCTCCCAACCCTTAGAGCACCCATCACCAAACTGTATCCGGTCGTTTTAACGCACCCCTCACCAGCCTTAATCCGGTCGTTTTAACGCACCCCTCACCAGCCTTAATCCGGTCGTTTTAACGCACCCCTCACCAACCTTAATCCGGTCGTCTTAACGCACCCCTCACCAACCTTAATCCGGTCGTCTTAACGCACCCCTCACCAACCTTAATCCGGTCGTTTTAACGCACCCCTCACCAACCTCAATCCGGTCGTTTTAACGCACCCCTCACCAACCTTAATCCGGTCGTTTTAACGCACCCCTCACCAACCTTAATCCGGTCGTCTTAACGCACCCCTCACCAACCTTAATCCGGTCGTTTCAACGCACCCCTCACCAACCTTAATCCGGTCGTTTCAACGCACCCCTCACCAACCTTAATCCGGTCGTTTTAACGCACCCCTCACCAACCTTAATCCGGTCGTCTTAACGCACCCCTCACCAACCTTAATCCGGTCGTTTTAGCGCACCCCTCACCAACCTTAATCCGGTCGTCTTAACGCACCCCTCACCAACCTTAATCCGGTCGTCTTAACGCACCCCTCACCAACCTTATGTGACATCTAACCAATGACTAGTCTAAACTAAGTGTGCACCCCGTTTTGACAGCTATCTGGAACCATTTAGATTTTGATTTGATTTGATTTTTTTGATATATTCATGATGCAATTCATAGGAGAGCAGTGCAGGATTATCAGGATTGCACAAAAAGTCCGAGGACTTATTTCCATTGTGATCCAAATAAATAAATAAATAGTTACAGCATATGATAAGAAGAACATGTGTAGCCTACTAACGTTACAATACTAATGACATTTACAACCGGCCATCATAGATCAATATACAAAAAAACAATAAATAGATAAATACAGCACTATACTAACTTGCCCATGTCAGCCTGTCTTTTTCCAACATATTTTTAAAAAAATGTTCAAAGGCTGCCATGGGCAAATTTAATTTCCCTTGGTATTTTGTTCCAATCCTCCACCCCTGTATATTTAACCCATTCTGACCTGAGATCAGACTCACACGAGGTTTCCACTGGACTACACACTGGTCTGATGAACCCATTCTGACCTGAGATCAGATTCTAAAAATGTCAGTCGTTCTTCGAATTTTTCAAAAATAGCAGACCTACAAGCTCGTATCGCGCCACTCGGTGGCGCGATATGAGCTTGTAGATCTGCTATTTTTCAATAGCTAAAGCATAACATGATACCAACACCAAAATGGGTGCCCGGTCTGAATGGGTTAAATGAGCTTCTACCTATACCGTATATGTCTCAGGTTTTGGTGGTTTAAGATCAGCTATACACTATAGCCCTTGTGTTCAAACTATGGGACTGGTTAACAGTAACACACGGGAAGTAACCGTTAAAATTCCCACGATAATGTCATCCATTTCCGCACTACCCTGCTCCAGACATTTGAAATCCATAATGGAAACCGTCTGCTTTTTCCAGAACCCTGATCTATACAAGCTTTAACAACACGATGCCCTGTTAGTCCGTAGATATTTCCAGCGCACGAACGCTGTCGTACAACAAAGCATGCATCGGTCGAGGCTGCAGGATGCCTTTGTCCCGAGGTCTATATACGGAAATTACACTGATGCCTGTTATTGGCCAACCTGGCATCCTTGACAGGCCCCTTTGATCAGACCTATACAACCCCCTTGTTGTCAGAGTTGATCATCGCAGTCTGCCTATTCACTGACAGGTGGTTTACAGAGGATTGGATTCAATAAATGACCAAATTGGACAGAATCAAGCACGCACTGTAACACAGAGCACACTGGAGTCTACTAAAAATAGCAGACTCATGTACAGTATACGGTTATCATCTCCTCCAGGCCTGCATGGTGTCACACTGTCCGTGTGAATCTAGCTAGAGCCACGCAGACCTCTGGGTTATAATCTGCGTCAAAGTTTTTGTGCAGATGCACGGTAAATCCACCTTGTGGTGGTGCTATAGCACAGGGGGGGTTCTCAACCCGTGGGTCGCGACCCCTCGGGGGGGGGGGGGGGGGGGGTTCGCCAAATTATTTTGAGGGGTCCCCCGATTATATATAAAAAGGTATTCTTTCATAA
Source organism: Protomyctophum bolini (assembly GCF_963924005.1). Classification (NCBI taxonomy): domain Eukaryota; kingdom Metazoa; phylum Chordata; class Actinopteri; order Myctophiformes; family Myctophidae; genus Protomyctophum; species Protomyctophum bolini. The sequence continues at coordinate 39,750,334 of NC_137875.1, forward strand.
TTTATTTTTTATTTCTTTTTTACGTCAGGCCTTTTTGCTACTACCCCTTTAGGATTTAACAATATTTTCGGTGTCACACTAGTATTACATTACTAGTATTAAAATGTTATCGTCTTTTTTTTTGTATGTCCAGCGTATTTGTATTTTGTTCATGAAGTTAACATAACTATAACTAGATGCATTTGAAATTAAATAAAAACAAGTTTACTTTTCAGGATTCCGATAAAAAGATATTCAGGATTTCAATTCAAATATTGCAAAAATTATTCAGGATTTCAATTTAAACATAAAAACAAAAAATAGCCAATCTACAAGCTCAAAACGTGTGTCGCACTGCTTGTAGATTGGCTATTTTTTTTGCTACGACAGTAATATACAACGTGGCCCTCTGGAGTGACTGTGGAACTATAGTGGCCCTCTGGAGTGACTGTGGAACTATAGTGGCCCTCTGGAGTGACTGTGGAACTATAGTGGCCCTCTGGAGTGACTGTGGAACTATTGTGGCCCTCTGGAGTGACTGTGGAACTATAGTGGCCCTCTGGAGTGACTGTGGAACTATAGTGGCCCTCTGGAGTGACTGTTGAACTATAGTGGCCCTCTGGAGTGACTGTGGAACTATAGTGGCCCTCTGGAGTGACTGTGGAACTATAGTGGCCCTCTGGAGTGACTGTGGAACTATAGTGGCCCTCTGGAGTGACTGTAGAACTATAGTGGCCCTCTGGAGTGACTGTGGAACTATAGTGGCCCTCTCCATCGTCAACGTTGCCCACCCCCTGGCTTAGAAGATGTTGAGGAGACTGAGACTTGGTCAAATACCTGTACTGGTGATCCTGTATGTCAGCATGTCCATTTGTGGACCTTTCACATGGTTTAACCCATTCTGACCTGAGATCAGATTCTAAAAATGTCTTCTACATCCTGACAGTTTTCCATTCTGACCTGAGATCAGATTCTAAAAATGTCTTCTATGTCAGTCGCTCTTCGATTTTTCAAAAAAAAATAGCAGACCTACAAGCTCGAGTGGCGCGCTATGAGCTTGTAGATCTGCTATTTTGAAATGGCTAAAGCATAACATAGTGCTAACACCAAAAGGGGTTCCCGCGCAAAATGGTTTAACAAATCACACACTGACAGACAAAAAGAAGCCCTTTTTTTATCTTAGGATCTCAGGAGTCATTAAAAAGCCACACATGTGAACGCAGAATCTAGTCAAATTGGAATCATTCACATTATGTTGAAGTAGATCTATAATTATATAGAGTGCACCTCCAAAAGCGATGTATCTTCTGTCCATGGTGCATCCATAGACTGTAAAATAAATAAATATGGACAAATCGTTCTCTGGGTCTGATATGGACGTAAGATGAAGCCTGTCAGTCCTTGAATTGTAAATCGGCCATCTTTCTAGATCCGTTTGGGCCCAGCTGCTGGCCATTGGCTGGCCCAGACAACGAGGCGGGACTCCCCCCCCACCCCCCCCTTCTTTCTTCGTTGGTTTTTATTTTGACTCGAACGGGAGGGTGGCTCCCGATCATAGACTGCAACGGTAGCCACGCCCCTCGGAACATACTCGACTTTATGGTCATTTAAAAAAATAAATGGGACCATAATTTTCCAAAAAAAGAATAATTATGACATGAGACAAATGAGACTTTAAACGAGTGACTGGAAGCAGAAAGTATGCATGACCACGTTTATTAAGGTAATACAGTCTAGGTGAAGTTGGGCCCAAATACATGGACTTCTATGGGGTTTTTCGGGCCCAATGACAGCGCCACAACAGGCCATTATGTATATGAACTTTCAGGAAGTCCCGATTTCCTTAGTGGCTTCACAAAATGTCTGTCTGTCTGACTGCCCCCCCTCCCCCTGGGTGCATCGTAAATGCAACCTTATGTAGTACATGTCTACATACATCCCCCACACTGCAGCTTCCTCAACCCATGACTTAAACAGCCCTGGGTATAGCTCACCCGGCCTGGCAGAGACATAATACTGTACATTTTGCGCGGAGTGCCTCTTTCTAGTTATTGACGTGTTTATTTGTTTCTTCATGCCCATTATTATACTTTGTCATGATGTATAGTTTTGTTATGTCAGGGCAGAGTATAGGGTTATTATTCAGAGCCTGAGCACTTTCATCCTGAAAACGTTCCTCTGAGATCTCCGGGTATCTGAAATAACTTATATTATAACTTTATTTTATAGCACTAAAAAAGCCAAGGGTCCTATATATGAAACTATTTCATCATCTTTATTTATACTTGGAAATACAGTTGAGGGCATAAGCCCTCCTTTTCAATGTAGCCGAGGTTACAAAACATTTTAATTTCGGATTGTCTTTTTTGCATCTCATTCCAGACACATTATTCTGCCCCCCCCCCCCCCCCCCCCCCCGGGAAATGTCTGTTCTATTTATCAAACGGTCGCACTGGGCTTGGAAGCTCGAGTTCGCTTGTCATTTTAAAGCGCACCTTTGTGTGTCATCAGAAGGTGCTCTTCCCCCTGACCAGCCGGGGCGCCTGATGGAGGGGAAAGGAACTGGTTGGAATAACGTGTTCCTTCCACGCGCTACGTTCCAACCAGGGAAACCCCCCCCCCCCCCCTGTCAGGTGTAAAAGGAGCAACTTGGACACTCAGGCATGAAGGAAGCATGAGTTCAAGTCCGTTGCTCTCCCCTTGTCCCCCATATATGGGGACTAGGTTGGTGGAGGGTGTGTAGGTTTTAGGTTTTAGGTTTATTTATTGAGCATATAGTACAAATAAATGACAATAACATATAAAAGAAACAAATATATAATGCAAGGAAAGGAAGAAGCCGAATAGGCTTATATGGAATCCTTTCCTAAAGGAAGAGGTTATTGGTTTAAAAGATTAAAAGTTCATTAAGAACAGTACATAAATCTAGAAGTTGTCAAAGGGGGGCAGCTGTGCAGTAAAGAAAATAAAAACACAGACTGCACAGAAAACAGAAATAAACAATACAACAACAAACACACAAAAGAAAATATAACACATCAAGGTAAAACATGAAATCTACAGAGACGAAAAAATAAGATATTTCTTTAGATGTTTTTTGAATATTGGCAAGGACTCATTATCCTTGCCAATTTAAGTGAGGCATCTAAGGAGTTCCATAGATGAGGGCCTCTAAATTTGATGAAAGATTGATATTTGGACGTGCGACAATAGGGTAATTCAAAATGATCTCTTTGCCTTGTGGGGTAGGAGTGAATGTCCGAAGTAACACAGAAGAAATTGTGAAGACGGAAGGTCTTGTATGCATTTTTTGAATTTAAAAATAAATAAAGAGCCCAGGATCACATTAGATGATTGACACAGGGGTGAAAAATCACATTAGATGATTGACACAGGGGTGAAAAATGGGTTACAAAATCGTGGGATAAAAAATACAAGAAGGTGCTCTTCTCTCCTCTTTGCATTATAGGAGAGGACGTCACACATGAGGGCAAGAGATGTATGAACCATACGTTTTTACAATCCTCAGTGTTCATTTATAGCTCTCAGAGTTATGGATGGACAAATGAACACTAATGATGTTACAATGCAGTGGTCAACTCCAGGTGGAGGTCTGCCACCTATGCTGGCTGATATCTTCTCGTGAGCAAAAAGTATCTATTTGTTCATCGTGTCATGTCTCGCTTATCTTTAGGTTTTTCATCATTAAGAGTACTTTTTTTTTAATTTATTTTTTTACTCCTAATGCATTTATTTATTTGAGCAATAGTCCTCCAAATACTTTATCTTCATTCCCAAGGTGCTTGAGGGCTCATGTGTTGCACAGATTCCACCATTCAATGACACCTCTATAGCTTCACACGGAAAAATGTGACGAGGCTGATGCGAGTATGGGATTAACTACAATTACAGCGTGTGTGTGTGTGTGTGTGTGTGTGTGTGTGTGTGTGTGTGTGTGTGTGTGTGTGTGTGTGTGTGTGTGTGTGTGTGTGTGTGTGTGTGTGCGCGCGTGTGTATGCGCGTGCGTGCATGCGCATATGTGCTCTGATAGGATTGTGTCTTGTGTTCCGGGGGCCTACAGGGGAAGAGAGTGGCAAATCAATTATATCCGTTGTAAATAATCCTGTTAAAGTGTGGCTGTTTAAAACTTAAAGTTTCACAGCTGACGGCCAGATCGCTTTGTTCCAACACAGCATGGGAGCATGTTGTACGATAAGACGAGACGAGATGAGATAAAAAAAAACTGTATTGATCCCTGGGGGGAATTAAGTCAGGCTGGTAATAGTGTATAGCGACAAGCAATATAACAGGAACGAGGAAAACGTTAAAGGGTTAACGCAATGTTGCCAGCTTGTGCGAGAGAAATAAGCAAACCAGGGCTATACGGAAATGTAACCTGACGCTGCCAGATCCAAGAAGCTTGCTACACAAGTTTGTTTCACAGCTTATTGGGATCTGGGATCTCGGGAGGCAATTCGATGACGGGGCTTTTTCTTTTTTCAAGATACTTGGTAGATGATTGGATGGGACAGCCTGTCTTATCACCGTGTGGGCGTGCAAACACAACCAATCATAGTGACGTGTCTATATATCTTCACATCCGGTTTCGCACATATCCCGCCCTTAGCTCACGCTGATTGTTCGGTACAGGAGCTGTTCGGTGTTAGCACAACTCCCTGAGAGATCCCAGATGGTTGCGGTGTTGGGGAACATGGTTACCCAATACCGCCCCCAGCTGGCAAAGTCAGGTTAACGGAAATGAGACCAGCAAAAGAAGCT
>NC_137875.1:39762591-39807359 GCF_963924005.1 Protomyctophum bolini
CCATTCTGACCTGAGATCAGATTCATACGAGGTTCCCCACTGGACACACACTATTGGTCTGGTTTAACCCATTCTGACCTGAGATCAGATTTTTAAAATAAATGTCAAGTCGTTCGATTCGATTTTTCTAAAAAATAGCAGACCTACAAGCTCGTAGCTTTAGCTTTTCAATAGCTAAAGCATGACATGATGCTGACACCAAAAATGGGTTCCCGTTCAGAATGGGTTAATTTGCTTGTGTGGGTGTCCATGTCTATAGTGTTAGAGCTCACATACATACACACACATGGGGAGCGTGTGTACAAATAGTATAGTTGTGAATTTGGGTTCCATTTGTGTACAGGCCCACAATCTTGAGTTATGCAAATGGGTAACTTAACTTGGAGGAGAAAGTGTTCCTGTATGTTTTGCTGCTATGTTGGTATATTTGATACGCATGTGTGTGTGTGCGTGCGTGCGCTCTCCTTGTTCTCCACGATGTCACCTTTTTGGACAATGTTTCATTACAGTATATATACGCACGCACACTCTTGGGGAGCGGTTGCTCAATCTGGTCTGGCATTAATAAAGATAGACGAATTCATAAATAAATAACTAAATAAATGAAGTGAACGTGCATTTAACGAGTGCCACCACAAGCGATGAACAACAAGGGCCCATTCCCTTTTAATGAGTGCATCCTCATAACCGATTAAGTCAGACGGAGTGACAATATGAACCCAAGCGGAGTGGGGAGTGATATTTCACTTAAAGCCTGTGGCAGATGCCACGTCCTTTCATTTTTCCTACATGCACACCCGACACACACACACACACACACACACACACACACACACACACGCGCGCGCGCGCGAGCGCACGCACACGCACCCCAATATCTATACCTCCTCCATTTGGTCGCGCACAATTTAATCACAATTTAATTGTGAGCGACCAAAGTGCTAGATCAGAGTAAATGTCACATGAGCCCTTGTTTAGCCTGGGCACCATTTCATTTCGGTATATGATCCGGGCTGGAGCTTACGTCATGTTGTAGGCAATGGTTTGCCTACAACAAACAGGAAGCTGTGTGTTGCTTCCTGTTTGAATAAAAGCAATAAAAGCTCTCGTAAGCGAGGGCTTTTATTGAGAGGGAAAAGGAAGTTGTCGCCGCCTGTTCATCCTGTCTGGCGACTACAAAACAACACTACAACATGACGTAACGATATCGTCCGCCTCCCGACCGGATCATACGGACTCTTGAAACAAGAGACCAGGCTTTCCTCCGAGGCGGTGGAAAGCCTGGTGAGGTGAGGTTAGCCCTTGTTAACAAACAACATGCAGGCCACATGAGTACAGTGCAAAGACAATAAAGTGCTGCAAAGTAACTATGACATGGGTAACGATGCACTCCACTCGCGATACGATACGTATATCACGATATGAGGTTCACGATACGATTTTTCACGGTATTTTCAACACAATGATTTTCCAGCTTTTTTTCACAATTTTTATTTAACTACATTGCAAAGATAATTGCCTTCCTTGATGTATTAATGAGCATCAATAACGACCATCACCTGGGGCACAGTCACAGACACATACACAGCTCCCCTCTCCAGGCCTCTACTGTCTCATTTCTCTCCAAAAGCATGTGGATATGATGGAATATGATTACAGCTGACATTTCTTATCACACACTAGCCCCCCCCTAAAAATAAATAAATAATGTTTTTTTCTTTTTTTAATCGATTTTTTTTGTTAAATAAATCGATACATATCGTCGGGATACAATATCGTTATATCGCGATATACGATATATCGTTACATGCCTAGTACCGTGTAGGGACACAAGGGATGAGGAGTGCTGGGGGGGGGGGGGGGGGGGGGGGGGGGGTGAAGTGGAGTCTGGACAAGTATACATTTTCAGACTTCGGCTACGAGCGTGTGTCCGGCGCTGGGACGTGCTGTGGTCCTCTCCGGTCTTTTTTCACGAAGATAGTTTCATCAACAAAGGTGTAGTAAACCATGTGGGCGGGGTCTATGCTGCAATAATGCAAAGTTGCTGCTTGTTTCACAATATATATATATATATATATACCAACGATACTGTAGAGGTGCACTGTTTCAAACCACCCGGACATGATATGGTCCGAAACGTTGCTCAGTGAGTGGCTTACAGTACATTCTACTGTACATCTTGACTGTTTCAAATGAGACAACGCCCGCGATTAAGCAGGGATTTTTTATAGCTTCTATAGATCTAGCCCATTTTGGGGGACGGGCACCCCTTTTGGTGGTAGCTTTATGTTATGCTTTAGCTATTGAAAAATAGCACTGTATAGGTCTGCTATTTTTTGAGAAATCGAAGAGCGACTGACACAGAAACGTAGCTTTTTCAGAAAACTGTCAGGATGCAAGTCTAGACATTTTTTTAGAATCTGCATCTCGGGTCAAAATGGGCTATAGCTAGAAAGCTAGAAAACTGTCAGGATGTAGTCTATAAGACATTTTTTTAGAATCTGATCTCGGGTCAAAATGGGCTAGCTAGAAAACTGTCAGGATGTAGTCTGTAAGACATTTTTTTAGAATCTGATCTCAGGTCAAAATGGGCTAGCTAGAAAGCTAGAAAACTGTCAGGATGTAGTTTAAGACATTTTTTTTAGAATCTGATCTCAGGTCAAAATGGGCTAGCTAGAAAGCTAGAAAACTGTCAGGATGTAGTCTAAGACATTTTTTTAGAATCTGATCTCAGGTCAAAATGGGCTATAGCTAGAAAGCTAGAAAACTGTCAGGATGTAGTCTGTAAGACATTTTTTTTAGAATCTGATCTCAGGTCAAAATGGGCTAGCTAGAAAGCTAGAAAACTGTCAGGATGTAGTCTCTAAGACATTTTTTTAGAATCTGCATCTCAGGTCAAAATGGGCTAGCTAGAAAACTGTCAGGATGTAGTCTGTAAGACTTTTTTTTAATCTGATCTCAGGTCAAAATGGGCTGGCTAGAAAGCTAGAAAACTGTCAGGATGTAGTCTGTAAGACATTTTTTAGAATCTGATCTCAGGTCAAAATGGGCTAGCTAGAAAGCTAGAAAACTGTCAGGATGTAGTCTGTAAGACATTTTTTTTAGAATCTGATCTCAGGTCAAAATGGGCTAGCTAGAAAGCTAGAAAACTGTCAGGATGTAGTCTGTAAGACATTTTTTAGAATCTGATCTCAGGTCAAAATGGGCTAGCTAGAAAGCTAGAAAACTGTCAGGATGTAGTCTGTAAGACATTTTTTTAGAATCTGCATCTCGGGTCAAAATGGGCTAGCTAGAAAGCTAGAAAACTGTCAGGATGTAGTCTGTAAGACATTTTTTTTAATCTGATCTCAGGTCAAAATGGGCTATAGCTAGAAAGCTAGAAAACTGTCAGGATGTAGTCTGTAAGACATTTTTTAGAATCTGATCTCAGGTCAAAATGGGCTCTAGCTTGGGCTCGATTCATAGCGATGCTCCCTGCGCTTGCTTGCCGAGAGAAGAGGAGCTGTAAGCCGTTTTTTGTTGTTGTTGTTGCCGTGGATGCTGTGTCTTCATGCTCGACCGCGTACAGGGCAGGCTTCTCGTATAGGCTGTGTGCCAGTGGGCAAACCGGCGGGCTAATACAGGTCAGACAGCAGCAAACTGGAGAGAAAACCTGAAGCAGCAAACAGAGTGGGAGTGATGGAGAGCACCCCGGGGCAGCTTATGGCCCTCACAGGTCAAAGTGACTCATCTGTGTGTGTGTGTGTGTGTGTGTGTGTGTGTGTGTGTGTGCGTGTGCGTGTGCGTGTGCGTGCGTGCGCGGCAGCACCCACTAACAAAAAGTAATCAAACTGCAAAATGTATCCATTAGTTATTAATTATCATAGTGTTGATTAAATGTAATTTCACTGTGTATATATACAGTATAGCTTGGTTGGTATGAGCCAATTGCTCTCTGAATGAAATTTGCCTTTCTTGGCACTTCTAAGCCAGGCGGTTTGTAATGTGCACACTGTCTGCTGTCAGAAGACACGGAAACACTGAAACATGACAATTGGTCGAATTAATAGTAAAGCACATTAAACCAGGGGCAATATGCAGTGGTAGAGTTCTGACCCTCGTACTGTACATGTGCACAGGCGTTGTTGCACAGTCGGACATCGACGGCAACATCTGAAAAGATCCATGTAACAATTATTCTGTAGGTGCCATTTTGTTTCAGTGCAGTGATGTTATTTAGAATGTGCTCTGTGGTTTTTGTTAACTGATGAATGCCACATGCATGTTAATAACATGACAATACCATGAAGACATTTGCGACTCAATTTGACTGAGGGACTTTTTTTCATGTCATATGAAAGCGGGGAATCGTAGCTTCAAATTGACATATTGGTTGTTCAGTTTGACCCACCAGTGTTGGAGATATGGCTTATAGAGTAATGTCTTGCAGAAAACAGAGTTGAGAAAACAGGCTTGAAATGTTCACTTCTGTGGTCTCTAACATTACACCTAGCTACAGTACATGTTTAAGCATTTATTTCATATTTACATGTCGATTTCAGCTCTGACACTTATTTCAGACATGCTCTAGTATATGTGAAGAGTCTGTCTGTGCTATTAACTCATTTTGAAAAAAAAAAAGGTTTTCTCCTCTGGTGAAAAGCTGGAATTTGCGCGATGGCAGGCTCTCCGTCAAATCTGGTCACATCTGTAGTATGACTACAGTCAGTATAATAAGTTATACACTAGTGTATACTCAGTTCACACATTTATCACTGTTCAACTCAAAGTTTCTTGTCACACGCCAAGTAAGAACTTTTGATAATTAAGGTGCATTCTTCTATACTAGTATAATAGTTTCACATTGTGTTAATTTGCTTTTGCTGCCCTGTTATCCCATTCTGAACGGGAACCCCTTTTGGCGTTGGCGTCATGTTATGCTTTAGCGATTGAAAAATAGCAGATCTACAAGCTCGTAGCGCGCCACCGAGTGGCGCGCTACGAGCTTGTAGGTCTGCTATTTTTGAAAAATCGAAAAAGAACGACTGACATTTTTAGAATCTGATCTCAGGTCAGAATGGGTTAATCAGACCAGTGTGTGTCCAGTGGAAACCTCGTGTGAATCTGATCTCGGGTCAGAATGGGTTGAAGCCCGCTTTTCAATGTTTTAGTGTTTATGTTTGAATGAGATTGAACTTGACGGAGTCATTGCCGTGTTATTTCCCGATGGTTCTGGCACAGTATGCTGTACACCAGGGTTCCCCAATTAACCCATTCTGACCTGAGATCAGATTCATACGAGGTTTCCACTGGACACACACTGGTCTGATTAACCCATTCTGACCTGAGATCAGATTCTAAAAATTTCAGTCGTTCTTCGATTTTTTTTCAAAAATAGAAGACCTGTATAGTACTGTATTGTATGTGTGTGTGTATGAAAACAGAGCCATTCATTATGTGTGGTTGAGTGTTCGGTGTTTCCCTGGTGTGTGAGTGGGTTGTGTTTATCTGCCGGAGGGCCGCCCGTCGCTATACTACATTATGTATGAGCCAAGCGTCTAGTAGTATCGCAGACGGCAACCGCAATGCTGCATTTGCTGGACAACCCCTTGTCTGTCTCTGTCTGTGTCTGTGTCTCTGTCTCTGTCTGTGTCTCTGTGTCTGTGTCTCTGTCTCTGTCTCTGTCTCTGTCTCTGTCTCTGTCTCTGTCTGTGTCTGTGTCTCTGTCTCTGTCTGTCTGTCGTCTGCTGGCCACTGTTGCTTCTTTGTCTTGCATGTTTGTCTCTCTCTCTCTCTATCTCTATCTCTCTCTCTCTCTCTCTCTCTCTCTCTCTGTCCCTCTCATAGTCTGACCCTTTCTCTCGGTCATTCAGTCAATTTGCATTGGTTGGTATGACGGCATCTGGTGTTTTCATACGTTTTTTTTTTTTTTTACAGATCATGAAAGTGCAGATTGTGAGATTTTAACGGTGTGTCATATACATAACGATGTTTCTTATTTGAATGAGCTCTTATTCCAAAAACTATGAAACACGGCACAGCTTAAACTCAAGGAGGACAGAATACTCACGTTTAAAAGTTTTTTGTTTTGGCTCACATTAATATAGAAAAAAACGTTGGTGCATTCCTCAGAGCATTTGGGCCTCAGGCAAAATGATCGTGTGATTCATATTTTGTTCTCCTTGTCTTAGACGTTTGAGATGTACAGTACGTATGTGTTTTTTTTTTTAATATGCTCACTGGATTTTGACATTTTTTTGTCATATTTTTCCTAAATCGTGCTTATTTGAATGTTGGTAACGACATTAATGATCTCAAATGCAGGTACAGTAATGGCTTTGTTCTGCACATTTCTGGCTGTGTGATAAACGAGATGCATTATGTTTCCATGTTTTTAGCAGGGAATCATAGCTTAAAATTGACATATTGGTTGTTCAGTTTGACCCACCAGTTTTGGAGATATGGCTTATAGAGTAATGTCTTGCAGAGAAAAAGCGAGTTGAGAAAACAGGCTTGAAAGGTTCACTGCTGTGGCCTATAACATTATACCTAGCTACACGTTTAAGCATTTATTTCATATTTACATCTGTCTGACATTTATTCCAGACATGCTTATGTGAAGAGTCTACCTGTGCTATTAACTCATTTTGGAGAAAAGAATAAACGTTTTTCTCCTCCGGTAAAAAAGCTGGAATTTGCGCGATGGAAGGCTCTCAGTCAAATCTGGTCACATATATACACTGTATATATGGTATATGTAAAATGTTATATACCATTTTCTCAAAAAATATTCTCAAAAAATGAATATAATTAAAAAGAGAGGCAGAGATAAGACCTATAGTGTTTCTTCATTATACTACTAGCTAATAGGCGTTTGTGTGAGCCAGTGGGTCTCGGCATCACTTAGCCGGCACCATCGAGCGGAAAATTAACAATGCTAATCAATGGAGCTGAATGCTGTGTTTTTTTGTCATCTTCCTGCACTGATGTATTTAGTGCCAGCCTGATTATTACAGAGATGAATTGCTGAGGTCAGGGCGCCTCTCTCGGGCCCAGAGGGAGAAAGAGATGGTCAATATAGGCCTAAATACGTCTAATATATATATAACCTCCATTGTTCTGTGTGCGAGCCTGTCCTCATTGCGAACGCAGTGAGCACTAACTATGAGACCTAGCAGATCATGTCTGTCTGTCTGTCTGTCTGTGTGTGTGTGTCACGCTGTAACACCACCTGCCCGCCACCAGAGGGCGCAGCTGTATCACACACAAAACACACACACACACACACACACCTTAACTTAAAAAAACTTAACTTAAAAAAAAAACTTAACTTAAAAAAAACTTAACTTACAAAAAAAATAACTTAAAAAAAATCTTAAAAAATCCCAAATAACTTAACTTAAAAAAACGTAATTTAAAAAAAACTTAACTTACAAAAAAAATAACTTAAAAAAAATCTTTAAAAACCCCAAATATGTACGAGCTGCGGTCGCTTACCGCATTTGCGCGTCTTACTTGTCCTTATTATGCATTTGGGATTGTCGACAGTCCTGCTCATAGAATTGAGATGGCCAACACTTAACTTAATACAGAAACGACGTGTTACAACTGACGTCTTAATATATAAACCAACAGAGTGATGTTGTTCCGGTGGTACCGCCAGATATGTCGTCCGGGTTTCTGCAGTTCCGTATACTCGTCTTGCATTCTGTGCAATGCTCTCCCCATCTTTTCCTTCATTCAATTGACACAGTGTCATTTCTCCCAGTGTCAATTCTGTCTGCTGTCTGCCGTATCCATATGCGACTTCCTATACCTTCTCCAATTGCATTCACAATGTCAATGATTTTTTTTTTAAATGATGCGCTTCAAAGCTGAATCAGAAATCAGCTTCAAAGCTGAATCAGAAATCAGCTTCAAAGCTGAATCAGAAATCAGCTTCAAAGCTGAATCAGAAATCAGCTTCAAAGCTGAATCAGAAATCAGCTTCAAAGCTGAATCAGAAATCAGCTTCAAAGCTGAATCAGAGAACCACCTCAGTCACACCATCCAAAGTTTGTCTCATAATTAAATTTGCCTTTATAATAGCCTTAAAGGTATAGAGTAAGTGATTTCACTCAAAAAACCTTAGGTTTTGTTTTTGGCTGTGGGACCTATAAGCCTTCGTCCAATCAGGATAGAGAGTCAAAAAACGAAACCTATGAGGTTTTTTGACCCCCAGGGGTTAACTGGGGACAGGGAGGAACTCCTTATATGGTCAGCACACTCTATAGTAGAGAGGATTATCAAAAAACAAAAAAATAATATAAAAAAAATATTTGAATTAAGTGAAATCACTTACTCTACCTTTAACCTCGTACTTTAATCTTTTCTCACCAAAGCATGCAAGGTATTCTAATTCTTAGCTTTGATTGATTGACTGACTGACTGAATACTTCATTAGTCAGAATAATGCCACACACACACAGTCTCTGGCCTGACAGCGTGTCGCATGTTCGAGTCCCGTTCATGACGACCTTCGCTGCGTGTCTCTCCCCGTCTCTATGCTGACCTTGCTGTCTGAGATGTAACTCCAGTAACTATAACGATAAAGTATGCTACAGTTCAGTCAGTACACACAATACATTATCAAGTACACTGTGCTCTCACGTATACAAGTGCACAGCCATGGGGGGGCGGTCAGATTACAACAATTGGCTTGCCGGGCCATGCCAATGAGAAGGGAAAAAAAGTGACGAGAAACCGAGGACTATATAGTTACACATACAGTCTGAACATAGATCAGGCCTGCGACCTGATAATGAGATAAAGGAGCAGAGAAAAGTGAGAAGGGGAAAAGTATAACATTAAAATTCATGATTATACTGTAGCACCTCTCGGTATAAGACAAAACAAATCAATTTCCAGGTTCGACAGAGCCTCGGAGACTGAAGCTGAAGTAGCACTTTTCGGTCATGTTATGGGCGTGAAGATGCGTCGCGATGTGTTGATGATTCCTTGAAGTGGGTTCCTGACTCTCCAGAGGCCTGCTCCACTGGGGCCCGGCCTGCAGGAGGATCTATTCAGCGTTAACCCGTTCTGACCTGAGATCAGATAAAAAAAATTAAAAAAAGTCTTCTGCATCCTGGCAGTTTTCCATTCTGACCTGAGATCAGATTCTAAAAAAAAAAAGTCTTCTGCATCCTGGCAGTTTTCCTTTCTGACCTGAGATCAGATTCTAAAAAAAAATGTCTTCTGCATCCTGGCAGTTTTCCATTCTGACCTGAGATCAGATTCTAAAAAAAAAAAGTCTTCTGCATCCTGGCAGTTTTCCATTCTGACCTGAGATCAGATTCTAAAAAAAAATGTCTTCTCCATCCTGACAAGTCTTCTGAAAAAGCTACGTTTCTACGTCAGTCGTTCTTCGATTCTTCAAAAATAGCAGACCTACAAGCTCGTAGCGCGCCACTCGGTGGCGCGCTATGAGCTTGTAGATCTGCTATTTTTCCAATAGCTAAAGCAAAGCATAATGCTAACACCAAAAAGGGGTTCCCGCCCAGAATGGGTTAATTATGAATCACAACCACACGGGTATTATTAGAAATGCCCCTGCTTCATGTTATAATTGCTTATTTCTCATAGTCTTCTTTTTTTTCTTTTCTTTTTTCTTTTCTTTTTTTTTATGAACAATCGTTTTTGGATGCATGATCAAACAATCAGAAATCTACTTTGAAATTCTAATGCCGTGGGCTGACGCGCGGAGACAGGATGTGCGAGATGTCTTTGGTTTTCCTCAATAGGGTTGAGCCTCTTAAGAATTGTGCGTATGCATGTATGTATGTATATGTTTGGAGGTTGAGTATATACCAATGTTGTTAATATTGCCTCTCAACTTGTGATAAATAAGTCAATAGACCAACACATTAATTTGCCAGAAGACCGACAGCAGCCAAGAAGGATAAGTGTGTGTGTGTGTGTGTGTGTGTGTGTGTGTGTGTGCGTGTGTGTGTGTGTGTGTGTGTGTGTGTGTGTGTGTGTGTGCGTTTGTGCGTGCGTCCGTGCGTCCGTGTACATTACACACAATACCACTTCGCTTCATTTAGCCTACACAACAGAAGAGTCATTTTAACTTGATTCTGTGGGTTAATATTTAGCAACTTATGACAAATACAACAAAGGAATACTGTAGCGCTAACTGGACGATATTAGCACGAGGAGTTGACGCAACGTATAAGGAGTGATGTGATACAGGTATATTAATGTATCAAACAATTTGCTATTTCTGGATTATTTTCAAATTTGCACACCGATTTCATCTCCGGCTTTTAGTTGAATGATAGACAATTATTTAGCATTCGGAATCAGTGGTTAAGCCTTTTTTTCTTTTTTTCTCCCCACTGAGTTTTTGGGTGTTCATGTATGAATATGTCTGATCATCTGGTCTTGGTAATAATTCAGCCCCACCAGAGACCATCCTCCATATCCCCATCTTCCATACCAAGCAGTTCCTATACCCGAAAATCCCCCCATACGCCACCATCACAACCCACCACACCACCACACCCATCTCCTATATATATAACGAGCCCAATTCCTCGAAAAACAAACAATTAGAACAGACTCACTTGGCTGTCATACGACGTCATTTCAAAAAGCCAGATGTCGGAGGAGCTATAGCACCCCTCAAACAATGCAATACTCATTAGTATCATTATTGCTAACACCTGTGAAGTCAGTAAGGAAGTGATAGTTTGGAGCCAAATGGAGCCTTATTATGGGTCTGTAAGCCCAATTCCCACGTGGAAGTAGAAGTCCAAGTCGCGGAGGCAGGCAGAGCCATGGAGATGTAGCTGCAAATGTTTTGTTATAGTACAGCCTTGTGGGTGTGATTGTAATAATAATAATAATAATAATAAGAGAAAGTTGACCTGTAGTTGACCGATACCCGAGCGTGGGTAGCTGCGAGACGGAGTGAACACAGAGACAGCATAATCCACCGACCTGTTGGACCTGTGTATGCAAACCGATAATGATCTACTGTACTCCAGCACTGGCACCATGTTTACACTTCTATTCATTCAAAGACTTTCATTACAACAGATGCTTTTAGGCATAATGTGCCTGACGTCATTTAAACGGCTAACAATGGGGCTTCTTAGGCACATGGGGTTATTACAGTAGATTTAACCCATTTAGGCCTGACGTCGAAATAAATTAAAAGAAAAGTCTTCCAAATCCTGACAGTTTTCTGACATGTTTCTGTATTGGTGGTGCTCAATTTTTCAAAAATAGCAGACCTACAAGCTCGTAGCGCGCCACTCGGTGGCGCGCTATGAGCTTGTAGGTCTGCTATTTTTGAATAGCTAAATTATAACATGTTTAAAACACAAAGGGGTTCCCACCCAAAATGGGTTAAAGCATGCTGGTGCTTTTCACTGGTCGACAGACCAACTATAGAAAAGTCTCAATTTTGGGGGAAAATTGCAAAGTGTGGTTGCCGCAATCGCTTACATAGGCCCCTCCCTCTATTTTTGCTAGCCAATCATACAATGTCACGTCACCTCTGCGATCATGTGGAAGTAATTCGGAGGGAATTCATCCCCCCCAAAAATCAACAAACGGTTGCGGCATTTTGGAATTGCTTTTGGCTCTGGGTTGATTAACCCACCCTCGACAAGTGATTCAAATACGTCAATACGTCAATGTTCACCAATACGTCAATGTTCACCAATATGTCAATGTTCACCAATACGTCAATGTTCACCAATACGTCAATGTTCACCAATATGTCAATGTTCACCAATACGTCAATGTTCACCAATACGTCAATGTTCGTCAATACGTCAATGTTCACCAATACGTCAATGTTCACCAATACGTCAATGTTCACCAATACGCCAATGTTCACCAATACGTCAATGTTCACCAATACGTCAATGTTCACCAATACGCCAATGTTCACCAATACCTCAATGTTCACCAATATGTCAATGTTCACCAATACGTCAATGTTCACCAATATGTCAATGTTCACCAATACGTCAATGTTCACCAATACGCCAATGTTCACCAATACCTCAATGTTCACCAATATGTCAATGTTCACCAATACGTCAATGTTCACCAATACGTCAATGTTCACCAATACGTCAATGTTCACCAATACGTCAATGTTCACCAATACGTCAATGTTCGCCAATACGTCAATGTTCACCAATACGTCAATGTTCGCCAATACGCCAATGTTCACCAATACGTCAATGTTCACCAATACGTCAATGTTCGCCAATACGTCAATGTTCGTCAATACGTCAATGTTCGCCAATACGTCAATGTTCACCAATACGTCAATGTTCACCAATACGTCAATGTTCGCCAATACGCCAATGTTCACCAATACGTCAATGTTCACCAATACGTCAATGTTCGCCAATACGTCAATGTTCGCCAATACGTCAATGTTCGCCAATACGCCAAAGTTCACCAATACGCCAATGTTCACCAATACGTCAATGTTCGCCAATACGTCAATGTTCGCCAATACGTCAATGTTCACCAATACGTCAATGTTCACCAATACGTCAATGTTCACCAATACGTCAATGTTCACCAATACGTCAATGTTCGCCAATACGTCAATGTTCGCCAATACGTCAATGTTCGCCAATACGTCAATGTTCACCAATACGTCAATGTTCGCCAATACGTCAATGTTCGTCAATGTTCACCAATACGTCAATGTTCACCAATACGTCAATGTTCACCAATACGTCAATGTTCACCAATATGTCAATGTTCACCAATACGTCAATGTTCACCAATACGTCAATGTTCACCAATACGTCAATGTTCACCAATACGTCAATGTTCGTCAATACGTCAATGTTCACCAATACGTCAATGTTCACCAATACGTCAATGTTCGCCAATACGTCAATGTTCGCCAATACGTCAATGTTCACCAATACGTCAATGTTCAACAATACGTCAATGTTCGCCCAATGTTCACCAATACGTCAATGTTCACCAATACGTCAATGTTCACCAATACGTCAATGTTCACCAATACGTCAATGTTCACCAATACGTCAATGTTCACCAATACGTCAATGTTCGCCAATACGTCAATGTTTGTCAATACGTCAATGTTCACCAATACGTCAATGTGTGTCAATACGTCAATGTTTGTCAATACGTCAATGTTCACCAATACGTCAATGTTTGTCAATACGTCAATGTTCACCAATACGTCAATGTTCGCCAATACGTCAATGTTCGCCAATACGTCAATGTGTCAATGTTCGCCAATACGTCAATGTTCGCCAATACGTCAATGTTCACCAATACGTCAATGTTCGCCAATACGTCAATGTTCACCAATACGTCAATGTTCGCCAATATGTCAATGTTCGCCAATACGTCAATGTTCGCCAATACGTCAATGTTCGTCAATACGTCAATGTTCACCAATACGTCATGTTCACCAATACGTCAATGTTCGCCAATACGTCAATGTTCACCAATATGTCAATGTTCGTCAATATGTCAATGTTCACCAATACGCCAATGTTCACCAATACGTCAATGTTCGCCAATACGTCAATGTTCGCCAATACGTCAATGTTCACCAATACGTCAATGTTCGCCAATACGTCAATGTTCACCAATACGTCAATGTTCACCAATACGTCAATGTTCACCGATACGTCAATGTTCACCGATACGTCAATGTTCACCGATACGTCAATGTTCACCAATACGTCAATGTTCGCCAATACGTCAATGTTCGCCAATACGTCAATGTTCACCAATACGTCAATGTTCACCAATACGTCATGTTTTAGGCCTAGCTAGGTCACCCAAACAATAACCTATTTTCTATCAATTACACACAGTAACAATTCAACCGCTCATCAAATTATTGTCTCAGGAATGTGACAAGAAATCAGGTATATCTTTTTTTCTGGGAGAACTACTCCTTTATTTCCAGGTAAAGTTGTGTGTGTGTGTGTGTGCGCATGTGTGTGTGTGTGTGTGTGTGTGTGTGTGTGTGTGTGTGTGTGTGTGTGTGTGTGTGTGTGTGTGTGTGTGTGTGTGCGCATGCGTGCGTGTCAGCATACTGCCTCTCACCCATCACTGCTATAACAAGGCCTCCTCTCCACCCACATTAATTTCCTCAAATTAAATGTTGCCGCTTGTCTTGCACGAGGCAATTAACATACCGTGTCATTTTTCTACCCTGCTCATTACAGAATTACACTCCGAGACATTCCAGCCCTATATGCATTATGGGACGAGAGCGAGGGAATGGTGCGCAATGAAGAGAATTTGATTAAAATGGGAAAGTTTCAGCTCTTCTGTTTGTTTTGGAACTTGTCGTCTTCTGCGTGGCACCCAATAGCCTACGGTAAATCCCACCTGGTGAAAGTAATTAGGTTGGTATGTTTGTATTTAGCTTTTGGTCTAATTTCAGCTCCTCAGTGACGAGTGAGGTGAACTCATAGCAGGGTGCAGAACACACATCAGAGGATGAATTAGAAATAACCGTTGATGACTACAAGTATTTGGGTAGTAGTGCATGCTGAAATAACCCAAAAACTATACTGTAGTATTATTGATTCTAGAGTGATGTGATATAATATATGGATGCATTGGTTGCATATTTGAAGGTATTTTTTTTTACAAAATACAGTAGTTGGAGAATTGCAAGATTTCTGAGAGCGGAAGACAGATAGCGATTGATTATAGATAGATAGGCAACCACACAACATTTGAATATTTACACTATAAAGCTTTGTCAGGAGTATCTGAAGACAGTCCAAGGACGGACAAGGAGTGTTGTTAGATCAGATTCTAAAAAAAAATCTTCTAAATCCTGACAGTTTTTTTGAAAAAGCCATGTTTCTATGTCAGTCGTTCTTTGATTTTTCAAAAATAGCTATGAAGCAGACATTAACCCCACTGAAGTGGACATCTATTTAACGTAATAGAAAAGCGACCTTCGGGAGACTGACACTAGAATAATTTACATTCTCAATACACAAAGATCTTAGTCAGTTACAGTGTGTATGTAAATGAGACAAAATGGTTGATATATCAAATACTGTATGTTTAGACTTTTATTTTGACCCTATTACGCTCTTAATTTTTTCTTTTAAACATGCTTCAGATATAGGGAGTAAAGTAAAAAAGTTAAGTAACCGGACAGACAGACACCACAGACAGAGCACAGACAGACAGGCTCAAAGTCATCTCTGGGGTTTTTTTTAGAAGCTTGTCACTATCGGGGCAACACAGGTTACATTTCATTATGCCGTAGCTTCAGCCTTCAAACGGTATTTCCAGCACACAAGCAGACACAACACACATACAACATTCGGATACTGGACACGCACGCACACACACACACACACACACACACACGCACGCACACCCGCGCACACGGACACGCACACGCACACCAAATACCAAACTGTCTGTAGATCAATTATGTGAGCAGTTGGGAGGAACAGAGAGGGGGGGAGGGGGGGAGGGGGGGGGTGGAGAGAGAACACAAGAGAGAGAGAGAGAGAGAGAGAGAGAGGGTGCAAATGGCTGAAAGATAAAGAGATGGGGATTGTGAAGAAGAAAGGTAGACCGAGAGTGGAAAATCTGAACGAGCCGACAGAGAGACAGAGAAGACAGAGAAGAAGAGCACTATAAACGAGAGATTTAAGGGACACACGGCGGCAAGGACATTTTCTCCCTGGAGCAATATGGTTGATATTTGATAAGGTGTTTTTTTTTTTTTTTTTTTCTATGTGCGCGTTTGTCTATATATCTGTTCAGTTTTAACCAGGAAGCCCCTGCATGCACACACATGAGGCCATGGCCAGCCATCTGAAATGATATCCCTCCTTTACATGTGCGTACGCACGCACACACGTACGCACGCACGCACGCACGCAGAGAGAGAACGTGCACGCTGGTGTGTCCCTGGCTCTGGACAGAGTTGTTATTGGATGTCTCTCAAAGGGAATAGTTATTTTTGCGTGGTTGTTGATGTCGCTGAAGAGAGAGAGAGAGAGCTTTCCAGTTGATCTGTATAGTTGTATAGCCATGTGTTGGCTCCAAACGGGTGTGATTTTTTTTTTGCATACGGTTGAACTAGAGAGAATAAAAGATCTGACTAACATACAGTCTCTTGATGATAATCCAGACATTATCCACATTTTGGTTCATATACTGTGAATGGTTTGTCAACTCTACACACGACATATAGATGCTTCACAATCGCATTGTATGAAGTGGATCTACACTACGCACGAAAGTCTTCTGTCAAGATCTGTGCACATCGGATTCTGCTCTCGCTCTCAACATCTACCTTGTCAGCTTGCCTTTTCACCTGGATTTGGAAATTCTGCCACCGCGGCCCTTATTGTTGGATATGAGCATTATTCTAGAAAATAATGCCGATATATATTATCCCTGGATGTGGTGGATCTGTAGTATGTGTGCATGCTGAACATATCTGTGTTAATCCCTGTTGTATGTTGTTGTCGTTGTTGTTGTGAGCTGGTGGACAATGCTGAAGCTAATGCGTTAAGGAGCTTTCTTTGGCTAACTGCATGGATGCATATATATATAGACTGTACTGTTTCTGTACAGCAGAGGGCTGAATATACAGTCATAGAGCATGAATGATGAAAGTACGTTTGCATAGACGTTTGAACTGGCACCTAAATGTTTGCACGATGGTTTTTTTTTATGTTCTTTTTTTTGCGGCTTTTGCCTTTATCCCATTCTGACCTGAGATCGGATTCTAAAAAAATGTCTTCTACATCCCGACAGTTTTCTGAAAACGCCGTGTTTCTGTGTCGGTGGTTCTTCGATTTGCGCTACGAGCTTGTATAGATCTGCTATTTTTCAATAGCATTATCATATCGGTGTATTGGTGAGCACACATCATTGTCCACACTGGACTTTCCATTATCCCTCTGCCATTATGTTTCGGCAGCAGTCACGGAAAACGTCACTTCTCCTTTTTCCGAGCGGGGCCAAAGATTAAGAGTATATAGACCCACGTCTCCAGGCTATAATACATACCGCGACACCATCCGACCCGGGCTGGCTGGCCACATCAAGAAGAAGTTCAAATAGGTCTGCAATGCATATAACCAATCATTGCCTGATGACAGCATGCTCGGAACCTCACTCTGTTCGCCCCTTGCTCTCACCAGACTATAGCCTGCACCACAACACCCCACTATGACGCTGTTCGGTGTTAAAGGGACACTTGTAGCAGTGAGCCTGTTGTCTCTGATGTCATGGACACTGGTCTCACTTCCTTCCTGGACTACAATTCCCATAATTAGGTTATGTAGTCCAGTTATGTAGTCCAGGAAGGAAGTGAGCCCAGTGTCCACGACATCAGAGACAACACTGCTACGATCTAAAATATCTAAAACCACATATTACACACATAAATACCCCCAGGAAAGTGTTCTAAAGCTTCTAAACGTCATTAAAGGGGGTGTCAGTGATTTCACTTTTTTCCCTTTTTTTTGTTGATAATCCTCCCTATATAGAGTGTGCTGACCATATAATAATTTCCTCCCTGTCCCCAGTGAGCCCCTGGGGTAAAAAAAAACAAAAAACCCAAGTTTCGGTTTGGGCTTTTCACTGAATGCTTCTTTAAGTAACAGTATCAATAGAGCAATATATAGAAATACTCTGTTACAAGTAAAAGCCTGGAATTCAAAATGAACTTGAGTAAAAAGTACAAAAGTATTGGCATGAAAATTTACTTTAAAGGGATTGTGACATTAAAAAAAAGGTTTTGGAATTGTTCTTATTTTTTTTAGGTTTTCTAATCTCAATTGCACCCAAAAAACATGAACTTTTAACATTCAGTAGATTTTCTGTGATCTGGGGTTTTCTGGCTCAAACAGGCCTCTGATTTGCCGGCAGTTTGTGATGTAAGATCCTGCAAATCCCATATATGTCAATGGGATTTGCCAGCAGATGTCACTGTTTTCACTGTTTTGCCTGTTTTCATTGTAGCTCAAAAGGCTTCCAAACCCCAAAGAAAACTTCAGACCACAGAAAATCCACTGAATGTTCAAAGTTCAGGTTTTTTGGGCGTAATTGAGGTCATAAAACCTAAAAGAAAAAGAAAAATAAATTAAAATGACTGTCATAAAACCTTTAAGTATACCAAAAGTGAATGTACTCATTATTTTAGAATGTCCCATTTCAGGTTTTCAAAATGTATACAGATACTTTGAAAATAGCAGATCTGGAAGCTCACAATGTGTCGCATCACGGTCGTAGATCGGCTATTTTTCAAATGGCTGAAATGTAGCTGAAGATTGCAATAATCAAAATCTACAGAGTAACTAATAACTTGACGTTTTCAAATAAATGTAGTGGAGCAAAAGTAAGTGCAATATTTGGATCC
The DNA here is from genome assembly GCF_963924005.1 of Protomyctophum bolini. Lineage (NCBI taxonomy): Eukaryota > Metazoa > Chordata > Actinopteri > Myctophiformes > Myctophidae > Protomyctophum > Protomyctophum bolini. The sequence continues at coordinate 39,780,989 of NC_137875.1, forward strand.
GAGATGTAGTGGAGTAACTTTTTTTGGAAATTAGAAATACTCTAGTACAAATACTTCAAAAGTGTACTTAAGTACAGTAATTAAGTAAAGGTACTCGTTACTTTCCACCACAGTGTGGTGTTTTTGTGTTAGTCTATAGTTTTAGTCGACTAAATACCATAAGATTTTAGTCGACTAAATCTACAGTTGATTTAGTCGAACAAAATGTATTTTGGCGGTGCCTTGATGCCGTCGTAATGACTGTTTTTTTTTTTCACTTGCTGAAAATAGCTGATCTACAAGCCCACATGCAACGCGTTGTGGGCTTGTAGATCTGCTATTTTCAGCATGAAGCTAAATGTAAAAGGACTTATACTGGATCTCTTGTCCACTAGTCCCTTCCTAACGTTTTAGTCTAGTTTTTATTTGTCGACGAAATTGTCAACATATTTAGTCTTAGTTTTAGTCACCATAGCTTAGTTCATATTTAGTTTCCATTTAGTTTTCGTCAGTGGAATAAGGTAGTCGACGAACATTTTTCGTCTTAGTTTTAGTCGACGAAATCAACACTTGACACCCCCGGGAGCTGAAATCAGCCATACAGCAGAGCAGGTTGAAAAAGCTTGAAGGAAGCAGGTTCTGACTATAAAAGACCTGTGAATATCATATTGTTGTCTTTTTAAACATTCAAGCTTGCTGTCAACACTGCATTCTGCAGCTGATATCTCTGCAAAACACGGAGGCCGCTGTTGTGCACCTGCGTCATTTCTCTCCCTGTCTCTCTCCAAAATGGTTCCCCCTTCGTCACCTCTGTTGTCAGGGTGATGAACACATCCTTTGCTTGTACCGGTAAAACATCTAATTTATAGCAGACTTTTTAGTACACATTCCCGGTAGAGCGAGCGAGCAACAGTTTTGCTCTGATTAGCTTGAAAATAAAGGCATCTGCAGGGAATGGAAAAACAGTGGCTCTATGGCATGCTGAGCGTTGACAGCTGATTGTTTTTGGCGAAGCAGATTAGGTCACATTCTCATGCGGAAAACCGGACTCATTTTCAACATGCGAGCGTTGAGCGTCAAGGGAAATCGAGTTAAACGTAACGGTGCAGGTCCCCGCCGCCCTCTGTGGGGGATTAAAATAAGACAATAATAATAATAATACACCACCCATTAAGAACCCCTTTTGGTGTTAGCATGATGCTATGCTTTAGCTATTGAAAAATAGCAGATCTACAAGCTCATAGCGCGCCACCGAGTGGCGCCACGAGCTTGTATAGGTCTGCTATTTTTGAAAATTTGAAGAACGACTGACATAGAAACATGGCTTTTTCAGAAAACTGTCAGGATGTAGAAGACATTTCTTTTAGAATCTGATCTCAGGTCAAAATGGGATAAGGAAGGCTTTCGCATTTCCTTTACGCACGGACGGTGGGCTTGATCGTGAATATGTTGGCCCCCATTGCCTGCCTTTGACCTGACCTTTAACCTTCTCAATGAATCAATATTTACATACAGGAAAAAAAGATCTCACTGACAAAAATAACCTATGTAACACACGCACACACACACACACACACACACACACACGCACACACACACACACACACACACACACACACACGCACATGCACACGCACACACACCCTTGCTATCAATATGTACGATGCAATATGTACAATAATGCTCGAACCCGCAACGTGATGCCTGTGTTCTGTTGTGCTGGATAACTGTATAGGCTTATATTGAGTTCACGTGAATGAATGTCCATTTACTGTACAACCCACAATATTCTCCATCAGTGCTATTATAGCATCGGAAAACTGATACATTCACCCAGACACATTTTGTGTTTTGTTTTCTAGGCTATTTTTTGGAAAATTATCCAAACGGCATCTTTCATGTATATAGCCTTAATGCCGAGCCATGATGAGGCAAGATATACAGTATTGAATGCACCTATGTCTCCGTACGTCTGTCTGTACGACGTACTGTACATACTGTGTGTACGTGTGAACTCGAGAACCGTTCGCCCTGCACCGACTTCAAATTCGACACCCCCCCCACAGGGAGTGTGCAGTACCCGGTGTCGAGACGGTCGGACCCACGGTTGTCTAGAACCGCCACAAAGGGCCCCCTTTGCCCCGGGCGTCCATACATGCAGGAGCTGGCCTTTTCTGACATCACAACAACACTCCATATCTGGGCATGCCTGACACAGAATATAATAATGAATGAAGGAACACAGAGAAGACGGATACAGAAATATCCATATATGGGCATGAAAGGTGACGCAGACGGACGGGTGGAACGGGTTTCCAACTTCCATCTTTACCGACTCGGTGTGCTTTGAGGGCCTCCATTCAAATCGACCTGTCACTGTCTCGAGTGTTGCTGGGAAGATAATTAATTATTATAGCTAATGAGAGAGTGCATCCTTCTCTCGTGTTCTCTCCCTCCCTGCGTGCGTGCGTGCGTGCACGAGTGTTTGACCTCCTTGTCTGGTTATCCAGCACGACTCTCTCTCCCTCCTCCGCCCTTCTCCTCCGCCTCTGTCATCTGTCATTCTCCATCCACCTTTTTTTCTTTTCCACCTGATGTTTGTCCTCTGTGTTCTTCAGTTGTATAGTCAAAACTCTACAATCATGTAGTCTGTGTGTGTGTGTGTGTGTGGGGGGGGTGGAATTGGGGCCATTAGAATTCAAGTATTCTCTGTATTGTTGTTTTGAAAGAGAATTCTCAAGTAGTCCTACTCTGGGCCTTTCCCTCGAGAGGTATAGGCCTATACCTGACTCAAATACTCCAACAGTCCGGGTCTCTTCAACAGCCCACTTTATAGCTGAAATGAACCAGATGAAATGCTATACTGTGTGCATCAAAAGTCATGAGCGTCTATCGGTGAAGGAATTAGATAATCTGGTATTTCCTCATACAGACAACTGTTCGCTCTTGTTGAAGTGGTATTGCGCGCAACATGCTGGTGTATATAGTACACGACTTGTGTTTATTTTATTTAACCTTTATTTAACCAGTAAAAACACATTGAGACTACGCGTCTCTTTTACAAGTGGGAACTGGCCAAGAGGCAGAAATAAAAAAATGACACTTCAATACCACATCGTCAATGTTACATTTTGAACCGGCACATACAACATCCATAATACACCTTAAAGTATACCTATGCATACATACAAACAAGTCACCTGTCCTACTTTTTTAGTAGCAGGGCAAAATACACAAGTATAGTGTATAGGTTTGAATTCAGGTTCCAGCATTCGCTGCCATATAGGAGAACAGACTCTTACCATTGCATATAGGAGATCGATGCCACTCTCTTTTGATATGCCCAAACCGAATAATACAAAATGTCCAGGGCAGGACCTTTGAAAAATTGTTCCCTGGCCGATCACGTATTTTTTTGTTCACTTGGATCGTTCTTGTACAATAAACAGTGTAGAAGGACACTCCCGACACTGAATCTGGGGAAGCCCGGCCGGAATCGAACTGGTTCCCATCGAACCATAGCTCATATACCGACCACTCTACCGCTGAGCCACTGCTGCCAGTAACTCACTGACTGACTACTGTACTATTATAGGCTGATATTGCCGATATTGTGTTCATATAGATATAGATCATAATCCACCGCTGTGTCATTGTCACTGCAGCCGTCTGATGACATTCAGAAGAACTGTGCTGTCTGTTGTGTCTGTTGTGTGTATGAGCACATTTTATTTCAGTCACATTCTAACATGCAACTTTAGTAGTCTGCCTGTTTCTTTTACTGTATTGCATTATTACAGTAGCTGTGTGGTACTGTCAATGCATAGAACTCATGCTGTTTATGCACATAATGTTGAGCTCTATTGTTGTTAAAACGAGTATAAAAGTTGGTCAAATATTCGCCCTGTAAGGGCCCGATTCATACTCCTATTTTACCGCTGTTTCGGCCCTGCAGTGCCGAAATGATTTCGGCTCATCAGAAATGTTCAGTAGCACCGAAGAGACGACTTTAGGACGGTTATTTTTCAATAGCTTAAAGCATGACATGATGCCAACACCAAAATGGGTTCCCTTTCAGAATGGGTTAATCAATTGTTTACATCGTTTACAGAAGGGCCCATTGTCTCTGCAGAGAGTGGCTGTAACTTTTGAATTTTTTAACCCTATAGGGGTATCATTTTCTCAGGAAGATAATTGACGGGGAGAGCTCAAAGAGACTGCCTATAGTGTATACTGGTTTGGTCAACGCTTCGGGTTTTAGATCGAGTGTGATCCATTAATCCTCTTTACTTTTCTCGTCTGTAAATGGCTAAAGAGGCACGTCTTCCCTCTGGCCCCGTGTCTGAGTGATTGGCTGGGTAACGTAGGCTAGAGTACTGTGGTGTCTGGGTAATTGGCCGTGATTTAACCCATTTTGGGCCGGAACGCCTTTTGGTTTTAGCTATTGAAAAATAGCAGATCTACAAGCTCGTAGCTTGTAGAGCTTGTAGGTCTGCTATTTTTTGGAAAATCGAAGAACGACTGACATCGAAACTTGGCTTTTTCAGAAAACCGTCGGGATGTAGAAGACATTTTTTTAATCTGATCTCAGGTCAGAATTAAAACTGTCAGGATGTAGAAGACATTTTTAGAATCTGATCTCAGGTCAGGGTGAAAACTGTCAGGATGTACAGTAGAAGACATTTTTAGAATCTGATCTCAGGTCAGAATGGGTTAAAAACCCTCTGATAGGCCTAAACGGTGGACTGTGGTTTTGACAAATGAATGGTCGTTACTCAGACATTATGTGGATGGTTTAATATGGCGGAAGTGTGTGTGTGTGTGTGTGTGTGTGTGTGTGTGTGTGTGTGTGTGTGTGTGTGTGTGTGTGTGTGTGTGTGTGTGTGTGTGTGTGTGTGTGTGTGTGTGTGCGAGCGCGCACGTGTGTTACAGGAGAGCGTCACTATATCGTCTGAAAAGGTCACGTCCCTCGAAATAACTGTTCGGTGTCGATCTTTAAACACGTATATAGTTCATGAAAATATAGTTAAAAGTACAGACAGTTATAGCCCTGTTTTAATGTTCCACAGAAGCCCTGTTCCCAACCCGATTCACCTCTGCAGCGGTTTTCTTTGAAAACACACTTTTTTTACTGATCTCTACTCCTGTCTGGGATAATTTGATCGAAATGTATCACACATACATTTTCAGATTTCATTAAAAAAAAAATCCCCTTCCGAGGAGCGCACTTTTCTAGTAATTGTTGTGATGGAGAGAGAGAGAGAGAGAGAGAGAGAGAGAGAGAGAGAGAGAGAGAGAGAGAGAGAGAGAGAGAGAGGTTTGACTCGGGGCCAACTACGTTCTCTCGTCTCTCCGTTCTGCCTGACGGAAGATTCCTGGAAATTACAATAAGAGAAACCAGGGAGGAGGAAAGGACTTAATGACCGAAAACAGCTGCTTTGAATAGATTTAACACATGCACGCACAGGCAGACACACACACACACACGCACGCACGCACACACACACACACACACACACACACACACACACACACACACACACACACACACACACACACACACGCACACACACGCACACACACCTGGCTCTGAGGATGCTGTTGTCGGGTCTGTAGTGAAGACTTCATTATCCTAAGTATAGCCACCAATATATAGGAGCAACTTCAACTCCCTTTGATGTAAACGTATCAACACATCGGTTGCGGCCCTCGCTGAGGCAAACTCAGTGCTGCTGTGAGAGAAGTGTATATAGTCACATAATGGATGGCTGGACTGCAGACCGGCGGTTCTTTAAACTGTTCTGACCTGAGATCAGATTCTAAGAAATGTCTTCTTCTATATATATATATATATATATATATATATACATCCTGACAGTTTTCTGAAAAAGCCATGTTTCTCTACGTGTCAGTCGTTCTTCGATTCTTCAAAAAAAATAGCAGACCTGCAAGCTCGTAGCGCGCCACTCGGTGGCGCGCTACGAGCTTGTAGATCTGCTGTTTAAGCCGGGGTTTAAACTGTTCTGACCAGCACCCCCTGGACATAACGTTTCCATCCACGGCAAACCCCTTTTTTTTTTAGATATAGGGAGATGGAGAGATGGAGGTTAAATTGAAAACCCGGCCCCTGGACTGTATCGAGGATGTCCGCTATATGGTTAACTCCTTGCAGGGATCTGCCGAGCCGGATCGTCTTTATATACTTTTATAATTCCTAAGATTCCGGTTCTGGTTTTCGGCAGGGGGGGGACTGTTATTATTCATCGGAAACAAAGCTAAAAAAATTTTTTTTATCCGTGGCCCTCATGAGTATAGTCAAGTGTCTGGAGAGTCATCAGGGCATGTAGATGTGATCCTCAGCCACTCAATGCAGCTTGAATTAGATGATTGCAAAGCTCTCTCTCTCTCTCTCTCTCTCTCTCTCTCTCTGTGTGTTCTAGAGTTGAAGCGGAAGCACGCTCTTAAGTATCTAATTGTGAAAAGGCACTACAATCACAGAGGCCACATTAACCCCCCCCATAGGGACAGCTGTGTGTGTGTGTGTGTGCGCGCGTGCGCGTGCCTGCGAGAGAGAGAGATAGAAACAGAGAAGACTGTCTGGTTGTTTTCAGACAAAACTCTCTTAATCAAACACTTGAGTTGTGTGTTTCTTTAATTAGGCGAGAGCTTAATGACGCAGAGAGCTTTGTTCTCTCTCGATTATACAACACTCGTATGGCTACAACACACACGTCCTCGTATAACAACGTGTAACTCCGTGCCAGGCGGCAGGGTGATATATATAGGGTGTGTAAACTTCCAAGAGCAGGAAGAGGAAATGGAGGAAGATGAAAGTACGGTAGTTTAGTCTTCATGCTCGAGGCTCTCTATTTTCACGATTTTTTAGAAAAATAGCAGACCCACAAGCTCATAGCGTTATTGGTTTGAATATATGCAAACCAAACATCATCACCAATGTTTATTAATGATCGTGGTTATTATTTTAGCCATAATCGTGCAGCCCAAACGCAGATCGATTTTTTTATTGCCCTTTCTCATGCTCCTTGTTAACCCACTCGTTTTGCTTTGCTTAAGACCTGGAACGCATCTGTGTCACCTGCAGGTTTTAACCACTTGAACCATTATTTTAAACCTTAGCTGTTGGGCTTATATATATATCTGCTAATTGTCAATAGCTAAATTATAACATGACGTTTAAAAACACCAAAAGGGGTTTCCCGCCCCAAAATGGGTTAACGTTGATCAGATGAAACTTAAAAAGGCAAATTATTATATGTTTGTTTTAATGTTTACGGTGTATTGAAGTGTGTGTGTGTGTGTGTGTGTGTGTGTGTGTGTGTGTGTGCAGGTGCATGTGGTGCACTACATATTTGCAATATATACAATTGTAACGTTTTCTTTTTTTTTCTTTTTGTCAATCTTCCAGAGAGGCCCGGGAAAAATGACACCACATAAGTTGACACCTATAGATGAGTTTTTTATCCATTTTATCAGTATTATTCAACTTCAGAAACTTCAGAACAACAGTTCTGTCAGACGACTCTCGGATTGAATACTATAATATTTCACGAGAACAAATATCTAGTGAGTGTCATATTTTGGTATACACAGGGCCGGATCTACCATAATGGGCCCTTTGGGGCACGTGCTCCATGGGGGCCCTTTGGGGGCACCAGGGCCCCCTAAAAATAAATAAATAAATCAGCCAATATAACGGCACATAGAACTGCCCCAAAACGGCTCGAAAACAGCAAAAAAAATGTTGCGCGCACGCGACCGTGAAGGGTGCCCCCGTCGAGCATTCAGTGCCCATGAGGGGCCCCTCAGAGGTGTTAATCCGGCCCTGTAATTGGTACATATCTAGTAAATACATAATCTGCCAAATAGACCAGGGAATGGGTTTACTGTAGCCCCCCCCCCCTATGAAACACTTCATAGAGCAAAGTCACACACACACACAGCAGCAGCCGCCGCACAGCAGAGCAGCAAGATAGGATCTTATACTACTGTATGCAGTGATCTTAGAGTACGGTATGAGAGAGAGAGAGAGAGATAGGGAGAGAGAGAGAGAGAAAGAGAGAGGGGGAGGGAGGGAGAGAGAGAGAGACTAGACAGATGGTGACAGACGAACTCTGGAGAAAGCGAATAAGTTTGCCCGAAAGGAAGAGGTGGTGGAAGAAGTGCCATTTTGATGAATGATTCCGTGGTGCTGTATAGACAACGTTTATATACTATAGGTCTCAATATAGAGACACCAGGTGCCTTTTTTAAAAGACTTATACTGCTTCCCAAGGCGGGTCCATTTTATGGACGCTTGTGTATAGCAGACGAGTTACAAAACGGAACGGGTTCATTGTCACCGTGTCAAAAAACAGAACATTGCTGAGGTATCACTGCGTATATTTCTTCTTCTTCTTCGTCGTTGATTGTGGACGTGTAGAATGTGCTTTTTTTTTTTTCTCCCATCTTGCTTTATAGATGGTATTTCAGGGAGGGGCGCCTGATAAGCTGCAGTGGTTTAGGGTGAATAACGCCTGACGGCGAGTCCCCAGTTCAATTCCAGGTCTCGGGTCTCAGTTCAATTCCAGGTCCAGTTTTCTACATGTCGCTCCCCAGCTCTCTCTCTCTCTCTCTCTCTCTCTCTCCCCTGTACCTCTATAAGCGCTTACCTCTCATATAGTTTACTGAGGCACTAGGTCTCTATATGACTACCTTGCTTATTGTAAGTCGCTCTGGATAAGAGCGTCCGTTAACCCATTTAGGCCATGACGGCAAAAAAAAAAAAGCCTTCGAAATCCTGAGAGTTTTCTGGAAAAACCTCATGTTTCTGTATCAGTGGTGCTCAATATGTCATGTCAGGGACCCCACAAATTATATGTAATATGCCCCCCACCCCCCCCATCGGAAAATATGTTGTTCCAGGGACCCCCCCCCCCCCCCCCCCCCCAGAAGCAAAGATTTGAGTTAAAATATTCACTCTGTAATAATATATATATTCAAAGATTTGAGTCACATTTTCACGATTCTTTTCAAAAACAGCAGACCTACACGCTTGTAGATCTGCTATTTTTGAAATAGGTGATAAAAGGCTGTTGTACATGTACCTCCATACGCGGAGCTTAAGACCGGTGACAGGAATACTCCTGCCGTTTTGATCCCGACGACATGCACTTTTCCCTAATTATTTTTTGCTTATTCATCCTCCATTCATCCTCTACTACTGTACTTCCGGCATGCGCAATGACGTTTATAAATGATAGGATTGACTATGGCAATGAGTATACTAACTGCTCTCTTCCCTTTCTGTCTTAAACTCCCTGCTTGTTTGACTCGGTTCAATTCATTCCAATGAGCTTTATATTGGCAGTATACTGTACATGAGCAATTGTCAAATGAAAGAACAAAAACAATGATGTAAAACATTATACCAGTAATATAGAACTGAAGAAGATAGAAATAGCCATGCAGTGCATATATACTGTATATGCCCGCTTGTATGTAATATTATGTACCCTGTGTTCTGGATCTCCCCCAAAACAGTGTTGCCTCTTGTTGTCTCTTGTGAGAGAAATAAGCCAACCCACCTCCGAAAACAAGCCCAAAAAAAAGCCAACTCTCGGCGAGAGAAATAAGCCAAATCTTCCCTCGAAAAACAAGCCAAAAACAAGCCCAGTAATATCGCCATATGATACTAATAAATAAATATGTGATGCATTTATCATTATAAATACTATCCATGTCTATAATTATGAAAGTTTTGGTCATTTATTATATATATACTATTCCTCACAATAATATAGTATATATATATATATATATATATATATATATATTTATAGCATATATACATCAAATAAAAGTTGGCTTGTTTGATATTCAAAACAAGCCACCAAAATGTTTTAAAACGAGCCCCAAAAAAAACGCAACCCGCCACCTGGGGGAAAAAAAACAAGAAAAAAAAAAACAAGACAACTTTGCGGGGAAACAAGCCAACATGGCAACCCTGCCCCCAAAACCGTTTAACCCCAAATCCCCCCGTCCCTCTGATCATGTGACCTGCTCTTTATCCAACCGACCGGTCCTCATCAGACAAGGTTGATCTGACTTGTAATGAAGCTGTCTCCTGGAATTACTGCTCAATAACGCACACACACAGTCACACACACACACACACACACACACACACACACACACACACACACACACACGCATGCTTGAGCCAATGGACAGCCTCATTAGTATAATAGTTAGTGTATATACAGTGTTCATTTGCGACCGTTCCATTTCACATCATTAACCCATTCTGAACGGGAACACCATTTTGGTGCTATATAGCATCACGTCGTGCTTTATAGCTATTGAAAAATAGCAGATCTGCAAGCTCACAGCGCGCCACCGAGTGGCGCGATTACGAGCTTGTAGGTCTGCTATTTTTTGAAAAATCGACTGACATTTTTTTTTAGAATCTGATCTCGGGTCAGAATGGGTCAATCAGACCAGTGTGTGTGTCCCAGTGGAAACCTCGTATGAATCTGATCTCAGGTCAGAATGGGTTAAGTGTCACACGGGCGCCGTCGGTTGACCTCATAATGGCGAGGAAACTAATGCTATATGGCGGAGGAAGCGGTTCAGCGGGCGCGCAATGGGCTGTTTAAAAAGACACGCACACATCACAGCATAATCACATCTTCTCAATCAGTGAGTCAAGATCCAAAAGTAGATTTAACCCATGTTTCTATGTGTCAGTCGTTCTTCGATTTTTCAAAAATAGCAGACCTATACAAGCTCGTAGCGCGTCACTCGGTGGCGCGCTACGAGCTTGTAGATCTGCCATTTTTCAATAGCTAAAGCATAGCATAATGCTAACACCAAAATGGGTTAAAAAAAAGGCTTCTAAATCTCAAATCTTTTCTGAAAAACCTATGTTTCTATGTCAGTGGTGGTGCTTAACCTTTTTCATGTCAAGGACCCCCAGAATGATCTCTATTGACCCCCTACGGACCCCCATCTCAAAATATGTAGTTCCAGGGACCCCCCAGAAGCCAATATTTTAGTTAAAATTGTTCGCTCTGAAATATATATTCAAACATTTGCGCCACATTTTCATGACTTTTCAAAAATAGCAGACCTACAAGCTCGTAGCGCGCCACTCGGTGGCGCGCTATGAGCCTGTAGATCTGCTATTTTTCAATAGCTAAATGATGACATAATGTTTAAAACACTTAATAGACATGTACAGTATGAACTTCAAACTCATGCAAAATGTGTGTATATTTTAAAGCGTAAATATGAAGTTCATCACCTCAATAATAAGGTGTACAAGAAAGTATAGTACAGGAAGTACGTTGCAATTAGCAAGCTGTTATGCGAACTATACAAACAGTACTTTTCTGCCTCGTTTTGACATCATTTAAACAAAAAAGAAGCAATTTACATTATTATGTCTTGTAAAAAATGAGTGCTCCACCTCCTCCTCTTCCCCAACCATCCTAGGGAGAGAATAATTGGTACTGTAGTAACTGTACATCAATGAGCAGTACTGTGGATATTGTAATCATTACGTTGGTACATATACAGTGCATTGATACTGAATTACTGATACATGCAGTCCAGGTGTGCATGTGTGCATAATATAGATGACTTTACATTTTACAACATGACTGCTGCTGTCCATCTACCTGTGCAATGCAGCACAGAGACATATGTGACTGCATTTGACTGAGGGACTGCCATTGGATTATTTTTTTTAATTTCCGTGTCATATGAAAGCCAGGGCATCATCCATAGCTTCAAATTGACATATTGGTTGTTCAGTTTGTCCCACCAGTTTTGGAGATATGGCTTATAGAGTATGACGTCTTGCAGAAAACAGCGAGTTGAGAAAACTATAGGCTTGAAAGGTTCACTTCTGTGGTCTCTATAACATTATACAAGCTATAGCTACATGTTTGAGCCTTTATTTCATATTTACATGTCGATTTCAGCTCTGACATTCTTTTTTCAGACATGCTCTAGTATGTGAAGAGTCCCGCCTGCAGTGCTATAAACTCATTTTTGGGAAAAAGAAAAAAAACGTTTTTCAGATTTTACGGGGGCCAGTTTCGAATTGCGGCCGTCCGTATAGGTGCCCTTTGAGAGCGGTTTTGAAGGAGTCAAGGGATTCACGTGTCTTAATGACTGTTGGTAGGGCGTTCCACATTTCGGTGGCATATAGGAGCGAAAATAATTCAGTCCCTTGTTTGTGCCGAATCTGGGTTGCATGACGCGGTCCGTTGCGCTCCCTCTGGTGTCGTGGGTGTGGACTTCGTTTACATTAAGGAAGCATTCAGACAGGTACAGTACAGTACATGGGTATCTTGACTAACAGTCACAGATATGTACTGTATAGCCATACAGTCCTTAAAGCCTGAGTGACAGACACTCGGAGGCATGATTTACGTTATCGGCATGTGACAGCTGTCCATAGTATAAGTATATTTGAGTTGCTTATGCAAATGCCGCCTGGAGGTCATACGTTCTGCTCCGTGTTTGCGTCTCATAATATACAGTAATAATATACTGTACACGATCGGATTTGGATTGGCACAGTTCTGCTTCATTATACATCCTGTGTTATATAACCTGTCACCCATGCATTGGCTGTCGTCTGTACACAAGGAGAGCATGTGGAAAAGGTCATTTTGGGCTTACGCAAGTGATTTTGACTATGGTATATATATTTCATCATCATCATCAAACCCCGGAAAATTATGCAGGGACGCCTACTGGAGTGGCAAAAAAAACGACTTTCTGGCCTTGACAGCCCCATCATGCATCCACACAGAAAAGTCCTGTCTGATTGCATTGAACAACATTAAACAATTAATGTTAAACTCACTTTGCATGTTACTTACTTTGCCACTCGATGTGCCATTCACTTTAAAGGAGAATTCCGTGCTAGAAGGCTTTCTTATACCTTTATTTGTAGTTGTTGCTGTACGTCCCCACCAAAGAGGTCCAGGTTTTTATTTTTGTGCAAAAGCTCCTTTTCCCCCCGTTTCCCCTACCACAAGCCCTAAATGAATTGCATTGAATTGAATGGGAATTGAATGGGGCTATTATATGGGGTTTTGTGCCAATTCGCTGCAATTTCCATTGCTCAAAATTATATTTTCTTTGTATATATCCTCTCTTCATAATGTAAATAATATCTCGAGCGTCACAGTTCACTGCTTATTTCGGTGGAAATGAGCGAATTAGCACAACACCCCATATAGCCCCATTCAATTCCCATTCAACGCAATGCAATTCATTGAGCGCTTATGGTAAGGAAAATAGCCAATAAGGAGCTTTTGCACAAAAAAACACCTGGACCTCTTTGATGGGGAGGTAAAAACTACAAAGAAAGGTAAGAAAGCCTTCTAGCATGGAATTCTCCTTTTAAGCATGCGCATATATACCCTCTATTATCAGTGGACCTAACTGTATAGGCTATGTATGCATGTCTGATCTTTTAAATGGACCGAAATAAAAATGTATACACACACACAGCGTGGTGATCTCTTCATGGCTCGCGGCCCCAGCGCTGCTTATGCGTCCCGGGTTGGCTGACAGACGGGTTATAGCAGAGGCAGTGGGGAAGCATGTCAGTCGCAGCATCACATTATTATAATACTGTATAATACTGTACGCTATACACATGTACACTTATATACACACCAACCCACACGGATGCACTCACGCAAAGTATACAGTAATCACACACCCACACGCACGCGCGCACGCACACAAACGCACACATCATGCACACACACATATGCACGCGCGCAGGCGCGCACCTCCCACAACACTTGAACTATTGTCCTGCACCGCTCCAACCATCTGTTTCTGTACAAGACGCAGAAGCAGAGGAGGAGGAGGAGGAGGAGGTGGAGGGAAAGGAGGATAGGTGGAGTGAGGAGGAGGAGGAGGAGGAGGAGGAGGATAGGTGGAGTGATGAGGAGGAGGAGGATGCATGTGTGCGTGCGTGTGCTTCACGCTCCGTGCAGTGGAATCAATAACATTGAGAGGCAGACTGTGAGATATGTGTCTTCCTCCAATCTGCTCCCCCGCTGCTGTCTGCAGCTCACATCGGCTCATTTCCTCACCTCACTAAGTTCATAATTATAAATCCGCGCTGCCATTATTATTATTATTATTATTATTAGCGCCGCTCCCCGAAAAACAAACAACGCAAACTCCCGCGGCTGCCCGGCGGGGGGAAGCCAGCCGTGACAGCCACTGCAAAAAAGAAATACGGTCCGTCGCTCTCTGTTTTTTTTGTTTTTTTATTAGCTAGCTGATTAACATTTTGGCCATCAGGGCCTTTCAAGCTGCCGGTGCATAAATGATGAAATTTTTTAATGATATCTCAAAGATTATTATTATTATTAAAAAAAAGGATGTTTTTAATATTCGCTGGCAAAACATAAATGAGAAGGGCTTGTTTGCTATAAATGAGCTCGATCTGCGGAATACTTTGATACCTTAGAAAATGTAATGCTCGTGTGGAGGTGGAACTATTGTCATGATTTATATATAAATGCATGGTCCGTACAGTACATTGGTGTATACTGTATTGTATAATGTATCCGACTGCAGTTCACATTATGTTTTGCCGGGTGTATTGCTGAGGACCCAAAGAAGTGTGTGAAGTCGATCGGATGAGTGATTCTCAAGAACTGACCCCGCATGTCAAAATAGGCAAACATTCTCCAAGAATCACACCCGCGTGAACTGAGTGGTGCAACTCTGTGTGCGGTGGGTCCCCGGAACTTCCAGACCCACAGGAACGCACCCAGGTTGCCAGCCCGGTTTTCCGGCGAGCCGCCCCACGTCTGAAACGGTCGAGGAATGACAGAGTTATCGTGTGGGGGAATTAGCCTTTTTAGCAGACACCTCTCTATCTCTCTCTCTCTCTCTCTGCAAGCTTGCAACCTTATTTTGGATCAGCTATTTACTTTAGCCAAATGTTGACGTACAACATACTATGCAGTTGTTAAGTGGTTAAGATTTGTGATCATTTGCATGGCAATCCAACGTCATTTTGTAGTGCTACGTTACGTCCGGGTCCAAGTGGCACCAGCTCCCGTCCGCATCTCATTGTGAATAATCGAATCTAATCTAAACGTGTGCATCTTTTTACAATGACGTTATTATTCAGAAAGGAAGCCATTGAGGGTTAAAATGGGTCTTCGGCGAGACACCCCAGGTGAATAGGGAAAAAAAGTTAAATAATAGCTATCACAATGAAACTTCTCCAGTTGATTACTTATATTAAAACTAAGATTTTTTGTATTACAAGTTTTCTGAAATTATATGTTTAAATATGCAAATTAGGCATTATATGCGCTAATTTGCATACATTTCGGGACGATAAATCTGAAGATCGGATAAAGCCAGGTTCAAAATTATCATTTCATTTTGTTGACACATTAGAGACAAAGAAAATTACACATGGGATTTTTGATATCTGTAATTATCACTCAACAAATCAGAAAATAGTGTCAACAGGCATAAAAAACCCAATTTTCGGCATTTTTTTGGTATAAAATGTGATGTAAATCAGGCTGTGAATGATATATCAACAAATCCATGTGTAAATGTCTGCGGAATATAGTTATGAATAAGACTGGAAAGTTTGGTGTATGTGAGTTCAACTGAAGTGGAGATTCTTTGTCCCAAGTATGAGGAAAACTCATTTTGAGAAAACGGCCTTTAAAGATTTGTATTGTAAAATTCCAAAACGTTTTATTTGAAGCCACTATTTTGAGACAAAATATCTCATCCAAACCTTGGCAACAACATATAATGGCATATATCATTGGAAAGGTCTGGACCTCAAGCTGACTGTGGTCTGATCCAAATATGGTCACTTCCTTTGTACCAACAACCAATCATGAAAATAGAGATGGTGGCTTTTCACCCCGAAAAACGAGCTGTCATTGGCTAAAATAAACTATCCAACTAAACATCTAAATCTGTATTTTTAATGTGTATTTTGCTTTAGTTTGAAAGAAAACATGTTTAGGAAGCAAAATAGCAAAAAAAAAAAAAAATGAAAAATCATGATTTCACCTGGGGTGTCTCACCTTAATGCTTCCAACTGTGTCCATGACAAAGACAATATATGATGTGGGTACAATAAAGACTATTATTATCATTATTATGGAAGGTGGTATAACAGTCCATTTTGCTCGGTACAATATTTCGGGGGAAACGTGTGCAGGCTTGAGTATGTTGAATCTAGTTTGCAATTAATGAGGATTTAGTTGACACAATGACATAAAATGGCGATAGTATCCAGTGTGGGGCAGAAAGACGGCCTGTCACAGCCATATTTGGGAGAGCAGCGGCAGCTTTGTTGTTGCGAGGAAAGCGGTCAAATGAGACTTTCGTGGTTGTTTTCGTCTCAGATTTAGTCCGACGGAGCGTCACGGTATAACTCTATGGGGACACAAAAGCGACGCAAAAGTAGGACCCGGAAGTATCTCAGGAGGGGGCGCTCACGTCACGGCTAAAATACAGACTCCTTGGTCACACGCAGGTTCTCTGCGCGCTGCTAGAACAGGAGACAAAGGCTGCATGGGCTATTTTTCATCTGTAGGAATGTCTTCTTCGGTCCACAAATACACACATGGTTGACATGTCTAACAATTTATATGCGCACACACGCACGCACACTATGAACTATGGAAATGACTGAGGGAGCATCTTGGAGGTCAATTATGCTTTCCTCTTCTTTCCTAATTGTGTAACACATGCACGCGCACGCGCGCACACACATTCACTAACGTGCACTAACGCGCACACACGTGCACACACACACACACACACACACACACACACACACACTCAGCAGACGGGCAGATGTCCGGAGCAGTGATAGTAATGACCCCATCGAGTTCCGGCTGAGGTTGGGGACAGACGACCATGCACGCACGCTATTGGATTAGATGGGGTGACATCACAGGCAGACAGACAGAGTTGCACAAACGCACGAGCGCACGCACGCACAGAGAGCGCTCCATTCCTTGGAGCGGCAGTGCGACCACTAGGGCCAGACGGGAACTATACAAACGGCTTAGTATAACGGCTAAATCCACAGCTGCATTAATGTTATGAATACACAAGGTTTCACTTTTCTTGAGATTCTGTGTGTTTTGTTTTCCAAATGGACAGTCCTCTGCTTTTCACTTCACCGAGACAGACATTTAACCCATTGTTGTTAGCATTATGTTATGCTTTAGCTATTGAAAAATAGCAGATCTACAAGCTCGGTGGCGCGCTACGAGCTTGTAGGTCTGCTATTTTTTAAATAATCGAAGAACGACTGACATACTGTAGAAACATAGCTTTTTTTCAGAAAACTGTAAGGATGTAGAAGACATTTTTAGATCTCATGTTTATTGTTCATAAGGATCCCCATTAGCTTTTGCCTTGACAAAAGCTATATAGTCTTCCTGGGGTCCGACACGGACAAACATTGAACATTTAACAAAGGCAATACTTACAATTGTTTACAAACACTAACTCAGAATAAAACGTAATAAAAACAAATATAAAATAAGAAAATAAAAAAACATCGGAGAAATAAAAACAAAGCAACATAGCAAAATGGGTTAAATAGCTGTAAGTGTAAAGAGACTGCATGGGAGACCGACACATAGGACAAAGTGAGACGGAGACAGTGTAGAATCAGACAGGCAGTAGGAAACGATACACTGCGACTATTACACTCCTCTGGACCCATTAAATAACGGGAAAATTAGCAAAATGTGTGGCAATTCTGCAAAAGGAAAATGCTTACCACTAGCTTTCTTCACAGATGTGTTCATGAAGGCGTCTACTATCACAGAAAAAAATGGTTCCAACCCAACTCCCTTGAGAAAAACGTTGTGACAGCTGCTGAAAGTTGGGGTAGCATAAACATCCAATATAAGGCAAACTAGGGGGTTTTCATGATGCTGAATCCATTGCAGGCATTAGTTTTGCACGAAAATCACTCCTTCGCCTAAATATGGCCATAGCCGTCATCACAAATGTGATTTGGTCAGCACATTTAGGCACATATTTTGGGGCAAGTGGCTATGGCCGAATTTAGCCCAAGGAGTGTTTTCGTGCAAAAACTAATGCTTGGAATGGATTCGGCATCATGAAAACCCCCTAGTTTGACCTGTCACATGCTACTTAAAGCATACGGTAATTCAATTTGGGGGAATTTTTGCCTTATATTGGATGTTTATGGTTCCCCCGACTTTCAGCAGCTGTCACAACGTTTCCCAACGGAGTTGGGTTGGAACACGTTTACGTGTGATTGTAGACGCCTTCATGAACACATTTGTGACGAAAGCTATAGTGCGAAGCATTTGTTTTGCAGATGTGCCACACATTTTGCTGATTTTCTCTTTTCTACATAGATTAACATAAAGCTCTCCACTCATTCAAACGTGACTTTCACCGTTCAGTGTAATAGTGGCAACTGTCTGCATCTCACACCTGTCTGCGTCACTGTTATAAGAACCCGTTGGATATTATTGCAACATTGTTCAAGAGTGAAATCGGTGTTACAGACCGTACAGCAGTATAAAGAAAGCCAGCGCAGGCTGGACAGTGCAGGCTGCGTGTAGACACTGTGTACGTAACGTATAGCCTGGAACTCACGCAGCTGTGCGACATGAGACTAATTACTGAGAGAGAGAGAGAGGAGTGTGTGTGTGTGTGTGTGTGTGTCAATTTTACAAAGGTGCAGACGATCAGAAATCAGCAGAGAGTGAGCAACGTTTGCGCTATACTCTATGCCGAATTGAAGTGGACTTTTTTTTTTCCCTCCCTGGAAATAAAAACGTCTGGCTATTCCGAGGCTATACTGTATACGCGTGTCTATGCCAGAGTGTGTGTCTGTAATGTGTATCCGTGTGGGGTGTGTGTGTGTGTGTGTGTGTGTGTGTGACGTGCGTGTCCACTTTGTACATCTCCACGTGTGGTCGATCACTCAACCCGTTCCGTCGTCGTGTGTCTCTAGCTATCGGCGCAACGGGGTGAGACGGACGGACAGGAGGGAGAGGAGGCGGTCTGTGACCCGTTGCTCCTTTTTATGTGCCTTTTGTCACGGGCGGCCATGACGGGTGGTGAGCCGTGACGGACGCTTAGCGAGGTCAGACACCCCCCCCCCTCCTTCCTCCTTCCTCCTCCCCAGAAAGAGGCCATTTAACCCATTTTGACCTGGGAACGATTCTGCAAAATGTCCTTCTAAATCCCGACTGTTTTCTTGAAAAAAAGCTCTGTTGTTCTACACGTCAGTCGTTCTCAAACACTTTTCATGTCACTTTTCACGATTCTTCCAAAAACAGCAGACCTACAAGCTCGTAGCGCGCCACTCGGTGGCTGCGCTAAGAGCTTGTAGATCTGCTGATTTTTCAATAGCTAAAAGCACAACGTAACGCTAACACCAAAAGCGGTTCCCTGCCTATAATGGGTTAAGGCAACCCAGACTGTTTATATAAGTCTAATTCTTAGTCCGTGTACTGCAACGGCGCTCGCCGAAAATTAAGTGATCCGTGATACGGTACCCGCGTTGTTTAATAGCTTGTAGATCTGTTTTTTTTTTATTGGCAAGTGACACCCTCGTGCAACGGGGTGTACACCGTATTAGGCTTGTGATCTCTTCTGTATGGTCAATGTGTTCAGTTATGTTTACCTCTAGTCAGCAGTGTTGTTTTCGTCGACTAGAACGAAGACGGAAAGATGTTCGTCGACTACCTTTTTTCACTGACGAAAACTAAATGGAAACTAGATGAAGACTAAGCTATGATGACTAAAAACTAAGACTAAATATAGGCTACTGACAATTTTGTCAACAAATAAAAACTAGACTAAAATGTCAGGAAGGGACTATAGTGGACAAGAGATCCAGTATATGTATTTTTTTTACTGGATCTCACTGCACTGCGACGCGTTGTGAGCTTGTAGATCTGCTATTTTCAGCAAGTGTAAAATCAGCCACTACGACAGCATCAAGGCCCCGCCAAAGCACATTTTAGTCGACGAAATCAACTGTAGATTTAGTCGACTAAAATCTTATGACATTTAAAGGGCTGTATTTTGCGTGTCTTATAAGTACCAGGTCTTATTCCCTATAACTTGAGTAAACTAAAGACCTGGTAGGCGTGATCAATGCTCTTTTGGCCATGCTCAGAATAGCCAAATGGCATTGATCACCACGCCTCCAAGGTCTTTAGTTTACTCAAGTTATAGGGAATAAGACCTGGTACTTATAAGACACGCAAAATACAGCCCCTAATTAGTCTACTAAAACTAGACTATAACACCAAGACATTCCAAGGAATTTCCAGGTGACTAAAATGTGACTAAACACTAACTTAAAACTATTCAAGGGACTATGACTAAAACTATATAAAATCAAAACTCGCATGCACAAAAACAACATTGCTAGTCAGGTAATAAAAGTAGTAGTGTGGGTTTACTACATGATGGAGAAGCTGCAGAAACAGGGTTCTTTTCACAGCCATCAGAACACGGCATCCCCCGTCAGACACAAAGCTATAACGTGTCTGCTCAAGAGAGAAAGCGATGGCGGAGGCGGAGGAGGAGGAGGAGGAGAGAGGACCGAGAGAGACAGACATTTCCTTTCACTTTCTCACTTCACCGCGCGGCGACAAATTCGGTGAAGTACGAGCAGACGACGTACTACTCCCCCCCCCAAATTAGTGTGAAATGCAATCAAATTGAAACAGATGCCCTCCCCTCGTTCGCGACGGTGCCAACATACATTATCTTACCGCGTGAGTCATTGAACAATTCCAAGCCTGTGACTGCAGTGTGGTGTAGTGTCTATAGCTATATAGCTATATGTGCCGAAAGGTGAAAGATTTTGCAGTGTTTTATTTACGTGTACACGCTGGATTTATTCACGTTGTAGTTTGAACACTCGTGTTATGTATAAGTATAGGGATGTTGTTCTGCCAATAAAGTGTTTTTGTATCCACTGAGAGAGAGAGAGAGGGATCAGGAGAGCAGGAGAGAGTGAATGAGACGGGTGATGAGAAAGAGAGCTATAAGATGAGAGCTGATAGAGGAGCTGCCATCTGCTCTAATCAGTCTGGAGAGACTCTCTGTGGCTTCCTCGAGAGGAGACGCTATAGCTGTCCTCCATGCGGGCCAATCAAACACAAAGAGGCAAAAAATCCACTTCGATTTCAATTAGTCAATTTCCCAAATCACAAAGGATGGACTATACTCCATAAGGGTTAAATACCCAATCTGTGGGAAGGACATAATAGGCCCCCGGCCTGCAAGTCAGTCCACCCAACCATAGAGGACAAAAAATATTATCTCCCTGTGTCAATTACCCAATCACAGGGCAGCACAGCTGCTAACTCCCCGGGTCAATTGCCCAATCACAGCAAAGTGCGACGATATAACGTTCGTAAGTCAAATTGCTCCCAATCAAAAGAGTTGGACAGATTCCTCTTCGTCGGTCAATCACCCAGTTATACCGGGCATAAAGGACAACAGTTGCTCTCGGTTGAATCAGCGTGCCAATTGGGATGTTATTGGGCCAAATAAGAGTCACTCTCCTTGCAAAGAAGCCGGGAAAAGCTACACAAACACACATACATACATACCACCTTTACCAGACCAAGGAAGAAATACTTTGGGTCAGAATCGGAGCCAGAAACAAGAATCTAGATTTAGTGCAAATCTTCTCTAGAAGTCTATAATTCAGAACCAGCAGAGGGACTATATACTCTATAGTAATATCACTAGACTAACTATAGTCTTTATCCTTTTTGGGGGGGAATTTTCCAAAAAAAAAACATGTTGGGACTCTCAACAATACAGCACCTCTGGCAGTGTTGGGATAGTTCACTTTTTTTTATGAACTAGTTCAGTTCACAGTTCGGAAATTTAAAAAGGAACTAGTTCAAACTTCATAGTTTTTGCGCTATATACGGGCCATTGCGACTGTGGCGGTGTTTTACCTATACTTGCGAGGACCTCTGCTTGGATTCATGGTGAGTGCGCGACCGAAAAGTAATTGGAATCTGTATTTTTCTTTGGCACATTATAAACAAGTTTACTTTACCTCCTCGTTATAGGGTGTGTTTCAGCCGGGGGTTTTGGGCCTGCATGGAAAGGCTCGCTCACTTTTGAACGAAGTTGAACGTGAGAAAGTGACGTTTCCACCACACGTCCGAAATGAACGCGTTCACAGTGACGTTCGTCAGGCAGGAAAGAAATACAAGTATGTTCAGTTCACGTTCAGCCGAAATATATAGGAACGCGTTCGTGAAACTGTCGTTCGTTGAACGCGTTCCCGGTACAACACTGACCTCTGGTGTTGTCTTCTGAACCGGTGCAAGCAAAAAAACTCTTCACGGCACTTTGGGAAATGGCTTCCAGCTGGGCAGTGATGCATGGCCTCTAGTAATGCTGGTTGTCTGTGTTACCCATGGCGGTTAGAATGACGGTCAATGTTGATCAATGCACAGATGTTCTTCATATAGGAGGGAAATGCAGTAGTACTTGGACTATATAGAGGTCGTAGTAGCATAGAAAACAAATCAGTAGAACAAGAAGCCTACTATCCACGTTTTTCAGGTACTGTGGTCTCTTTGTGTGTGTGTGTGTGTGTGTGTGTGTGTGTGTGTGTGTGTGTGTGTGTGTGTGTGTGTGTGTGTGTGTGTGTGTGTGTGTGTGTGTGTGTGTGTGTGTGCGCTTTGCTTCCTTCAGGCCGTGTTGCCATGTCTGCTTATTATAAGCAACCTTTGACTTGTTTTTTTGCTGTGAAGTCACTTGCAAATAAACTGTTGGTATATGGTTGCTGGTTGATGTATTTTGGGGGGGGGCTTGATTCTAAATCTAAAGTGTATAGTAGTTGCTTATTTGGGCTTGCTTCCACATTTTCTTCACATCAAGGAACCCCAGATTAATATGTAAATGTCCACAGACATCCATCTGAACATAGTTTGTACCTTTTTTTTTTAATATTCAAAATATTTCGATTTATTCTCAATGTGTCTTTAACCCATTCTGAACGGGAACCCATTTTGGCGTTAGCATCATGTCGTGCTTTAGCTATTGAAAAACAGCAGATCTTCAAGCTCGTAGCGCGCCACTGAGTGGCGCGCTACGAGCTCGTAGGTCTGCTATTTTTTTTTAAATCGAAAGAACGACTGACATTTTTTTTTTAGAATCTGATCTCAGGTCAGAATGGGTTCATCTAGACCAGTGTGTGTCCACAGTGGAAACCTCGTCTGAATCTGATCTCGGGTCGGAATGGGTTAAATAACGGATGTACAACCTCACGATGTGTCGTGTGTGTGTGTGTGTGTGTGTGTGTGAGCTTAAGAGATCAGCTATTTTCATTTGTGCTCGCTTTCATATAGACCATGGCCACTTGTTTCTCTGGCAAAACTGGCAACGCAGCAAGAGAAAGAGGAACGTATGTATGCACACACAAACGCAATGCACTAAGAAAAAGATGCTGTAAGGAAAAGGTGAATAGAGGTCAGGGAAAGTACAGATTCCAACACTTAGCGCTTAACTGATCTTTTTCCTGAAGGTTTTCTGAAAATGCATGTTTTTTTTTTCCCCTGCAGGTTTTTTATTCACTGATTATAGCTTATCTAATTCTACCGCTTCGCCATACTGAATAGAAGTGTCCACAGCAGAGGATCTCTTATCTATTATGGGAGTCTGAATATAATTATGCATATAACACCATGGCAATATGCCCCCCCCCCCCCTTTCTCAGTTGACGGTGTTCTGTTTCTGACAATGCACTGGCAATTCCACTGAATTGCCAGTGGCAGGACAAGTTCTCAAAGGGCATATATGTGACTAAATTTGACTGAGGGACTGCCGTTGGATTTTTTTTAATTTTCGTTTTTTTTTCATTTTTCAAATTGACATATTGGTCGTTCAGTTTGACCCGCCAGTTTTGGAGATATGGCTTATAGAGTAATGTCTCGCAGGAAAACAGAGCGAGTTGAGGAAACAGGCTTGAAAGGTTCACTTCTGTGGACTCTAACATTATCACACCTATAGCTACATGTTTGGGCATTTGTTTCATATTTACATGTCGATTTCAGCTCTGACACTTATTGCAGACATGCTCTAGCATGTGAAGAGTCTGCCTGTGCTATTAACTCATTTTGGGGAAAACAAATTAAGTTTTTCTCCTCTGGTGAAAAAGCTGGAATTTGCGCGATGGCGGTCTCTCAGTCAAATCTGGTCACACATGTATACACAATGTCCTTCAGACAATCTTTAATTAAGAGGGATATACAGAGTAAAGGAGGATTTAGACATGAGCTGCAGAGAGGGAGACTGTATAGGATATAGTCAGGACAGTAAGAAAGCTGAGAGGGAGCCAATGTATAGGAGAGATGGACGCTATAAAAGAAAGCTATGGGGGAGACAATGTAGGGAAGATCATAAGATTTAATCCTACAACAGAAGGGGTACAGCACATGTGAGTACCAACACTATATCGACGTGACGCAGGTGACTTGTACATGCTGCAATTCCCCCTGACCCAATGACGCATTTCATGCTGAAATATCGTCGTCGTGTGGAAAATAAAGTGCTTTTGTTCTGCCAAATAATCCACTTTGATTATAAAGCAGAAAATAGGCTTTTTTTTCTTTTTTTTTGTGAGAAAGGGGGCTTATTTCTCATGGTCTAGTATACAAGCGAGGGGAGCCATGTGACAATGCAGGGCCTGGTGTGAGTTATTAGCACTCAAGCCTTGAGTGAGATGAATGTGAATGCATTAGCGTTGTATTTATTAACCCATTCTGAACGGGATAACCCCTTTTGGCGTTAGCGTCATGTCGTGCTTTAGCTATTGAAAAATAGCAGATCTACAAGCTCATAGCGCGCCACCGAGTGGCGCGCTATACGAGCTTGTAGGTCTGCTATTTTCGAAGAACGAGCTGACATTTTTTTAGAATCTGATCTCGGGTCAGAACAGGTTAATCAGACCAGTGTGTGTCCAGTGGAAACCTCGTATGAATCTGATCTCAGGTCAGAACGGGTTAATGGTTTGGAACAATAAGGCTGAACATGTTGCTCTGTTGCATGTGATGCAGTAGGCTCCATTCCGCTCGGACTATTGGGTTTTGCCACGGTTCTCATCATTCTCATACTAGAGAGAGAGAGAGAGGGAGAGAGAGAGATATTGGAAACAATTTACTGAGAGGGGGGGGGACACGAAGCAGAGTTTGTGAAGAGAAAATCCACCTGGAAAATGAAACTATAATATTGATCTTGAGTGAGAGTCTTATAGTATCGCAGAGCTGTCTGTTTTGCAACGTGTTAGTGCGCTCTGAAGTTTATGCCTGTGAAATCATCGGGAAACTTTCTCTCTCTCTCTCTCTCTCTCTCTATCTCTCTCTTTGTCGCTCTTTCTCTCTATATACCTTCGTCTGGTCTCATAGAACTATGAACTTGTAGGTCTGCTATTTTTTGAAACATCGTGAAAATGTGCCTCAAATCTTTGAATGTTCTATTCTTTCACAGTTTCAGTTTTTTTAACTGAAATATTTGCTTCTGGGGGGGGGGGGGGGGGTCCCTAGCCTGGTTAATAAACCAGACCGAATCAGCCGTTGGCAAAAAAAAATTGCCTGCCGGCGGATTACGGTCTGGAGAGGCTCAATTGTACGCCCATTTTCTACACCAGAGAAATGGGGCGCCAATCGGGACACGGTATGCAATATGGGGCGGCTTTGGTACAGTGACTTTCAATGCTTGAGACCTTTGACTGACAGTATAGCTCTGAACCAATTGCGTCAAAGAGAAATGTTTCAACCCCGCCCCCCCCCCCCCCCCCCTGGAAATGAAATCCAAGCTGAGCCTCCTCCAGACTAATATCCAGCAGTCCGTGCGATATTAGTCTGGTTTATTAACCAGGCTATAGGGGGTCGACCCTGGAACCAACATATTGTCAGATGGGCGTCGGCGGCATATAATTACATATAATTTTTGGGGTCCTTGACATGAAATAATGATACATGTTTTATATTTCTGAAAAAAATACTTTTTTTTTTTTTTTTTTTTCTCGACGTCAGCCCTAAATGGGATTAACGTGGTTGTTACGCTGACCTATAAGGATAGGTTTGTTGGCCTGGGGTCTGTCCTATGTTGGGGGACATATTATAGCTACTGTACGCTGTGTACAGTTTGTTTTTTAATGTTTTTTTAATTTAAATTCTATCTCTCCCTCGCTGCCTCTCGTCGAGCGCTAATTTGATATATATATATGTTTTAAATTATATTAATATAATTATTATATGTTTTAAATTATGTTTCAGAAAAAATACAGGAGCTCTATTCCTTTATACCGCTA
>NC_137875.1:39807559-39830059 GCF_963924005.1 Protomyctophum bolini
GAGAGAGAGGGAGGAGAGAGAGAGGGGGAGAGAGAGAGGGGAGAGAGAGGGGGAGAGGGAGGAGAGAGGGAGGGAGAGGGAGAGGGGGAGAGAGAGAGAGGAGGGGAGAGAGAGAGTGGGGGAGAGAGATAGGGAGGGAGAGGGGAGAGAGAGAGAGAGGGGGAGAGAGGGAGGGAAGAGAGAGAGAGGGGGAGAGGGAGGGAGAGAGGGAGGGAGAGAGAGAGGGGGAGAGGGAGAGGGAGAGAGAGAGAGGGAGGGTGAGAGAGAGGGGGAGAGAGAACTGAGAAGATTTGGCAGAATACAGAGGTAGAGAGTTAAATGTTTCTGTCAAAGTTGCTATAGGTTGTGTCGAAAATCGTCCTTAGCTGGAAAAAAAGAGATTGATTTTACATGAATGACCTTAACGAGGCAGAAAGACGATGTTTTGAACCACGGGAGAAACCCTCGTATATGGATGTCATTTTTTTCTGTTAACCCATTTTGGGCTGAGGTCGATTAAAATAATCCTATTTATTTTTCTGAAAAAACATGTTTCTATAATGTCAGTGGGTGCTCAACCTTTTCATGTCAAGGACCCACAGAATTATCTTTTATTGGGCCACGGGGACCCCGCCCCCCCCCCCCCCCCCATCTCAAAATATGTAGCTCTCTCAAATATTTTAGTTTAAAATGTCCGCTCTGAAATATATATTCAAAGATTTTGCGCCACATTTTCACGACTTTTCGAAAATAGCAGACTATACGAGTGGCGCGCTACGAGCTTGTAGATCTGCTATTTTTTCAATAGCTAAAGCGTAACATGATGCTAACACTGAAAGGGGTTCCCGACCCAAAATGGCTAAAAGTAACTATAAAGGTCATTACACACTGGCGAATTAGCGACGCGATATATTCGTAGCGAATAATTCGCATTTAAAAAAAAACAATTGAAGTCCACGCAAGCTTCCACATCAGTGGCGAATGTGCGAAAATGCGACCGTCTTCGCTCTTTATTTGATTCGCAGGCGAACAGCAACACGCAATATTTCGCATTTTCAGATGGCTTATTCGCATCGCGTCGCTAATTCGCCAGTGTGTATAATGACCTTAACAGTGGCCGTCGGGCACTGCCGTCCTCCTGAATGATGCGAGTTGGAACATGCACGCCACGGCCATGATTTATATATGCAGAACATTTGTAGAATTATTATGTGTGCCTTGTGTTCCTTTTCGGCCATATATGGGTGAGTATATACTGTACATGCCCATGGGGGTGCATGGGCACTTTCTGACATGACATTGCATGAGCATCCTTTTTTTTTTTTAATCATAACAGAACATGTATTATGAAATAGTTCAAACACAATTTTGTATTGTCCAGATATACATGAACCTTTATTTCGTATTGTGTTTTGCTGTCTTCTGTGTTATTGTGTTTGTCATTAGACTCGATAAGCAAACCTATCTATCTCCCAGACCCCATTCATCCCCAGATTAAACCCATTTTGGGCGAGAAGTAGAACCCCTTTTGGTGTTAGCATCATGTTATGCTTTTTTAGCTATTGAAAAATAGCAGATCTACAAGCTCGTAGCGCGCCACCGAGTGGCGCGCTACGAGCTTGTATAGGTCTGCTATTTTAGAAAAAAATCAAAGAACCTAGTGTCTATCTGTGCACGCCACTGCATCTATACAAGCTTATATGGATCAGACATTTTCACGCGCGACACAGCACAGCACACTATAACCAAGTATAAATCAAGCCTATATATTTCAAAAGCACGGTCAACTCCGGCTTGTGTGTGCGCGTGTGTGTGTGTGTGTGTGTGTTGTCTGTATTGAAATGTTGCCTGCACCGTGTGTGTGTGTGTGTGTGTGTGTGTGTGTTTTCTGTATTGAAATGTTGCCCTGCACCGTGTGTGTGTGTGTGTGTGTGTGTGTGTGTGTGTGTGTGTGTGTCTGTGTTTGAACTGCACCTTCTCCAGTAAAGCGCCCTTGCATGTCTCTGTAGAAGCAATCAATGAAGGTTGCTTCAAAGCGAGCGAGCGAGCCGAGTCGTGACAGAAAGTGTGTGTGTGCCGTCAGTGGGGGGGGGGGGGGGGGGGGGGGGGGAGGGGTGAAGATGTCACGTCCTCTCCCGTTATACTCCACTGTCATCATATCTGCCATCCCCCATTATCCCCCTTTTTCAAAACCATCGAGGAAAGACAAAAAAACGAAAAAAACTGACCCACGTCGTTGACCTGAAAGTCCAGCCTTCTCGTCGATCGTCGTCGTCGTGTGACGTCTCGTTCTTTTCTCTTCGCCCGCCCGCCCGCCCGCCCGGTTGGTCGGACGAGTAACGCTGTAATTGGCTGATGGTGGCTGGGGGGGGGACATTGAGGTCACACATGGTCATGGTGGTGGCGGCGATGCCTTGTGATGCGTTGTCAGGCGTCACGGAACGGTGGGCTATGGACGCGCGACGGTGTTAATCTGCTTTTTGGGCTCGTTTGGGGCCACATAAATGTGTGTGTGTGTGACGTGTGTGTGTGTGTGTGTGTGACGTGTGTGTGTGTGTGTGTGTGTCTGTGTGTGTGTGTGTGTGTGTGTGTGTGACGTGCACGGCCAGTCTCTGTGGCACGAGAGACAGATGGGAGGCGGATGCTAATAGGACTCATGCCTAAATGGACAGGATAAACACTGTTCCCACGGCAACCAGAGGGGCGCGCACGCGCGCGTGTGTGTGTGTGCATGTGCGTGCGCATGTGGTTTGTGAATATGAGTGGGAGAAAGTTAAAGATAAAGCTGTGTGTGTGTGTGGGGGGGGGGAGGGTGTGCATGCGCGTGTGTGTGTGTGTGTGTGTGTGCATGCGTGTGTGTGTGGGTGTGTTCATGCGTGTGTGTGGGTGTGTGCATGCGTGTGTGTGTGTGTGTGGTCTCTGTGAATAGTTGGACTGCT
The DNA here is from genome assembly GCF_963924005.1 of Protomyctophum bolini. Lineage (NCBI taxonomy): Eukaryota > Metazoa > Chordata > Actinopteri > Myctophiformes > Myctophidae > Protomyctophum > Protomyctophum bolini. The sequence goes on from NC_137875.1 coordinate 39,810,478, forward strand.
CAAAGTACCCCTGCAGTCCACATTGGGTGCTTGTGTGTGTGTGTGTGTGTGTGTGTGTCCTGTGGTCAACAAAAGGATGTATGGTTGTTTGACGCATGCACCTGTCTGGTAGATATAACTCATTCCAGATGGTGTTTGATCAATCACAGTCAGTGGACAGGACAGAAGTATAAGTGAAGACCAATGCAGACCTGCGTGTGTGTGTGTGTGTGTGTGTGTGTGTGTGTGTGTGTGTGTGTGTGTGTGTGTGTGTGTGTGTGTGTGTGTGTGTGTGTGTGTGTGTGTGTGTGTGTGTGTGTGTGTGTGTGTGTGTGTGTGTGTGTGTGTGTGTGTGTGTGTGTGTGTGTGTGTGTGTGTGTGAGAGAGTGAGTGTGCGCTTTCTATCTGTCTCTCTCTGTTTAGTGGACTATTAGGCCAGTCTGCAGTTTGACACATAGGTCATTATGTCAGGTGTTCAGGGACAGAAAGTCACTTTATTTCCTGACCCTTGATCCAGTGCTCTCCAATACTCTCTCTCTTTCTGTCCACTCATGCACTTTACAATGTACTTCACTTTCACACACACACACACACACACACACACACACACACACACACACACACACACACACACAGACACACACACAGTCACACACACACACACACACACAGACACACACACAGTCACACACACACACACACACACACACACACACACACACACAGTCACACACACAGTCACACACACACTGCCACGGCAGAACACCTTCCACACATTCTATGCTAATGCTGTACACATTATGCAGAGACCAACCTGCAGCTCATTAGGAGTGATTAGGGGGCTCAGTGTTTTTTGCTCAAGGACACTTCGGCAAAACACGGCCAGTATACAGGAGCCATGGGGATCGAACTGGCAACCTTTTCGTCCTAAACAGGTTTTCAATGTAATGAGTCCCGGGATGCAGGGTCTTTTAGATGAGTCCCATGAGGGACATTTTATGAGCCCCACTTCAACAACGGAAGGAGTCATATTTAGCGATTTTTTTACAAATTATCAGCATTTAACTCCCATTGCATTTTATATGGTTATAATGTGGTTATATTCATATAGAAAACAGAAGAAGAAATTATTGTAACTAAAGCTAGCAAAAATAAACTAGAATAAAAAACAGTACAGTAGTAGTACAGTAGTGCATCCCGTGGATGCAGCAGAGGTCTTTTATTGCGTCCCGAATTTTGGATGCAAAATGCACCCTATTTTAATCTCAGATTTGTGAAAGATATCCCCCAAATGTAAATTATTAATTTATTATAATATTATATAATTATTATAAATTTTTCATCAAACTTTTTTTTTTTTTTTAACATCTTTTTTAGTCTTAGTCCTAGTAGTACAAAGTATTAGTGAGGTTGAAATAATTTTTTTGCAAGTAGAAATTAATGCGGGTGTTAAGAGGGTTAAGTTTGAAAATGTCAGTGATTTCTGTTTTGGTCATATCCGCCCAATAGCTGCGCAATTCTTGTTTACAAATTATGAAAGTTCCCAATGCTCAGTGACAAAAGCACAATTAAATTGTTAATCACAATTATGTATATGTGACAATTAAACAAGAGTGTCTGGGCTTCCTTCAAAACAGCGGTTCGCCAGCAGCACAAGCTCACGCGCTCTCTGTTTGTCTCTTCGTAACTATAGCACTCAAAATCAATGAGGATTCATCGCAGCTGCGCTGCAACCATGAGAGAAATGGACATGCAGGGAGAGTTTATACTGCTGCTTTCTATATACCATTAGATATTCTTTTGCGGAGCTGTTGTTAAATTGCTTGAAACGTATAACATAATATACAATAACCACAAATTACATTTAGTATATAGTTTTCATGCAGCAACGTTTTTGGCCCCTGCGGATAAGTCTTTGTACATTTGCAGGAAATTGAGTGAATATGGTTTGCGGGTGTCCCCCCCCCCCCCCCCCCCCCCCCCCCACACACACACACACACACACACACACACACGGTCTAACGCACCCAAACGTTTGAGCCTGTGACCCAAAAGAGCAATTTGATGTCTTAAAACCCATTCTGACCCGAGATCAGATTCTAAAAATGTCTTCTATACATCCTGACAGTTTTCTGAAAAAGCTATGTTTCTATAGTCAGTCAGCAAAAATAACAGACCTACAAGCTCTCGCTGTGAGCTTGTAGATCTGCTATTTTTCAATAGCTAAGGCATAACATAATGCTTAACAACCAAAAGGGGTTCCCACCCAAAATAGTTTTTTGCTTTCCAATTCATGGAATTTCTTGGATTTTTGGCTGGGTCACTGTGTGTGTGTGTGTGTGTGTGTGTGTGTGTGTGTGTGTGTGCGCGCGCGTGCATGTGTGCGCGTGCATGTGTGCGTGTGTATGTGTGCGTGTGTATGGTTGCTGCCACCTTCATTCATGTAAGACTATCTGTGATCACGTATAGTGCACTACCAAACAGGAGACAAATGGAGTCTGGAAACTCAGACAAACACTGCGGAAATTGAAGTTGTTATCACCTCTTGATGCTGTGTGGCTATAGCTATACCGCGTGCATGCAAACACTGTGGGGTGTGTGTGTGTGTGCGTGTGCGTGCGCATGCGCGCTGGGAGCCTTCCTGTGTCGGGAACAGGGTTTCTCTGAGATCAAGCCAGGCTGAGAATTATCTCGTTTGCTCTTATTCCAATTCCATCAAAAACAAGGGTGAGGCTTGATTTCATATATATAGGGCGTGCCAGATTGGTTCAGCCATCCCACTTATCAACACTATGAAGACCGAAAGGACGCAAGGATCAGCTGTTCATACGAGCACTAGATAGTGGGTTCCTAGACTGTAAAAAAATATGCGTTCCGCGGGTCTAACATGAACGTAAAATGAAGCCTGTCAGTCCTTGCAATGGAAGTCGCCATCTTTCTAGATCCGTTTGGGCCCAGCTGGCCCATTGGCTGGCCCAGACAACGAGGCGGGACTTCCCCCTTTCTTCTTCGTTGGTTTTTATTTTGACTCGAGTGGGTGGGGGATCCCGTTCATAGACTGTAACGGTAGCCACGCCCCTCAGAACATGCGCGGCTTTATGGTCATTATTTTTGTAAATGGGACCATAATTTTCCAAAAAGAATATTATGACATTAGAAACGAGACTTTAAACTAGTGACTGGAGGCAAAAAGTATTCATGACCATGTTTATTAAGGTTATACAGTCTAGGTGAAGTTGGGCCCAAATACATGGACCTCTATGGGGCTGTGGGTTTTTTTGAGCCCAATGACAGCGCCACAACAGGCCATTATATGAACTTTCATTTCCTTAGTGGCTTCACAAAATATCTGTCTGACTGCCCCCCTGGTTCCTATACCTCATGTAGCTGAAATGACGTTGTCTTACATAACATTGTGGCAGTGTGACACAACACCCGACATCATGTTCACGTGTAGAAAGCTGTGCTCCTCCATGTAGTCACATAGAGCTCAGATCTCTGTCAAGCCGTTGCTTTAAAAAAAATAAACAAGCTTGTAAATTAACTGACCTGTTTTAATTCAGTGCTGGAACCATGTATGTGTTGTTGTTGGGATATGGACTAGTGTCTATAGCAGGATATTCTCTTTTAGTTATACAACAGAGTAATATTGTAGTTTTACTACACAGAGGTGTATAAACTCCTGCCATGTGCAGCCTTACAGCCCTTAGTCTATTTGTGTTGTGTGACACACCGCACATCATGTATCTGTGTGTGTGTGGGGGAAGCATGTACACACGCATTATAGTTAACCACACTCGCCGTGTGTGTGTGTGTGTGTGTGTGTGCGTGCGTGCGTGCGTCTTTCTGTGCAGAGCCGTTTGCATAAGATTACAATTTATACCTTTTATACTATACATTTATACTTTATACTACATTACATTTATAATATTATATTTGTATGTTTCCCACGGATAGCCGTCTGTTTTTTTTTTTCAAGTCAAAAACATTCTTATACAACTACTTAAAAATCTTTATTTTCACCCATTTCCGTATACAGTCACTGGCATATTATAGCACAACAAACAAACTCAAATGTTGATTTCACTGCAGCATGTACTGTAGAGAGAGAGACAGCAATGAGCCTGAGATCACCTGTCATACAGATACTGACTGTACATACTGTACAGTATGCCAATAATGCTTAGTGGGTGTGAATTATCGTTTGTATTTTTCCTCCCCCAAATCATCTTGCTGTATTGGGACACCCACACACACATTGTATATACCAATACACCACATGCATTCATTACATTGTGGAAAAAGATGATGACACACTACAGCATAATTAAGCAATATTACACGAGAGGGTGTGGGTTAACGTGATTATTGCCACGACAGTGATGCGGTCAGGAACGAGACGGAGTCGAGTTCCGCAAGCATCACTGAAAAAGATTGCTTCCTCGAAAAGACCTGTCACGTCTTTCACAGATCCAGTACATGCGTGCGGAGCATGATACATCGTTCCATCCTCTCGTAGACTTAGGCCCCTCCTTATCGTTATGAAACACTGCACAGCTGTCGTTTTTTGGGCCATTAGGCTGACCAGAGCGCCACCACCTGTAGAAGTATTAGGAACATTTACACATAACGTTGTGTTATAGTGACAATTTGGTATAGATTGGTCTTTTTTTTTTTGAATAACATTCCATTTAGAAATTAACCCATTCTGAACGGGAACCCTTTTTGGTGTGTTTTTTTTAACTAAGCATTATGTTATACTTTAGCTATTTTCGACCTAAATGGGTTAAATATGTGGAAAATAGTAACGTGAAATGCAGTTAAGATTTAAGCAGAAATAGAAGAAGAGTACAATGAAGCTAAAGTCTTACTGTTCTTGTGTGGTGGTCAGTGGTGTTCCATCTACCCATTTCCACACTCCGTCTCTCTCGGTCAAACCCAGCCACACGTTCTGCCCTCCCTTAACAGCTATGTCAACAACTTTGTCAACAAAGTCCTGGACAGAAAATGTGCAGGTTATTGAAGTACACACTGTACCATAGACATAGACACACACACGCACGCACGCACGCACGCACGCACGCACACACACACACACACACACACACACACACACACACACACACACACACACACTGTACCTGTTTGGCAGTGTTCTTTATGACCATCAGGTCTGATTGTATGCCTAAACAGAATTGTCTGCTCGCCTTCCAGGTTTTCTTCTCAGTAGATATGTAGTAACCTTCGCCAAATTTCTGCCAATCAGGTGATCCTATAACGACAAAATCAAGTTAGCTACCTTTTTTTTTCTTCTTAATTTGCTCACATTAACGATGAACAAGATAACGATGAATAAAGAAATAGTGACTCTTCACTGACCACAGGTCCTCTTCTGCTCATCTTCTGCATCATCCAGGGTAGTCAGGTTGAGATATCTGGACAGTAACTCATCATGTATATTAGTCAGGTTTTCCAAGCGATGGACCAGGTTGTTTTTCTCTTCCGTCCATTCAGAATCTGTAAGAAGGAGAATCAAACAAAACCGATGAGTTTTACATATACAACTTTGTTCTGATCGGACCTCCTTAATGTTGTTGTATCGTAGCTCTGCTCTGTGACTGGTTGTATCTGGTTGTTAGTTAATTGGTCTCTCTTCACTACAGTATTATGTGTTCTGGACCGGTGTTGAGGCCCAGAGCAAAGCACCCCGTGTGGACCATTCTGACCTGAGATCAGATTTATACAAGGTTTCCACTGGACACACACACACACTGGTCTGATTAACCCATTCTGTACCTGAGATCAGATTCTAAAAATGTCATAATGTCTCGGTGGCGCGCTATGAGCTTGTAGATATTACTATGTAGATATTTTTCAATTGCTAAAGCATGACATGATGCTAACACCAAAATGGGTTCCCGTTCAGAATGGGTTAAAAGGGTGGCATTTGTTACTCAACGTAAAAAATGTGTGCAAAGTTTCACCACAATCGGAACAGACGGACACTGCATTCATGATTTGCGGGCAAAAAAAACACGCGTGTCATTTTAGCTCAAAACAGGCCACTCCTGCAAACTTTATAGATGTCTTAGCCAATGTCGGGATGGAATATGAAAACAGATCTGTCTTGATCACATGACTATAGAGATCATGCGTATATACCAATTTGCATGACATTTGGATAAAAGGAATTATATCCAAAAAATGGGTTTTTACACAAGTCGGCTTGACTCGGCTTGAATAACAAGGCCTGTGTGTGAAACAAATTGGGGGCATTTTTGGTGGTTTTGTGGTCTTCCTTCCTGCCTGTGTTGCGTTGCTAGAGACTGGTAGGTAAATGCCCGTTATGATAATCAATTGAAAGTAGAACCCAGATAGGTATTAAGCATTATTATAAGATACCTATACTGTAATAACCAGCAAAATGTTCATTAAGTCACAAAATCAGAAAGACTAGGAAAAGCACTAAATGTTCTAAAACTTGACTTACAGAGGGAGAGTCTGAGACCAATGTTGAGCATTGCTTGAACACCACAAAGCAATCCAAGTCCCATTCCAACTAGTCGGTACAGTCTTCCGACTGGACAGACGCAGGCAGGCACGCAGTGGGAATACAGACGGAGTTAGAGATCAGTTTAAAATAATGTATTATTTATATTGCGTTTATATATTTTTTTAGTGATTTGCAGTTGTCCGTAACGTCTCTTACCGGATCTCTTCTTCCGTGGGTGTTTCTGCCGAGCTGTAGCTGCAACATTTACGTAGATTTTATCATCGCCTTCTTCTTCCTCCTCTTGGACCTCAATGTTTTCGGCCATTTTCAACCTTTGTGACTTGAATTCATCTATAGCAGCTATCTGTTATGGTTCAACCTTTTCAGAATGAACGATAGATAAGTATCCACCTCCTCCTCTTGTTTCCTCTTGTCTGTCACAGTAGCAGAGGCAGAACTATATAAGAAGTCACAAAAAGAGGAAGACTGACTTGGTGGAAAAGGTTACAAGAAGAGCCTATATCGCCATTGGGGGTTAATTGGCCAATGATGGGCCAATGATGTTTCTTTAGTTTCTACGTATAATGTTATGTTAATTAAGTGTTGCCATACGTATATACGAAGCAAAGGACTTTATTTACTATTGCTGAACAAGAGAGGGGAGCCATGGGAATGAGATAAATGATGTATATATAGGCATAAAAGGAGACATTATCCTTATATGAAGGTAATTATGCTTGGTCTCTAGTTGGCTCCATACAGTAATATGTGTCCAGTACACCAGTGTCATTTGTATCCCGTGTCTGCACATGGTGATGATGGATTATCACGCGGTTGACCCGGGTTCGAATCGCAGGCGTTGCACATTAGTTCCATGACCCGGACGGGGTCATAAGGGGTTGTAAGCCAAGTGGCTTGATGACCAACAGCCTATAATAATATTTGACAATGGGGAAATTCCCCTTTAGGGGATGAGGAGTTAACCTTCCACGCATAAGACTTGAGTTGGAATCCCAGCTTGTAGATCTGCTACACTTTTGAAAAATCGTGAGATTTTGTGCAATTTCTCTGAATACAATATACTTATGTATTTTAAAGTAAACGTCTTTAACTCAAATCTTTTGCTTCTGTGGGTCCCTGGAACGTCATATTTTGAGATGGAGATACACGGCCATAAATGCATATCGTTGTGGGGGGTCCTTGGACATGACACCCACTGATAGCAAGATAAGTTTTTCCAGTACATTTTAGAAGACATGCTTTTGTGGAATCGGCCACTGCAGGTCTTAATGGGCTCAAAGAGGAACTGCTTTACTGAAGTTACAGGTAATGAAGCAAACGGGAAATGTGGAGAAAATGTAAAATGCCAACCACACACTTACCATTTATCTAGTTTTTTTTAGCTTTAGTTTGTTTAGTACATGAAGAGCAATACAAACAGAGCCTACGGTAACTATGATGATCCCGTAGTAGGCCATAGTGTCCATGAATCATATAGAAAAGCTCTCATGGTGAAAGCCTCTACAGAGCGCACCTTCAGAAGAGTGTTCGCTTAACACTTATCTCAAGCATTATGGGCTTTTGGATGCATTCACATCTTTGTGTACCTATAGGGCAACTCCCAGATGGGCTAAATCAGGATGACTCCTATACTTACTTAAGATTTTACTTGTAGCAAGCCAAAAAAAAGAGCTATTACAAGAAATTGGTTACAAAATAATTGTCCTACTGCTGACCTATTTATCGATGGGGCCACAAATGGAAAAAGTAGTGCAATGTGTTGTATTGTTGTACAATATTATTTCCTCTATTGTACAAGCTTCCACGGATGCTGACAGATAAGATGCAACCAGCTGATATGCCCTTTCACAGAGATCCTCATTTTTTGTGTGTGTGCGTGTGCGTGTGCGTGTGCGTGTGTGTGTGTGTGTGTATGGCGAAGGGGGGCTGGGGGTCCCAAATGTAGAGTGGACTTATGCAGCAACACGGCTGAGCCACCTACTGCACATGCTCAATAATGATGATGGCACCGTCAGAGAAATGGCCAGGGCATCACTCCTACTGGACCTGCGCAGGAGGAAGGTACCCCTGGCTGCTGCAGTCCAGAATAACTTCCTAGGCTTTAGGAGGAAAGACTCTGGGAAACTGGACTCACAAGCCAAGGGCTTCGGGGTCTGGTCTGATTGGCCAGATCTCAACGACCTTTGCCATCGGACAGGAGTCCAGCTAAAATGGGCAAAAAACAACGAAAATGTGCCCATCTCAGATGGATTAATTACAGACTCCAGCGTGGTAGTGAAGGCTACCCTCACCCACCAGGGAGGGGACACTAGACTACAGGAAGAAACGGCAAGAAGGGTTCTGCTTAGCACGAAACAGACTGAAGCCAAAGAACATTGGCGTGGCCTTCGACTGCAGGGAAAGTTGGCCTGTGTTGATTCAGCTGATCACTCTGTTTCACATTCGATGTACAAAAATGCTGCTATTGGGGAGGATGTTTTAAAATTTACCATCAAAGCAAGACTACAAGTATTACCAACCAAGTACAATCTGTCAATCTGGTATCCCGACACCCACACTCCACTCTGTATAAACCATCATGATTCTGAACAACACCTAGAATCCATTGCACACATAACAAATGGATGTAGTGCATACAAAAACTTATATATTGCTCGCCACGACCGGATTGTTGACCTAGTGTCTGATGCAGTTCGAAAGCATGTGCCATCTAGTGCAGCAATGTATAAACACTCAAGAGTGTTACCAGATTGGTTTAGCTGTGCATGCGATGTCTTTGCTAACATCCCGAATACACCTGATGTTGTCTTTGTTGACACCAGACACAAGGAGGTCCTGATTCTGGAGGTGGGCTGTGTCTTTGATTTGTACATGGACCAGGCATTCCAAGATAAATATTCTAAGTATCAACCATTACTTGGAAGCATAACAAACTTGGGGTATCGTTGTAGATTTGCCATACTGATATTCGGAAGCCTGGGCCATGTGCATAAACTGACCATGAGTGGCCTAAGAATAGCTGGCATGACAAAAAGCAAAGCCAAACAACTTGCCAAATACTGTTCTGTCTCGTCTGTTATAGGCAGTTTGTCTGTGTGGAGAAGGAGGTGCCATGTGTATCCTTAAGTGAACATGAACTGTCAACCCCGTTATATTTGTTTCCTTGTAAAATTAATTGTAATTTGTGGATTCAAATAAAGAAATCGAAATGTGTGTGTGTGTGTGTGTGTGTGCGTGTGTGTGTGTGTGTGTGTGTGTGTGTGACTGACTGTGTGTGTTGTACCACTTTGCAGAGATGTTTCAGTGGGCTCATAGGAACATTTACTGCACACCTGTCATAATTAACATCCTTATTAGTTTACCCTAATTAGTGGAAGCTAAATGCGAAAAAATGTTTTGCTGCCAAATGATCTGAAAGTGGATTTTAAATCACTCTCTAATATCTCTTATCATTTGTGAAAATGGTGACTGTAAACAGTTGCCGAGCAGTCAAGGCTCCAAGAAGACAAAGTCCAAGAATGTAGATCTGTAGATTTGACGTACCTCCAAAACTAGTGAACAGCCCATATAAGGTACATACTGTACATATAGGAGGATTGTTAGAGTCAAGGTCTGAGGAAAGACATAAATCCTTCAAAAATAATACTGGCCAAAAAACCGAAAGTAAGAAATGAACCCTTGATAACTAAACAAAGACGAAAACAACAAACCAATAAGAACTGAAGAAAGTGAAAACAGCTGTCTCAAGCCAACTGAGCAATGCCCTCCTCCTCAATGTCCAGATAACCAGGTGAGACCCCACCCACAATGATTAGTAATTGGACAATCTACTCAAAACAAAGGTAAACCATGACCCACTATACAATTACACATTTCCTTAACCCATTTAGGCCTGACTCAAAAAAAATTCTTCTAAATCCTCCAGTTTTCAAAAATAGCAGACCTATACAAGCTCGTAGTGGCGCGCTATGAGCTCGTAGATCTGCTATTTTTCAATAGCTAAACTATAACATGACGTTTAAAACACCAAAAGGGGTTCCCGACGTCCGTCCAGAATGGGTTAACGGAGTCTGACTGTTTTCCAAGGCATCAAATAAATCACAAAACAATCATAATAGCATTATAGGCAAACACAGATAAGTAGCATATGATGCTACACATTATAGCCACACCTCCCAAGGAGCTTGACGACAGTCAATTAGTGGAAGCAGCTGTGCATGTGTGTGCCGTTTGCAACGTTCACAGTTTCACCTTGTGGAAGTCTTCTAGTGTCTCTACTATGGCGCACATGACGGTGACTTATTTCCGAGCCTCGACAATAATTATTATGACATTGACGTACACATATACATGTACACACAGTGGTGATGGTTAATTAGTGAATCAATAATAAGTAAGGCTAAATTAGAAAGTGTATACATTCATATACACACATACGCACAGCCAAAATATGGTGTACTGTACTATACGGAAGACCCGTACAGTACCGTATGTTGAGCTGCAGGGCCATGCATCCAGACGGACATTCGCAGAGCTCCCCTTAAAAAACACGTCGTACTATTCAGCATGCTGATGAGGTGTGCCCGAGAGAGAGTCACCCATTTCTCCCCCCCTTGTGAGGTGTGTGTGTTGTGACGTCCGTTTGCTATATAGAAGAATTGGGGCCACGAAATGTCCCATAACAGCTTTCAGCTGATGACTGCACCATTCTCTGGTGGCTGATGAGCGCAGCTGGCCTTTTTCATGTCCTTGGGGGGGTGGTGCTTCCATAGGAGAGTATTTATTTATTTATTTATGCGTTTTGGGGATACAGGTCAGTGATTGCCTCCACTCTCTCCGCAAGGCCGTCCGTCGAGCGCTGTGTTGTTTGTTCCCCTCTCATGTTGATACCGTACTGTATATACACGCTCTGCCTCAAATGCTTTTTTTTTTGCGAGGCCGTTGCGTTCTATAATGGACAATAGTCGGCCCTGGTGGAGGTGTGTTGTGTCCCCTGTGGGCCGCCGGGTGGGTGGGTATACTGGCTGGATTCATTCTTCTCTCGGTAGCAAAATTGTTATATTTTAAATGCCAGGAGACTATATCCACACTTTAGTTAATGCTATCTGTCTACACAAGGTCGCCAGCACCAGAGGCGCAACACTGACCGAACGCTAGGGGGGGATATAGAGCGGCGCCGCCGAAAAATACGTCCCACACACCACCCTAGGGGAGGGGGGGATGGGGGGGTCAAACCACCAAAACGTGGGGTTATGGTTAGGGTCGGATTACAGAGAGGTTGTTCCAGTGACTCAATGCACATACAAAACTGCTTTGGCACAGTTATTATTATTATTATGAATTACCTGGCTGTGATTCCTCCTCCTCCCATGTGTCTCAAAACGTAAAAGTTTAACCACATTATCAGCAGCGCCTAAAACAGGTCAAAACTCACTGACCATCTGTAAGTCAGCCTATTCTATATAAAATGTACAACACCTGGGGAGTTTTCAGGAGAGGAGACTGGGTTCGCATGTTTTAAATATATAGTTGCACCTTACCTGGTGTTGACAGTTGTGCTTTCATTAGCGGCTAATATAATAATATAAATCTCAAAGTGGGGTCCGGCCGTCCGGGGACCCCCAGAGGTCCTTGAGCCGTGAGTTCCAGGGGGCACAGTACAGCTACATGATAGTTTGGAACCAAATGGACCCTTGTCGCCTTGTGGCATGTCATGTGGACGCAGCGGGGTCCTTGAAATTAAACGGGTTGAGAATCACTGCTACTGCTAGAGCTGTATAAATCTTCTCTTATGGGGGTCCTTCTCTTCTCTTCAAATGGGGGGAGGGGGGTCCGCGGGCTAATACGTGTCCATTTGGGGGTCCTTGACACGAAAAGGTTTGGGAACCACTGTACTAGAGTAGAGGATAAAGTATATTCATTCATCTCCTAATCCTATCGATCTAGTCAATACACGTTTAGACGTTTAGAAAAGTTGTGCGTGACACCAAAAGTGGTGACCTATTGAATCCTGTTCCTGTATTATTAGAATCATTACGCAATCACCACAGAGTGCAAAGCACATTGGGTCACTGATGGCGGTGTAACAACTTCCAAAAAACCGAAGGTAGATGGGCCAAACCATTTTGGGATTTAGACAGGGGTGGATCAAATATACCCTTCAAAATATATCGCGTTTATGAACGCAGGATTTCACAAGTATTACTCCTAAGATAACTTTGGAGCCAGGGGGGATAAAGGGGGGGACCCCCCAGCCAGAGGGGGACCCCCAAACTAATTTGGGGGGGAACAATGTGACGCTGGCAGGGGATTCGTCCCCTCCGTCCCCTAGCTTATTGCGCCCCTGGCCAGCACTATGGGCATATAATGACCACGTAATTGAATGCATATCAATAGTAATCGCGGCTCTCTCTCTCTCTGTGTGTGTGTGTGTGTGTGTGTGTGTGTGTGTGTGTGTGTGTGTGTGTGTGTGTGTGTGTGTGTGTGTGTGTGTGTGTGTGTGTGTGTGTGTGTGTGTGTGTGTGTGTGTGTGTGTGTGTGTGTGTGTGTGTGCGTGCGTGCGTTTCAAGTTGTATCCGATAGGATGGGTCCTTCTTACTGCTCTGCTGTGACAGGTGCAGAGGATGTGATGCTGCATCAGTTTTCTGTTTTGGGAACCCATTTTGGTGTTAGCATTATGCTATGCTTTAGCTATAAAAAAACAGCAGATCTACAAGCTCGTAGCGCGCCACCGAGTGGCGCGCTACGAGCTTGTAGGTCTGCTAAAAAAAAAAAATCGAAGAACGACTGACACAGAAACGTGGCTTTTTCAGAATACTGTCGGGATGTATAGAAGACATTTTTAGAATCTGATCTCAGGTCAGAATGGGTTATATACACACATGTGCACCTGTGCTTGTGTGTGCCTATCCACAGAGTCGTATATTATGCATGCAGTTGACCACTGTCGTCATTACTCAGTCAGATGAGTTTTTTTCTCTGTTCCTCCTACATACATATACCTCCTGTATATACACTGACACGAAACAAGACAGGAACGCCCATAAACGTCACATTCGTTTTTTTTTACCCTGGGCAGAATTTTCTATGGCTGCCCAATGCAACTTTTTCCAATCCTTCATCACATACGGACAAACATCTATGCCGATAATATCTGAGGTAACGTGCCTTGTCCACGGGCAACAGATCTTTCAACGTATGTCATTGCAAATACTGTACGTTTGATAATCGCTATACTCTGCGCAATATTGTTTTGGAAATGCCGCAAATTGCATTGCAGTGAACGAGAGCAAATCACAACTTATACCCTGGGGGGGGGGGTGGTGACTCCGCCCTGAATATGCGTTGTCGTGTCAGTGTATAGAGGCAGTCAGTGGAGGTTTAGGCATGACGTCGAAAAAAGACAAAAAAAAAAGTATTCTGAAAGAATATATATTCAAAGATTTGTGCCGCATTTTCACAATTTCTCAAAAATAGCAACTCTCAATAGAAACTCGGTGGCGCGCTATGAGCTTGTAGATCTGCTATTTTTTCAATAGCTGAAGTATAACATAATGCTTATAGTTAAAACACCAAAAGCCGGGTTCCCGCCCAGATGGGTTGTTAAGATGTGATGCAGTCTAATATACTAATATAGTCTGTGTACACTGGCTGGCTTTTGCAGAATTCATCACAGTAATGAAGTCTGGCTCGGGAAAAAAAAGCACGCGCCTGCACTGGAAATAAAAACTGTTTTCCATATAAACACACTCTAGTAAAGTAAAAATCCCAAGTGGTAATTAAATTTTGAGAGTCTAAAAATGTACTAATCAAGTTATGTCCTATGATAGGTACAGAATACAGCCATTCAACGTCTATACTCCCCTATATCTATTCCGTTTGTATTTTTTGAGTGTCGAGAGTTTATTTTAGATCTTGAAATATTATGACCTTGAAAAATATTACATAATATGAAGTATATGGCTTCAGCATTGCAGCAGCATCAGGTAACATGAGAATGGGTGCTTGTTGCATGTCCTATAACCCATTCTGACCTGAGATCAGATTCATACAAGGTTTCCACTGGACACACACTGGTCTGATAAACCCATTCTGACCTGAGATCAGATTAAAAAAATGTCAGTCGTTAAAAAAAAATAAAAAAATAGCAGACCTACAAGCTCGTATCGCGCCACTCGGTGGCGTGCTATGAGCTTGTAGATCTGCTATTTTTCAATAGCTAAAGCATAACATGATGCCAACACCAAAATGGGTGCCCGGTCAGAATGGGATAATAGCCAACATTCAGCAAAAATAACAGATCACAACCGTATCGCGACGCATTTTGAGAGCTTGTGGCTCGGCTATTTTCAGCAAAGAGGACATGGGGCTCCATTTGCGTCACCGCTAAACCCCACATATATCCCTAAACTTCTTTGCCTTTTTTTTTTTTTTTTTTACTATTTTGATAAACCATTTTTGAATAGTTCAACTATAGCCAATCTACATTGACACGTTGTGAGCTTGTATATAGACTGGGCCATTTTATAACTATTCAAAAATGCTTTTCAAAGAAAAAGAAAAGCCAAAGAAGTTTAGGGATAAGGGGTTTAGCGGTGGCGAAAATGGAGCCTTTGTTGGTGTAGACTAGGGAGATCGGGCCAAGGATATAGACGCCTCGGTATATAGGGGGTTTAACACATTCTAGGCGGGAACCCCTTTTGGTGTTAGCATTATGCTACGCTTTAGCTATTGAAAAATAGCAGATCTACAAGCTCATAGCGCGCCACCGAGTGGCGCGCCACGAGCTTGTAGCTCTGCTATTTTTGAGAAAAAAAATCGAAGAACGACTGACACGCATAGAAACATAGCTTTTTCAAAGAAAGCTGTCAAGATGTATAGAAGACATTTTTAGAATCTGATCTCGGGTCAGAATGAAAACTGTCAGGATGTATAGAAGACATTTCTTTTAGAATCTGATCTCAGGTCAGAATGGTTTAAGTGGTTAAATGTGTCCTGTGTTTGTTAAGGCCGGTCCAAGTCATCAGGCCCTGAGCAGGCGTAGTAGAGCCGTTAGCCCGACGTCTCCCTGCACTGATTAAAACATTCATCAGAGGGCCTAAGCAGGCAGCAGCAGTGTGGCATTGATTAAGCCACTCTGGGCGCGAACCCCTTTTGGTTGTTTTGTTATATAGCATCGTGTTGTACGTTTAGCTGTTGAAAAATAGCAGATCTACAAGCTCGTAGCGCGGCACCGAGTGCCGCGCTACGAGCTTGTAGGTCTGCTATTTTTGTAAAAATCGTGAAAATGTGCCTCACAGACAAATCTTTGCTTCTGGTGGGGATCCCTGGAACAACATATGTTCAGATGGGGGGGGGGGGGTTTGGCGGCATATTATATAATTGTTGGGGTCCTTGGACATGAAATATTGAGAACCACCGATACAGAAAACATGAGGTTTTTCAGTAAAAAAAATCTAAAAAAAAATCTAAAATTTCGACGTCAGGCCTAAACGGGTTAAGCCATCTATAACACACACGCGCGCTCTACACAACATGAGATGCAGCCAGATGTACTTCATCCAGCCATATGGTCTTATTGGAGGCCGTATAATGTAAGCGTGAGATATGTTCTTATCAATGGACCTGGCGTTTGGGGCACATCAGCATCTCGTGCGGGGGCACACGTGGGTAGATAATAATTTGGGGTGTCAAACCCCAAAACATGTCTCCGTGTGTTTAGAGACACAGTGGCCAAGGTCTGTTTCGTTTTGGACAACATAACTTGGCCAACATTGGCTTTGCAATTGCAACAACGAGTTCCCTTTTCAGAGTTGCGTATATAGTCTGTCCCAGTTCCAGTAAGAGCACGCAAAGGCTCCAACAAGGGTGGAGTCTATAGAAATCTCTCAGAATAGGGTACAAGGCAATTTATATGGCTGTCGTTAGGTCTAAATTCTTCTTTGAGAATCTGTTTTCCATCTCTGAAATGGCCCTGTCGAGGATGCTGAGCATGGAATCTTTTGAGAGACTGAGAGGGGGTGATGGTGGGGTTATCGGTATGCTGGAAGCCCTTCAAGGACCTCTGGGGTAGCCCTTCAAGGACCTCTGGGGTAGCCCCAAACCTCACTTTGACCCCATGTTATTGCTTATAGCAGCTTTAAGTAAAAGTAGCAATACTGCAACATATAAATATTCTGTTAGAACTAAAAGTATTGGCTTCAAAATGTACTTACAGTAGGCCTACCAAAAGTAAAAAGTACTCATTGTGCAGAATGAGTACCCTTTTCCAGATGTATAATAGTCTTTTGAAAATAGCAAATCTACAAGCTCACAAGCCGTCGCATCGTGACACGTGGTGAGGTTGTGTAGATTGGCTATTTTCAAATGCCCAAAATGTATATATAGGGCTGAAGTGGGTAAGGTATGTTTTGTAATAATAATAATAATCAAAATCTACAAAGTAACTGGTAACTAAAGTTTTCAAATAAATAGTGTGAGTAAAAGTACAATATATATATATATAGTACAAAGAATCCTGCAGTCAGCTTTTGAATATTTTTCTTTACATTTTTATCCCACGATTTTGTAACCCAGTTTTTCTTATCACCCAGTGCCAATTATCTAATGTAATCCTGGGCGCTACACTTCCTCTGCAAACCTGGGGGGGCAGCGGACTGACCTCATGCCTCCTTCTATGCATGAGGAGTCCAAGCTGCTTCTTTTCACCTGACAGAGGGGAGTTTCCCCGGCCGGACGTAGCGCGTGGAAGGGACACGTTATTCCGACCAGTTCCTTTCCCCTCCATCAGGCGCCCCGGCTGGCCAGGGGGAGGTAGTTTTAGAGACCAGGATTACTGCATGTTTTTTGTGAGGGTATCTACCCTAGGGGACACGGGGGGAACATGCAAACTCCACACAGAAAGGCCCTATCGCCAACCCCCGCCTCGGGTATGGGCACTGCTTTTGAATATTTTGTCTGGATCTCTGCAAGAAGAACCATGCCGGCTTCATTTTGAATACCCTTAGATGTGTATGTGTATACTCTATAGCATTGTTATTCATGCTCTTAGCAATAGCAGCTATAGCTTCTTATCCTTCGCTAAGGTGTACTCAAATAATAAATAAATAAAAAGACCAGAAGCAATGTCGTCATGATCATCATCATCAGCATCATCGCTGTGGTGAGTGTGCAGGTCACGAAAGGTTTCGTTTGTTCCACGGAGCCCCAACTCGTTAACACAGAGAAACGTAATAACATCTCCAATGCTTTCACCATAGTACCGGTTCTTTTCAAGTGCTGTTTTACCTACCAGCATATACTATCAACTGTCGCCCCCGGTCGCCTCTCTGAACCAGGTCGCTGCAGCATGTACTGTATATGATTGTGGCTGGATACATGTTTCTGCGGGAGCCACATTATACTATGATCCGACGGAGCAATGCTCCGACACGCATTGGTTCCGAGGGTTGGGGTTAGGTTTAGGTGTGCTGCCCCGGGGGAGGTTATATAGGGTTAGGGTGAGGGTCTGCGCTGGAGTTCGGGAGAGGGTTGGGGTTAGGTTTATAAGTGTGCTGCCCCGTGCTCGCGGTTATGGTTAGGGTGAGGGTTTGGGGTTAGGTTTATAGGTGTGCTGCCCCGTGCTCGCGGTTATGGTTAGGGTGAGGGTTTGGGGTTAGGTTTATAGGTGTGCTGCCCCGTGCTCGCGGTTATGGTTAGGGTGAGGGTTTGGGGTTAGGTTTATAGGTGTGCTAGCGCCCCGTGCTCCCGGTTATGGTTAGGGTGAGGGTTTGGGGTTAGGTTTATAGGTGTGCTGCCCCGTGCTCGCGGTTATGGTTAGGGTGAGGGTTTGGGGTTAGGTTTATAGGTGTGCTAGCGCCCCGTGCTCGCGGTTATGGTTAGGGTGAGGGTTTGGGGTTAGGTTTATAGGTGTGCTGCCCCGTGCTCCCGGTTATGGTTAGGGTGAGGGTTTGGGGTTAGGTTTATAGGTGTGCTAGCGCCCCGTGCTCGCGGTTATGGTTAGGGTGAGGGTTTGGGGTTAGGTTTAGGTGTGCTGCCCCGTGCTCGCGGTTATGGTTAGGGTGAGGGTTAGGTTTATAGGTGTGCTGCCCCGTGCTCGCGGTTATGGTTAGGGGTGAGGGTTTGGGGTATAGGTAGTCGATGGGACCAACAATGGATCGGACCTATATGCCCCTTTCGGAACAAAAGGCATGCACTCTGTTACTGCAGTCCCCTTCCATTTTCGAGTGCCGCTTTCCTAGTTAGTGTATAACCACGCACGGTTAAAAACAACATCCCTTTTCATTACCAACACCAGCACTATAGGCTTGCTTTTGCTTATAGGGCTTAAAGAAAGGATGTATTGTATGTCGCTATAGTCCTTGCTATACCAGCAGATCACTGAATTGTATTTTCTCATTGTCTTTGTTTGAGCATGTAGAACTCCTGATTGGTGGATCTGTTGCTGGAGGTGTGGTTGTGTGTAGGGGGGTTTTCGACGCGGCTCATTCTCTTCAGTGTGTGCTCCGCGTTGTGTTCTGAACACTTCTCTGTTTTGCGAGACGTCGGGTCCCTCCGCCTCGTTACCGAGACACAACTTTTGCGGTATGGGTTCATTGTTGGGTCTAAAAATGCTGCGCAGCATGCCCACCCAATCAGAAGCGGTACAGATATTTTGTGATATTGTTTTTATAGGCAAAAAAATAAAGGATCCCCTTAACTTTTGATTGGCTGTGCCCACCCTTGCCCCCCCCCCCCCTAGAACCGGCCTTGAGTATGGTACAGTACAGAGAGTAAACAGTGTAGTAGGCCTACAGTACAGTGTATATTACAGTGCAGAGTACATTGCAGTACAGAGTGCAGTATTCTACAGTACAGACAGAGCACAGTGCAGTACAGTGTATATTACAGTACAGGGTACATTACAGTACAGAGCACAGTACAGTACAGTGCAAGTACAGTGCAAGTACAGTGCAGTACAGTACAGTACAGTACAGTACAGTACAGTACAGTACAGTACAGTACAGTACAGTACAGTACAGTACAGTACAGTACAGTACATTAGGGGTTCTCAACGTTTTTGGCTGGGGACCCCCGGAAACGCTTTGGCCA
>NC_137875.1:39832559-39835059 GCF_963924005.1 Protomyctophum bolini
TTGAAAAATAGCAGATCTACAAGCTCGTAGAGCGCCACCGAGGGGCGCGCTACGAGCTTGCAGGTCTGCTATTTTTCGAAAAAAATCGAAGAACGACGGACATTTTTAGAATCTGATCTCAGGTCAGAATTGGTTAATCAGACCAGTGTGTGTGTGTGTCCAGTGGAAACCTCTGTATGAATCTGATCTCGGGTCAGAATGGGCTAAAAACCCGACACTGTCTGCTGCACATTATACGCCCCCTTTTTATGTCCAAATATAATCGCTCTGTCTAGACTGATTCATCAACCGAACGCATGCCCACACCAAACGCACGCACGCACGCACTCACACACACGCACGCGCATGCACACGCACACACCCACGCCGTCAAGCACACGGGCACACCTGACCCAGCTCACCTTGACCAGAGGGGCTGGCTGTCTCTGAGGGAGAGGAGAGATATGTGGTAACAACGATGACTCAAACGGACACTCCGCTGCGCACGAGGGAGGATCCGTTCACAAATGCACATAGACGGATGTGCTAATATGTAGTCTGGGGCACACACAGACAGACATGTACGCGCTCACACCTACCTTAACCCATTCTGACCTGAGATCAGATTCATACGAGGTTTCCACTGGACACACACTATGGTCTGATTATAACCCATTCTGACCTGAGATCAGATTCTAAAAAAAAGGTCAGTCGTTCTTCGATTTTTTGAAAAATAGCAGACCTACAAGCTCGTAGCGCGCCACTCGGTGGCGCGCTATGAGCTTGTAGATCTGCTGTTTTTCAATAGCTAAAGCATAGCATGATGCCGACACCAAAATGGGTTCCCGTTCAGAATGGGTTAAGCACTATGTATGTCTTTGGTTGTGATATGAAATGACAGGGCTGAGCAGCTGTGTGTGTGTGTGTGTGTGTGGTGTGCATGCGTGCATGCGTGTGTGCGTGCGTGTGTTAAGGCTGTACCCCAGCCCTGTTTTTAGGACTCGAACCTTCGGCAGGAACTTGCGAGATGAACCTTCAAGCCATTCCTTTTTCGAATTAATTTGAAGAACTTGAATTGGGAAAGTGTCATAGTATCGCTTGTTTACAACTGAAACGGACTTCCTGTGCACTAAACTATAACGCTACATTGAAGTTGTTATATCACCTCTTGACGCTGTGGCTATATACCACGTGCATGCAAACACTGTGGTGTGTGTGTGTGTGTGTGTGTGTGTGTGTGTGTGTGTGTGTGTGTGTGTGTGTGTGTGTGCGTGTGTGTGTGTGCGTCACGTGTGTGTAATGCTAGTTGTAAATGCATTACCCACCTGGTTATGGAAACCTGTCGTAGCCGTCTGTCTGCTTTATTTGGACATAAAGAGAGATATTTGCACGTCTCCCTTTCATGCCGGACATTTGGTTGTACTGTATACACCTGGACTACATACAGTACAGTACAGAACTACCACATATTTACATGATTCCATGAGATTCCATGCATTTATTGTACGTTTCTTTATTACAATATTGTCTCTTATTTTGTACTTGGGTGTAGAAAGGACAAAATGTCCGCCTCTTCAGAATGGAAGTCAATATAGGGCATTCACTTCTAGTCATTTGTACTAGTTGACTAGTTGCCTATAGTTTACTAGTCGACTAGTTGTTTAACCCATTCTGACCTGAGATCAGATTCATACGAGGTTTCCACTGGACACACACTGGTCTGATTATAACCCATTCTGACCTGAGATCAGATTCTAAAAATGTCAGTCGCTCTTCGATTTTTCAAAAATAGCCAGACCTACAAGCTCATAGCGCGCCACTCGGTGGCGCGCTATGAGCTTGTAGATCTGCTATTTTTCAATAGCTAAAGCATAACATGATGCCAACACCAAAATGGGTTCCCGTTCAGAATGGGTTAACTATACCTATTATATATTATATTTTTTTCTTTTTAATAAATATTTGTACATTTAAAAACTGTGTACATTGGTGACTATAACTATCATCTACCTGAGGCCTAGAAAATCGGGGAAAAATGTAATAAATAAAAAAATATATATTTTACTAGTCAACTAGTACCAACAAGGTCGACTAGTGGATTTACTAGTGGACTAGTTTACTTAAAGGTATATTCAAGTGATTTCACTTCATTCAAATATCACTTATTCTTTTGTTTTGTTGTGATAATCCTCTCTATACTATAGAGTGTGCTGACCATATAAGGAGTTCCTCCCTGTCCCCAGTTAACCCCTGGGGGGGTCAAAAAACCTTAGGTTTCGTTTTTGACTCTCTATCCTGATTGGATGAAAGCTTGGGTCCCCAAGGCAAAAACGAAACCTAAGGTCTTTTGAGTGAAATCACTGAATATACCTTTAATGCCCTATACCACCACTGGACAGTTGCGGTTATCGTAAACATTGGACGGCAGAGTCTCCGTGCAGCGACTCCCCCGAGAAGCAGAGGTTTTTTTAGGAGAGAGGAACAGAGTGGGAGGAACGGATTTGCGGGCGTTAACCCATTC
>NC_137875.1:39840059-39845740 GCF_963924005.1 Protomyctophum bolini
TTCTTAAAAAAATAGCAGACCTATACAAGCTCGTCTAGCGCGCCACTCGGTGGCGCGCTACACGAGCTTGTAGGTCTGCTGTTTTCAAATAGCTAAAGCGTAACGTGACGCTAACACCGCCTAAAACGGGTTATACTATACATGCACTTTATCTCGTCTCCGCAGCTCGCTCTCTCTCCGGTCTCATCTCCGCATGTGGCAATTAGCTCAAGGTCACATGGACAATGGTTTAAGAAACATTATCTACATTACGCTTAATTACTTTTTTTTTTTACCCCAGGACGCCTCATGTGACCGCTTTGGAGCGCCGAGCGGCGGCACTATATTCCGTTGGTTTCACCTGAACGGTGGATGTATAATACCCAAACCCTGTCACGTATATACCTCCCCTTATCTCCCCCCTATACCCCCACCACCACTGGAAGACCCCCCCCCCCGGCCCGGTTTCCATTTCAAAACCTCCTCAAGGTGAGAGACAATGGGGCAGAACGCGATATATATCTTCAACGTTGGAGGTTAATTATACGCCACATCTGGCGCAGAGCGACACGCGCGTTTAGCTTTAGCATAATGGGCATAATAAACAAGAGAAAAGGGAGCGTTTTTTTGTGTGTTCCTGTTGTGCCTCGCACGGTATACGGTATATAAAGGAAAACAAAACACTCCAAACGCCCCCAAATGAATTGAGCCGTCATCCACCCCCATGTCATGCCGCGTTAAGAGACATTCTGACCTGAGATCAGATTCTAGAAAATTGTCTACTACACCCTGACAGTTTTCTGAAAAAGCTATGTTTCCATGTCAGTCGTTCTTCGATTTAAAAAAAATAGCAGACCTATACAAGCTCGTAGCGCGCCACTCGGTGGCGCGCTACGAGCTTGTGTAGGTCTGCTATTTTTCAATAGCTAAAAGCATAACAAGACGCTAACGCCAAAAGGGGTCCCCACCCCAAAATGGGTTTTAAGACAGTAAACCTGCAACACACGCACCTGTCTTTTTAACCGAGCTGACGTGGAGGAGCTGACGTGCCTTATATGCCCTTCATCCCTGAACGTCTTTGCCATATTTTACTATCTCGAAAAACATTTTAAAATAGTTTTAACTATACCGTATAGCTGATCGACCTACACATGGACACGTTCTGAGCTTGTAGATCGGCTATAGTTTAACTCTTTTAAAATGTTTCTTTTGAAAATAGTGAAAAGGGATAAGCGGATAAGGGGTGCAGGCACAACTTCGCGCAAGATATATATATATAGCACTTGTAGGTGCAGATTGTAAGTTCCTTTTCCGTTTCCGTCCAGACTCATGTAGTGCTATGTTATAGTCATGTAGTGCTTATTATATTATTAGCTACAGTGGTGTTCCTTTCCTTTATACCGGCCTGACACCCAGGAGGTTTCTCAAGGTTTTTAAAAGTGCCCATGGGTACCTATGGAAGTCACACCTCTGATGGGTGTGGTTTAGTCTTCAGGGGTGTGTTTTTTTTCACCCACTGTGTAATATATCATGTAGTGAAGTCCAATTCCTAATGGCCTTTTGTGTTGTGTGTGAGGTCACCGTGACCTTGTCCATTGACCCTTTGAACAACACATTCTAATCCTTTCATGCACCCTCGAGTCCAAGTGGGCATTTGTTGTTGTTGTTGTTTGGTTTTTTTTTTTTTGCTCCGAAGGCAACGAGTGAGGTTAAAAGAGGACAGAGTAATGGTGGCAATGGTTAGAATCGAGACATTGCTGCGTGGAGAGAGAATTTGAGAAATTGACTTGCATGGACTTTAAGGGCATGAACTGTAGTGATTCACTTTACCCTCCACACACGGGCACGCACATACCTACATGTATAGCTACTGCACACACACACACACACACACTCACAAACCAAAACGCACGGGCCTGGCCACTTGACGTACAGGGCAAATGCCCGGTGGGCCGCCCAATAAAATAATTACACATGGAGGGATGTTTTTCGTTATAAAAGTGGTGTTATATTATTAGGGCTTGTTTGTTTGTTTGTTTGTGTGTGCCTCGACAGAGCGGGGCGGCGTAGAGTCTCTGCTTGGCGGTTGTGGTGCATGGGCTGGTCTGGGCCAAAATATCCAGGGCCCGAATGTTTGACCCGGTCCAGCCCTGCGCACGCACACACACACACACACACACACACGCACACCACGCTTGAGGCCATGTCTTGTGACCACATGTTGTTCCCTGCAAGTAAACATAACGCTTGTGTATAAGTGGTCATTTCCTAACGCGTCCCCCTGCTGAGTTTGCGGTCGGAAGCTACGGTCCACATGGCCCATGTTGTTCAAAACAAAAGCCACAAACCCTTTTAACTCATGGCTCCTTTGGGGACGAGGGGATATAGGGCGATCCCACGCTATACTGTAGCTCTTCTGTGCATGCGTGCGACTGCACGTCTGTGGATATTTGACTCGTGTGCGCATGTTTTATTTGGTGCGTGTGTGTGCGTGTGTGTGTGTGCGTGTGTGTGTGTGTCTGTGTGTTTACACATGCATTTGCATATACATTTTGTGTGAATAGGGGAATTCTCCCCCCCCCCCCCCCCCCCCCGGAACGCATCAGGAATGAACTCTTAACTGCAGCTCTACTCATGGTTTTTCCCCTTCAAAGACGCTGCCTTTGGCTTCAAACAGTCTTTGCGTGCAATTGTGACACCGGGGGGCGAACGCCAGGCCGAAGCGTGGGCAGGACTTTTATCGTCGTTATGTATAAAGACAATGAAAGAGGGATCAAAGGGGGGGGGATATTATGTCATCAGTCATCATGTGTGTCTCTGAGCGTGTATCAGTTGAAAGGCAACAAGCTTTTACAATTATGGAGGCATCAGGACAAATATAAACGCTCTCTTATAACCCTTTCATAGGCCTGACGTCGAAATGAAAAAAAAAAAAGTCATTTTTTCTTGAAAAACCTCATGTTTCTATATCAGTGGCATGAGGCACATTTTCACGATTTCTCAAAAATAGCAGAGCTACAAGCTCTATATGAGCGTATAATTCTTAGCGTAATTCTTAGTTAAAACACCAAAAGAGGATCCCGCTCCCAAAATGGGTTAATTACGTACAGTACAGCAGTCGAGTTCTCCAGCCACAGTAAAAACCCTCAGGGTTCCCCTGAAAAGGGGCTTCACGATGTTTACATGGATTTTCATGCTTTCTCAGCTCAAACACACACTTGAAGCATGCTATAAGCAATAATCATGTCAACATTTTAATGACCTTTTCATTAATGGGTAGAACGCTGTGACACATCTAGGGGCCACAATCTGCATTCAAATATTTTCCTAGAAGCTTTGTCATTGGTCGATTTGCCTGTCTGCTTCCTGATTGGTTAGTCATTGCGACCAATGACAAAGCTTCTAGGAACAAGTTTGAATGCAGATTGCGGCCCCTATAGATGTGTCACAGAGACTAAAGGTCATTACACACTGGCGAATTGGCGACGCGAATAATTCGCATTTTTTTAAAACCAATTGAAGTCAATGGAAGCTTCCACATCAGTGGCGAATGTGCGAATGTGCGAAAATGCGACAGTTTTCGCTCTTTATTTGTTCGCTCTGGTGTCGAATTTTGCAGACATTCGCAGGCGAAATTCAACGGCTCTGACCAATCAGAATGCAGCCCAAACTTGTTGCTGTGTATAAACAGCGGCGTACCGTACAGTAGCTGTCAACAGAGCAGCCGCCGGTCCGGTTACGCAGGTCGGGATAGCACAGCAGCACACTGTTGCACACCTCCCCTCCTACAACTCTGTTGTGTGTGTGTGCGCTCGCGTGTGCATGCGCATTGCGCGAGCGTGCGTGCGTGCCGTGGACATGGCACATGGGTGTGCAACAGAGCAGCCGTCGGTCCGGCTACGCAGGTCGGGATAGCGCAGCGTGGACATGGCACATGGGTGTGCTAACAGTAGGGGAGAGCCGCCACGGATGTAACATTTTGCACGTTTAATTTTTTTACTCGGAGATCCGTTTATCTACATATGTAATATTTTCAGGCAACGGACCTACACTTGTCTGCTTCCATAAACCACTTTTTATTTTTCAATTGATCAAACAGGTCGGGAGTTATTAAACCGAAAGTGGACGCTGTTCCAGTGTTACATTTGTTGCGCCTGTCGGACTAATTGTAACAGCATGGAGTATAAATGTAACAACGCTAAAAAAACACCATTAAACATATCGTTTTCAGCTTAAAGCAATTATATTTCATTGAAGCAACTCCTTAGCATTGTTTTCATACCATGGATGTGATAAGAAAATGTATCAAACATATTGGGAAATATTAAATAGTATCGGGTGTACCAGTTTGGGCTTTTTTTTCAGTTCAATGGGGAAATAAACAAACGTTTGATTGATTGAGTTGTACAATGTTATACAACCCTAAACTAATTTTAGAATACACTACACAATACAATACAAATTTAGAACATATAATATTGGCCAATATGTCAAATATGTAAATATTACTTATAATGGCATTGAATGGAAGCGGACCATTTGTAACACATGTTACAATTGACCCTCCCTCCGAAGTTTTCTTTGCCGTTGCTTACAGACCAGAATGAACGTGAATTCCGTCTAAACACGATGCAAACTAATGAAGAACATAAGCATGAAGACATCCATGTGGATTTTTATTCACCAACACCAAAGAAAAATATATAAAAAAGTTAAAATGACCAGTGAACAGGCTCATCAAAAAGCTAAGATCTGCACTAGGCTATTTCTACTGTGCAGACCCGTTTTTGACCCGAAAATAAAGACTTTATAACCGGAATATATGCCCACATGCACGGGCGCGGCCGGTACCAATTGTATACCTATGTGGGCCGGTACGAATTAATTTGACCCCTCCATCTGTGAAGTAGCCTACTGGATACGGGGTTATTAAAGAAAGGATACCAAAGCGGGAGGGGGAGGAGAGGAGAGGAGGAGGGAGAGGAGAGGAGCTATAATCGCACAATACGCGTCGCATAGATGTGTACGGTGTATAGCCAAACGCGAATAAATTCGCCGGGCAAATATTTCGCATTTTCAGATCGCTTATTCGCATCGCGTCGCTAATTCGCCAGTGTGTAATGACCTTAAATGTTTTTTTTGGGGAGCGTTCTACCCATTGCTGGCTGTCTGAATACCAAAAAATAAAGGTCATTAAAATGTTGACATATCATTGCTTATAGCAGCTTTAACTGCTATATTTAGTTAAGACTTTGCCTAAATGCATGATGATGAATTTGCTCCACAGCATCTTGGGAGAGACCTGCGTCTTCCTCTCTCTATCTCCTGCTACGTAATTATAGTCATAGTACTTTGTGTGAAATTCTAAATTTCTTCACCAAATAACGTCACAGAAAACCGATTAGAGGAACAAGGTCATATTTGTGGTCGCCTATACAAAAGCCCGGCTACGAAACATTGTTGTATATATATACTGTATGATTGTCTGAACACAAACAGTGTTATACACTGAGTATTTTATCTTTTAAACCATTTTTTTTTTCAATACTGTTTTTATTAGGCAATTTCAGAATATTATCGACAATGATAATAAGTAATTCAGTTAAATAAAAATGAAAAAAATAACAGGCAATGTAAATGTTTCACATACTGTACGATACATAATAAAAAAAGACATATAAGTGTGATAAACATGAAAAAAC
>NC_137875.1:39845940-39875940 GCF_963924005.1 Protomyctophum bolini
TTTGGTTGTGATATGAAATGACAGGGCTGAGCAGCTGTGTGTGTCTGTGTGTGTGTGTGTGTGCGTGTGTGTGTGCGTGTGTTAAGGCTGTACCCCAGCCCTGTTTTTAGGACTCGAACCTTCGGCAGGAACTTGCGAGATGAACCTTCGAGCCATTCCTTTTTCGAATTAATTTGAAAAACTTGAATTGGGAAAGTGTCATAGTGTAGCTTGTTTACAACTGAGACAGACTTCCTGTGCACTAAACTATAACGCTAAATTGAAGTTGTTATATCACCTCTTGACGCTGTGGCTATATACCACGTGCATGCAAACACTGTGGTGTGTGTGTGTGTGTGTGTGTGTGTGTGTGTGTGTGTGTGTGTGTGTGTGTGTGCGTGTGTGTGTGTGTGTGTGTGTGTGTGTGTGTGTGTGTGTGTGTGTGTGCGTGCGTCACGTGTGTGTAATGCTAGTTGTAAATGCATTACCCACCTGGTTATGGAAACCTGTCGTAGCCGTCTGTCTGCTTTATTTGGACATAACGACAGATATTTGCACGTCTCCCTTTCATGCCGGACATTTGGTTGTACTGTATACACCTGGACTACATACAGTACAGTACAGAACTACCACATATTTACATGATTCCATGAGATTCCATGCATTTATTGTACGTTTCTTTATTACAATATTGTCTCTTATTTTGTACTTGGGTGTAGAAAAGGACAAAATGTCCGCCTCTTCAGAATGGAAGTCAATATAGGGCATTCACTTCTAGTCATTTGTACTAGTTGACTAGTTGCCTATAGTTTACTAGTCGACTAGTTGTTTAACCCATTCTGACCTGAGATCAGATTCATACGAGGTTTCCACTGGACACACACTGGTCTGATTATAACCCATTCTGACCTGAGATCAGATTCTAAAAATGTCAGTCGCTCTTCGATTTTTCAAAAATAGCCAGACCTACAAGCTCATAGCGCGCCACTCGGTGGGCGCGCTATGAGCTTGTAGATCTGCTATTTTTCAATAGCTAAAGCATAACATGATGCCAACACCAAAATGGGTTCCCGTTCAGAATGGGTTAACTATACTATTATATATTATATTTTTTTCTTTTTAATAAATATTTGTACATTTAAAAACTGTGTACATTGGTGACTATAACTAGCATCTACCTGATCTTGAGGCCTAGAAAATCGGGGGAAAAAATGTAATAAATACAAAAATATATATTTTACTTGTCAACTAGTATACCAACAAGGTCGACTAGTGGATTTACTAGTGGACTAGTTTACTTAAAGGTATATTCAAGTGATTTCACTTAATTCAAATATCACTTATTTTTTGGTTTTGTTGTGATAATCCTCTCTACTATAGAGTGTGCTGACCATATAAGGAGTTCCTCCCTGTCCCCAGTTAACCCCTGGGGGGGTCAAAAAACCTTAGGTTTCGTTTTTGACTCTCTATCCTGATTGGATGAAAGCTTGGGTCCCCAAGGCAAAAACGAAACCTATAAGGTTTTTTGAGTGAAATCACTGAATATACCTTTAATGCCCTATACCACCACTGGACAGTTACGGTTATCGTAAACATGGGACGGCAGAGTCTCCGTGCAGCGACTGCCCGAGAAGCAGAGGTTTTTTTAGGAGAGAGGGGAACAGAGTGGGAGGAACGGATTTGCGGGCGTTAACCCATTCTGACCTGAGAACGATTCTACAAAAGTCGTGTCTAAATCCCGACAGTTTTCTTGAAAAAATGTGTTTTTGTGTTTCTTTTTGTGTCGTCATGTGTCAGTCGTTCTCAAACATTTCCATGTAAAGGACCCACATAATTATAATATGCATCTGAAAATATGTTGTTCCAGGGACCCCCCCCCCCTCCTCCCAGAAGCAAAGATTTTGAGTTAAAAAATGTTTTGCTCTGAAATAATATATATTCAAAGATCTGTGCCACATTTTCACGATTTATAACAATGCTAAATTATAACAATGTTTGAGTGGGAACCCCTTTTGGTGTTAGCATCATGTCATGCTTTAGCTATTGAAAAATAGCAGATCTACAAGCTCATGGCGAGCTTGTAGGTCTGGCTATTTTTGAAAAATCGAAGAACGACTGACACAGAAACATAATAGCCTTTTCAGAAAACTGTCGGGATGTAGAAGACATTTTCTTTTAGAATCTGATCTCAGGTCAGAATGTTTTAAACATACCAAAAGGGGTTCCCGGCCTAAAGGCGTTAAGTAACCTTTAAGCCGTGGTGGATGAGTGCACTATGCCGTGGCCACAGGTGCTGCAGCACTCACTCAAGCTTACTCAGGCTGACAGCGGTGTGCCAAACTATAGCCCATTCTGACCTGAGATCAGATTCTAAAAAAAATGTCTTCTATACATCCTGACAGTTTTCTGAAAAAGCTGTGTTTCTTTTGGCAGTCAAAAATATAGCAGACCTACAAGCTCATAGCGCGCCACTCGGTGGCGCGCTATGAGCTTGTAGATCTGCTATTTTTCATAGCTAAAGCGTGACATGATGCTATAACACCAAAAGGGGTTTCCCGGCCCAAAATGGGCTAGCACGTGACGGCTGCAGTTAATGTCAGTGCTCAACCTGCTCCCAGCAATCGCACGCACACACACACACGCGCGAGCCTACGTACGTACGCTCACACACACACACAGCTTTACAGAGGGCTGTGTGATCACGGCGCGCCTGTACACTGACACCGACAAGTTCTTTTAGAGACGGACATCATACTTTGTTTCTGTCACACTGTTTTCTTTTGTTTAACGCGTGACTTTTCTTTCTCTCTCGTATGCTTTCATTTCTCTCGCTCTCCATCTGACTGTATAGCAAGCAAATAACAGAGGTTTGGTGTTTTAACTATAAGCATTATGTTATGCTTTATAGCTATTGAAAAACAGCAGACCTACAAGCTCATAGCGCGCTACCCGCTATACGAACTTGTATAGGTCTGCTATTTTTTGAAAGATCGAAAAAAACGCGGCACAAATCTTCTGAATATATATTCTCTCAGAGCAAACGTTTTCTCAGTCCTAAATGGGTTAATAATCTACATTACAACAATCTAGTGCTGCGTAGCTCTTATCTGCGTTGCTTGTTCCTGTGTGCGTCTATGTGCGTGCGTGCGTTCGTTCGTGCATGCATATGCGTGCACGCACCACCAACGCAGGCATATTCCAGCGGGCAGATTCCTCTCAGATTTATACTCAAAACAAGCCTCGGTATATACTGATGATTATAGAGCCTGGCGCGCACATAATCGCCCCCCCCTTCGAAATGAGTTTGTTTTAGCGTGAAAACAGGTGGCCGCCGACCGCAGCTAAATGTGGAAACAAACAAAAAAAGGCCCATTAACATGACTGTGGTGGAGCGGAAACACACAAGACCGTGTACGCTTCGTTCTGACGCTATACATGTGTGGCTTTTGTTCTGTTCGTTATATGCGTTTTTGAGCCCTGCTTTGGTGTGTGTGTGTGCGTGCGTGTTGTGTGTGCGTGTGCGTGTGCCACAAGTGCATATTGCGGGTGCATTTTGGTGTTTAGCGTCTGTGTGTGTGACTTTGTATACTTTTCATTCAAATGTCATTCTTTCAAATTATTGCGTGCGCGCGTCTCTGTCCATCTGCCATTTTTGTCGTTAATGAAAAAACTTTCTGTCCTCTCCTCCTCCTCTCTCTCCTCTCCCTCTTCTCTTCCGCCTGCATGTCTCACTCTGTCTCACTCTGTCTCACTCTGTCTCACTCTGTCTTCCGTCCTACACACACACACCTCTACTTCGTCCTCTCCCTCTCTTTTCTCCAACCCGCTCTCCATTTACTCTCTCTCTCTCTCTCTCTCTCTCTCTCTCTCTCTCTCTCTCTCTCTCTCTCTCTCTCTCTCTCTCTCTCTCTCTCTCTCTCTCTCTCTCTCTCTCTCTCTCTCTCTCTCTCTCTCTGTCTCTCTCTCTCTCTCTGTAGCAGCTCATGAGAGAGAGGGAACAGATGGCCAGCCGCCCGTTCGCCTCGGTCGCCGTGGAGTTGGGCGGAGTTCAAGAGGACACCGTAGATCGGGTCAGCAGAAGACACGCACGCACACACACACGCACACACACACACACAGACACATTTACAACAGCTTCATATTTGCATACACATGCACGTAATAATATATGCAAACATACGCACGCGTGTGCATAACACAAATGAACGGAATCATCACATGGATCGTTAGCGCATGCTGAAACACAGCGGGAAACACGCGAGTACAAGGGACTAGACATGGCAGTGCGCACGCACACACACACACACACACGCACACACACACACACACACACACACACACGCGCACACACACGCGCGCACACACACACACACACACACGCACACACACACACACACACACACGCAAAACACACACACACACACACACACACACACACAGACACACATCCTCCAGTCAAGCAATACACATCTTACAGTGCTCCAACTGAGACACTGATTGACAGGTCTGCTACTGGGGCATCCCACTGCTTTGACTGACACACACGCACGCGCACGCACGCACACGTACGCACACACACACACACACACACACACATACGCACGTGCACGCACGCACGCACACGCAATGAATATACACTACATTGGCCCAGGCAGGCCCACCTTCGGCTTGGACTGCGGTTTTTCCCCGTGCTGTGCTGTGCAGTGTGTTGATGCTGCGTACAGTATGTCGGTACAGTATGTCGGTATACAGTACACTGTGTGTGAGTGTTTGGAGGCCGCACGAGACTGTGTAAGGACACAGAGTATAACATCCACATGGCCTGTGTTGCTGTACACACGTCAGCCATCGCACATGTATATATAGTGAGGGGGAATCTCATCTCACTGTGACAACCAATACAGTGGCGTTTCCAGGAATTATACATTTTGGGGCAGGCAAGAATTACATTTTGGAAACGGGGCACAAGATGTGGTAATTGTCGTCTCCTCCCCCTCCGCGCGCACAATCGTAGCACTGAAGGTTTTCAAAGAGATAAAGATTATATACCTGCCAGATGAGTATAGGATACGATATAGCGCTCCTCACACCGTCAGTCACCATATAATCATAGTTTGGTAAACTTTGAAATGAAAAATAACTCGAGTCGTCGTCCTGGTCGAGTTGAAACCGCACGCTGCCTTGAATTAGTTGGAGTGTGACATTTATAGAAGACGATTATGGCAAGTCGGGAGAGGTGTGGAGAGCATTAGAAGAGATGCAGGGAGAGAGAAAAACACCGTCTTCTTGACCGTTTAGCCGTCAGAGTATAGTAGTGAGTTTAGCTCAGACATGCTATAGTGTTAAAGGAGAATTCCATGCTAGAATGCTTTCTTATCTTTCTTACACCTTTCTTTGTAGTCGTTACGTCCTCCACCAAAGGGGTCCAAGTGTTTTTTTTTGTTGTGCAAAAACTCCTTATTGGCTATTTTCCCTACCATAAGCCCTCAATGAATTGCATTGCATTGAATGGGAATTGAATGGGGCTATATGGGGTGTTGTGCTAGTTCGCTTATTTCCATCGAAAGAAGTAGTAAAGTGTGCCGCTTGGGATATTATTTACATTATGACGAGAGGATATTAGGGCTGTCAGTTCACCTCTATAATCCAATTCAAATTTCATTGCTTAATTATTTGTAATTTTCGAATATTTATTTGGCCTGCTCCAAATGATATTAGCATTCGTCTGTGTCTGCCCGTGTAAACGCAGCATCGAGTGTGTTATTAAGGAGGACTCCTTGGCTTCTAACGATATGGACCAGAGTTAAACTAATGTTAGCTCCCATGCTAACTAGTTGCTACCCTCGTCAGAAACAACACCACAGAACGGGTGGAAGATGCGGATATCACTTTGCTTGTGCCCGTGGATGGGAAATGAGATTTAAAAGGCTATAGAAGCGTGGATGAAAGGCAAGCACAGATGTGCAATAAAATTGCGTCGTGAGACTGTATTATGATTTTCGTTCTACCGGCGATTTCTGTCTGCGTAGTATACTAGTATCTATGTATGTGTTACAAGGGTTTGTGTGTCTGTGAATAAATGTGCTACTGTTTACAACAGCCAGTAAGCCCGCCCACCCTGTAGACTGTCTCTGATTGGCTTACCCTGAAATCTGGCCCTACGTTAGCCAATCAATGACCTCTTCTGCGACGTGACCGGCGTGCACCTTTTCACATGCAGTGGAAGCGGCCGTGGAGATTTCACAGCGGTAGAGTCGTTACTCAATACATTTAGTGAGCGGATAAAATAACATAAAACAAAATACAAATATTAAATAGAATTAATAAATGATAAAAGCTCCATTCGAATGGCAATTTTAGCTTTCGAATATATATATATATTTTAATATTCGAATTTCTTTCATATTATGAAATTCGTTCTGACAGCCCTAGAGGATATATACAAAGAAATTATCATTTTGAGCGATGGAAATAAGCGAATTAGCACCCCATAGCCCCATTCAATTCCCATTCAATGCAATTCATTGAGGGCTTATGTTAGGGGAAACAGCCAATAATGCGCTTTTGCACAAAATAACACCTGGACCTCTTTGGTGGGGACGTAACTAAATCAACCGTAGATTTAGTCGACTAAAATCGTACGATGTTTCAGTCGACTAAAACTAGACTAACAGTAAAACATTCGAGGTGACTCAAATGTGACTGAAACTAAGTGAAAACTATTCATGAGACCATACACGTCTGGCTGCCAAAAACAACGCTGCATGGGCAGCATTCAACACATTAATAATCCTTGATGGGAACGGTGCATTGTGGGAAATGAACTCCGACCCCCTTGGGCCTGTCCCTGTCCAAACCTCTAAAACCACAGTGGGCTGACCGTGACTGATGCGGCCGGAGATTTTCGACGCTCCCAGAGTTCTCACGGGGGTTAGGGAAAAGTCACAGGAACAACGGCTCTCATTTATCAAGATATACGAGCACTTATATTTACTGCCAGTCTGCGTCAGTTAGATGTGACTGATTTTTTTCCCCCCTTTTTTACATGCAATATATCATGTTATATGAAAAGGGGTTGAGCCCCGATTGTTCCTTAACTTTTCTAAATTGAGAAAAAGTTATTGGCAGGCATTTTCATGATTCATATGTACATTCCGAATCTCTTACTATAGGGGACACGGTGACGCGTTAGATTTTAAGAACATGCCGTCAAATCCTCAGTGTTCATTTATTCATTTGTAACGATATGAGAGTGCCGCGCTACGAGCTTGTAGGTCTGCTATTTTTGAAAAACCGTGAAAGAGAGAGAACATTTTTAACTCAGAATCTTTGCTTCCGAAACAACATATCCAGTATAAGTCATTTAAACTAGTCAACTAGTACCAACAAGGTCGACTAGTGGATTTACTAGTGGACTAGTAAACTAGTCCACTAGTTTACTTAAAGGTATATTCAAGTGATTTCACTTAATTCAAATATCACTTTTTTTTTTGTTTTTTTTTGTTGTGATAATCCTCCTTACTATAGAGTGTGCTGACCATATAAGGAGTTCCTCCCTGTCCCCAGTTAACCCCTGGGGGGGGGGGGGGGGTCAAAAAACCTTAGGTTTCGTTTTTTTGGTTCTCTATCCTGATTGGATGAAAGCTTGGGTCCCCAAGGCAAAAACGAAACCTAAGGTTTTTTTTTGAGTGAAATCACTGAATATACCTTTAACAATTGCATATATTTCTAGGTGGTCCTTGGCCATGAAAGGGTTTGAGAACCGCTGACACATAGAAACATAGGGTTAGTTTATCGGGAAACTGTCGTGATTTCGAAGACATTGTTGTGTAGAATGTCTAAAACTAAGCCAACGATAATAAAACCCCCGACTCCCACCAGATTATCCCGTTCTGACCCGAGATCAGATTCTGAAAAACGTCTGTCTGAAAATGAGAAGTTTTCTGAAAAAGCCATGTTTCTACGTCGGCCGTTCTTCGATTCTTCAAAAAATAGCAGACCTATACAAGCTCGTGTAGCGCGCCACTCGGTGGCGCACTACACGAGCTTGTAGGTCTGCTATTTTTTGCTTGTAGATCTGCTGTTTTCAAATAGCTAAAGCGTAACGTGACGCTAACACCGCCTAAAACGGGTTATACTATACATGCACTTTATCTCGTCTCCGCAGCTCTCTCTCTCTCCGGTCTCATCTCCGCATGTGGCAATTAGCTCAAGGTCACACGGACAATGGTTTAAGAAACATTATCTACATTACGCTTAATTACTTTTTTTTTTTACCCCAGGACGCCTCATGTGACTGCTTTGGAGCGCCGAGCGGCGGCACTATATTCCGTTGGTTTCACCTGAACGGTGGATGTATAATACCCAAACCCTGTCACGTATATACCTCCCCTTATCTCCCCCCCTATACCCCCACCACCACTGGAAGACCCCCCCCCCCCCCCCCCCCCCCGGCCCGGTTTCCATTTCAAAACCTCCTCAAGGTGAGAGACAATGGGGCAGAACGCGATATATATCTTCAACGTTGGAGGTTAATTATACGCCACATCTGGCGCAGAGCGACACGCGCGTTTAGCTTTAGCATAATGGGCATAATAAACAAGAGAAAAGGGAGCGTTTTTTTCTTTCATGCCGCTTGTTTCAACCCGTTGTGTTCCTGTTGTGCCTCGCACGGTATACGGTATATAAAGGAAAACAAAACACTCCAAACGCCCCCAAATGAATTGAGCCGTCATCCACCCCCATGTCATGCCGTGTTAAGAGACATTCTGACCTGAGATTAGATTCTAGAAATTGTCTACTACACCCTGACAGTTTTCTGAAAAAGCTATATGTTTCCATGTCAGTCGTTCTTCGATTTTTCAAAAATAGCAGACCTAAGTGGCGCGCTACGAGCTTGTGTAGGTCTGCTATTTTTCAATAGCTAAAAGCATAACAAGACGCTAACGCCAAAAGGGGTTCCCACCCCAAAATGGGTTTTAAGACAGTAAACCTGCAACACACGCATCACACACACGTCTTTTTAACCGAGCTGACGTGGAGGAGCTGACGTGCCTTATATGCCCTTCAT
The DNA here is from genome assembly GCF_963924005.1 of Protomyctophum bolini. NCBI lineage: Eukaryota > Metazoa > Chordata > Actinopteri > Myctophiformes > Myctophidae > Protomyctophum > Protomyctophum bolini. The sequence continues at coordinate 39,854,990 of NC_137875.1, forward strand.
CCCTGAGCGTCTTTGCCATATTTTACTATCTCGAAAAACATTTTAAAATAGTTTTAACTATACCGTATAGCTGATCGACCTACACATCGACACGTTCTGAGCTTGTAGATCGGCTATAGTTTAACTCTTTTAAAATGTTTCTTTTGAAAATAGTGAAAAGGGATAAAGGGATAAGGGGTGCAGGCACAACTTCGCGCAAGATATACATAGCACTTGTAGGTGCAGATTGTAAGTTCCTTTTCCGCTGTATTGTAGTCATGTAGTGCTTATTATATTATTAGCTACAGTGGTGTACCATTCCTTTATACCGGCCTGACACCCAGGAGGTTTCTCAAGGTTTTTGTTTTTGGCTCCGAAGGCAACGAGTGAGGTTAAAAGAGGACAGAGTAATGGTGGCAATGGTTAGAATCAAGACATTGCTGCGTGGAGAGAGAATTTGAGAAATTGACTTGCATGGACTTTAAGGGCATGAACTGTAGTGATTCACTTTACCCTCCACACACAGGCACGCACATACCTACATGTATAGCTACTGCACACACACACACACACACACACACACACTCACAAACCAAAACGCACGGGCCTGGCCACTTGACGTACAGGGCAAATGCCCGGTGGGCCGCCCAATAAAATAATTACACATGGAGGGATGTTTTTCGTTATAAAAGTGGTGTTATATTATTAGGGCTTTGGGGTTTGTTTGTTTGTTTGTTTGTGTGTGCCTCGACAGAGCGGGGCGGCGTAGAGTCTCTGCTTGGCGGTTGTGGTGCATGGGCTGGTCTGGGCCAAAATATCCAGGGCCCGAATGTTTGACCCGGTCCAGCCCTGCGCATGCACACACACACACACACACACACACACACACACACACACACACACACACACACACACACACACACGCACACCATAATAACGCTTGAGCCCATGTCTTGTGACCACATGTTGTTCCCTGCAAGTAAACATAACGCTTGTGTATAAGTGGTCATTTCCTAACGCGTCCCCCTGCTGAGTTTGCGGTCGGAAGCTACGGTCCACATGGCCCATGTTGTTCAAAACAAAAGCCACAAACCCTTTTAACTCATGGCTCCTTTGGGGACGAGGGGATATATAGGGCGATCCCACGCTCTAGCTCTTCATGTGCATGCGTGCGACTGCGCGTCTGTGGATATTTGACTCGTGTGCGCATGTTTTATTCGGTGCGTGTGTGTGGGTGTGTGTGTGTGTCTGTGTGTTTACACATGCATTTGCATATACATTTTGTGTGAAGAGGGGAATTCTCCCCCCCGGAACGCATCAGGAATGAACTCTTAACTGCAGCTCTACTCATGGTTTTTCCCCTTCAAAGACGCTGCCTTTGGCTTCAAACAGTCTTCGCGTGCAATTGTGACACCGGGGGGGCGAACGCCAGGCCGAAGCGTAGGCAGGACTTTTATCGTCGTTATGTATAAAGACAATGAAAGAGGGATCAAAGGGGGGGGATGTTATGTCATCAGTCATCATGTGTTTCTCTGAGCGTGTATCAGTTGAAAGGCAACAAGCTTTTACACGGAGGCATCAGGACAAATATAAACGCTCTCTTATAACCCTTTCACAGGCCTGACGTTTTTCTTGAAAAACCTCATGTTTCTATATCAGTGGCTTGAGGCACTTTTTCGACGATTTCTCAAAAATAGCAGAGCTACAAGCTCGTAGCGTGCCACTTATGAGCGTAATTCTTAGCGTAATTCTTAGTTAAAACCCCAGAATGGGTTAATTACGTACAGCGGTCGAGTTCTCCAGCCACAGTAAAAACCCTCAGGGTTCCCTTGAAAAAGGGGCTTCACGATGTTTACATGGATTTTCATGCTTTCTCAGCTCAAACACACACTTAAAGCATGCTATAAAAGCAATAATTATGTCAAAATTTTAATGACCTTTTCATTAATGGGTAGAACGCTGTGACACATCTAGGGAGCACAATCTGCATTCAAAGATTTTCCTAGAAGCTTTGTCATTGGTCGATTTGCCTGTCTGCTTCCTGATTGGTTAGTCATTGCGACCAATGACAAAGCTTCTAGGAACATGTTTGAATGCAGATCGCGGCCCCTATAGATGTGTCACAGAGACTAAATGTTTTTTTTGGGAGCGTTCTACCCATTGCTGGCTGTCTGAATAAAACATTAAGGTCATTAAAATGTTGACATATTGCTTATAGCAGCTTTAACTGCTATATTTAGTTAAGACTTTGCCTAAATGCATGATGATGAATTTGCTCCACAGCATCTTGGGAGAGACCTGCGTCTTCCTCTCTCTATCTCCTGCTACGTAATTATAGTCACAGTACTTTGTGTGAAATTCTAAATTTCTTCACCAAATAACGTCACAGAAAACCGATTAGAGGAACAAGGTCATATTTGTGGTCGCCTATACAAAAGCCCGGCTGCGAAACATTGTTGTATATATACTGTACAAGTAAGACGCGCAAACGCGGGAAGCGAACCCAGCTTTGTGTGTATGTGACTGTGTGTGTGTGTGTGTGTGTGTGTGTGTGTGTGTGTGTGTGTGTGTGTGTGTGTGTGTGTGTGTGTGTGTGTGTGTTTTTTTGTGTGTGATACAGCTGCGCCCTCTGGTGGCGGGCAGGCGGTGTTACAGCGTGACAGACAGACAGACAGACAGACAGACATGTTCTGCTAGGTCTCATAGTTAGTGCTCACTGCGTTCGCAATGATTGTCTGAACACAAACAGTGTTATACACCGAGTATTTTATCTTTTAAACCATTTTGAACGGGAACCCCTTTTGGTGTTTCAAATCAAGCATCGTGTTATGCTTTAGCTATTGAAAAACTAGTGGCGCGCTTACGAGCTCGTGTAGGTCTGCTATTTTTGAAAAATCGTGAAAATGTGGCGTAAATCTTTGAATATATATATATATATTCATATTTTAAACTCAAATCGTCCTCGGGTCAAAATGGGACTTAAACCAGGCGTCTTCAACATCGTCAATTGTTTTTTTACAAAGTTATAAGTACCAGCTTGGGGGAAATCATGTTTCCCCCAACCCGACTCTGGCTCCCAGCTGTAACGCTATGTGGATCTATACATCAACGGGGCACATCCGCTCTTTTAACCCATTCTGACCTGAGATCAGATTCATACGAGGTTTCCACTGGACACACACACTGGTCTGTTTAACCCATTCTGACCTGAGATCAGATTCTAAAAAATGTCAGTCGTTCTTCGATTTTTCAAAAATAGCAGACCTACAAGCTCATAGCGCGCCACTCGGTGGCGCGCTATGAGCTTGTAGATCTGCTATTTTTCAATAGCTAAAGCATAACGTGACCCTAACACCAAAATGGGTTCCCGTTCAGAATGGGATAAGTAACACACGCCTAAAAACGGACTCCAGCAGTCCAGCGAACTAGAGGGACGGAAGAGAAGAGAAGAGAAGAGAAATAATACATTTCAGCTGCTTGTCATTGTCGCGTTTGTGTTTTAGTCTATACCGACAGATGTGGGATTGGTTTAGTCGCTTGTTTTATTACCCAACTATGTTGGGGGAACAACTTTTATGTGACTTATGTGTTTTGAAAATGTGGGCCAGAAGATATGAACCAGAAGCTATAATATGCTGCAGCTGTGGTCCTGCATGTGTCTTCTGATGCCGAGTAGTGGCTTTCTGTTGTCTGCTTTATTTTGGAACTTCCCTGTGGACAGAAAAGTCCCATCTCGTCTCCTCCTTTGAAGAACGGGATAACAGGAACGAGATAACAACACAGCGTTCATTTCCCAAGGAGAGGGCCTTTTGTATGAAGGCCCTATTGCTTTTCGCTAAATTTGAAAGCAAAAGCCTTCAAACATATCTTTGTAATTCTATTATACTGTATACTCTTGTTTGCTTGGGCATGCTTTCATATTTTCATCTAGTTATAAGACCTGAGTCAATATGTCTTCTAAATCAGCCGCTCTCACACACACATTTTCAAGAATAGAAGATGTCAGTGCCCATATACCCGAGGCGGGGGTTGGCGAAAGGGCCTTTCTGTGTGGAGTTTGCATGTTCTCCCCGTGTCCCCTATAGGGTAGCTATACCCTCACAAAAAACATGCAGTAATCCTGGTCTCTAAACTGCCTCCCCCTGTAACCACATAAAGCGTTTGATTTGGCATAGTGTAGTGAAATGGTCACCACTCATAGTGTATAGGTACTGTATATGTGAATGGGAGCTTTGAGGGTCTCTCAAAAGCTCCCATTCTCACACACACACACACACACACACACACACACACACAGTATGTAATCTATATACATCTTAGCTGTCCATCGTGTACGACGATGACGCGTGCTTCGGGTCGGAGCCTCGGTGTGGCTGTCGAGGCCGACGTGGGAGCCTGCACAGATCTTTCCTGACAGGCGCGGGGGCAGGGGAACCGGCCCGTCCATTGGAGGAGGAACGCCGGCTTCCCTCCGATGTCGCTATATAGCAGGGCACCGTCTCTCTCGAACCTTAGTGTAGTCCTTGTACCAGCCAGTGTTGTTTTTGGCAGCAAGTTTTAGTCATAGTCTTTGGAATAGTGTTCATTTAGTTTTTGTCACATTTTAGTCACCCGGAATGTTTTAGTGTTAGTCTAGTTTCAGTCGACTAAATGTCATGAGATTTCAGTCGACTTAAATGTACAGTTGATTTAGTCGACTGAAATGCGTTTTGACGGGCCTTGATGCCGTCGTAATGGCAGATTTTACATATGCTGAAAATAGCAGATCCACAAGCTGACAACGCGTTGCGACACACTGTCACGATACGTGACGTTTTGTTGTTGTGCTTTTGTTTTGTAGTATTTTTGGTCCCTTGGTTTCCTCTGTTGCTTTTGTTACCCGTATAGTGTTTCCACCTTGTCTTGTGATTTAGCCAATCATTGTGTTGATTATCTGTTGAGTTCACCCGTGTCTTTGTGTATTCATATACTCCCCTGGTCTTTCATGTCCTTTGTCGGATCATTGTTGTCTGTTAAGCGTGCATGTTGCCTTGTGTCCTGGTGGATTTTGGAATAAACCCTCCAGCATTGAGACGTACAGTATCTGCCTCTGCGCATCCCTGTTCTGCACTCGGGTCCTACACCTTATTGATTCACACCGAACCAAGCTACTCTTTGACAAAGGCACGCTTGAGTAAATATTGAGGAAAGGGTTCCTTTTTCCTTTAACCCTCTAACACCCGCATTAATTTCTACTTGCAAAAAATAGATTTCAACCTTACTACTACTTTGTACTACTAGCACTGATACTAAAAAAGATGTTTAAAAAAATAAAAAAAATAAAGTTTGATGAAAAATGTATAATAATTATATAATAATTATATAATAATATAATAAATTAATAATTTACATTTGGGGGATATCTTTCACAATAATGAATAAAACATGTTCTAGACATTCTAATGATCACAAAAAAACATATGTTACAATTATTTTACCTACTTTTATTAGGTGAAAGGTCAAAAGTTTTAGGTTAAAAAATGTTCAAAATCGCACAGAGTCCAAACATTTTTTATTTGTGTGAATTTCAGCCTCTGTGGGGGGTATTCATATGCAAATATCATGACTAATGGCATTGAATTGGCATTGCAATGAACATCACTGATGACATTCAGGTGAAAAAAGAACAGAAAAAAATAATAATAATTTAGTAATTAATTAAAATAAATTTGTTGCTAAAAAGCAACCCTGGGTGCTAGAGGGTTAAAGTTGTCCCAAAACACAGCTGTTGCACCAGACTGAATGCATGCCAGTATAGACGCCTAAGGGCATAAGAAGCCACCTCCTATAGGTCACGCGTCCGCCTCGTTGATGACGGCAGACTGCTGGGCGAGCGCTGGCGCTTTGGCATTGGGGGGTCAGATTAACATGGAATGAATTCTGTATACTGGCCATATAAGGAGCATGTCTTGAGTGTATACAGGGTTTGATGAGGTCATATCAACACAATGGAATGTCAGAACTGCTCCATTTATATGGAGATCTAAGGGTGGTATATAGCGTGGTCTGGCCTTAATTTTCGGACCTGCTGAGAACTCTTGTGTTCGGCCATTATTAGGCCATATAGCCACTTCTTGGCTGACCTCATCGCATTTGGGCACATTTGGGCAAGAGACTATGGACGTTTTTAGCCCAAAAAAACTACTACTTTCGTACAAAACTAATGATTGGAATGGATTCGGAATCATTAAAACCCCCTAGTTTGACACATTACGTACTTCTTAAAGCATATTTAGGGTTTATTTTGCCAACTCCAACTTTCAACCCCTACGTACATTTACAATGATCCACTCCTATATACAGGTTTAATGTTTAGTTTTTAGTTCAATGTTTGTTTTAATAACAATGAAGGGAGAATGTACGTCATCTTGTCCCTAACACAAACACTTAAATACCATTAACATTAAAAAAGAATATAATGTTTGTTTTTGTCACCGTTTGTTTTACAAACACGAGTTAAACTTTAATATATTAGCACCCCTCACTCAATCTTTTTTAAATATGTTATTTGGATGAACCGAAGGTTCATAAAAATAAAAAAAACCTCGAACGATTATACTTTTGCAATTTATTTTGGGTCAAATCTTAGATTGACTGGCCCTATACTGTATATAACCAAAACCCTGTTAACTCCCATCCCCAACCATTATTACCCTGAGAGAACATAGGGCTGAAATGAACATGAGGCCGACCACCTTCCCATAGCGACTGAGTAAATGAGCTGAACTTCGGAATACAAATGTGCCGGTCGGTCGGTCACACAGGACACTAACATAGCTTTGATTACGTTGACCTCGGACGGACGGACGGGGGGGATCGAGGAAGCAATCATTTCAGCTGTGAGTGACACGCAGTGACGCAACCTATCATTTTGTACCGTTCCACTCTGCCACCACGAATATAAATTGAACGAAATGTGTGGCTTTAACCCATTCTGACCTGGCACCCATTTTGGTGTTAGCATCATGTTATGCTTTAGCTATTGAAAAATAGCAGATCTACAAGCTCATATCGCGCCACCGAGTGGCGCGATACGAGCTTGTAGGTCTGCTATTTTTGAAAAATCGAAGAACGACTGACATTTTTAGAATCTGATCTCAGGTCAGAATGGGTTAATCAGACCAGTGTGTGTCCAGTGGAAACCTCGTATGAATCTGATCTCAGGTCAGAATGGGTTAAATGTTTACACGACGAGGCAGGATTAGTGCAGGCTTTGCCTCGGATGAATTATATTTTTAGCCGTTGTTAAATACAGCCTCGCGTCATGCGTGCGTGCAGCCTCTCCTCCTGTACTCGCTCTCTCTCGTCTCTTTTCATCTCCCTTTATTTCTTTCTCTCGCTCTTTACTTTATTTAGGTCTGTCTTGTCTTGTCTTGTCTTGTCTGGTCTGGTCTGGTCTTGCCTGGTCTTGTCTTGTCTGGTCTTGTCTGGTCTTGTCTGGTCTTGTCTTGTCTTGTCTTGTCTTGTCTTGTCTTGTCTTGTCTTGTCTTGTCTTGTCTTGTCTTGTCTTGTCTTGTCTTGTCTTGTCTTGTCTTGTCTTGTCTTGTCTTGTCTTGTCTGGTCTTGTCTTGTCTTGTCCCGTCTGTCCCGTCTGTCCCGTCTTGTCTGGTCTTGTCTGGTCTTGTCTGGTCTTGTCTTGTCGTGTCTTGTCTTGTCTTGTCTTGTCTGGTCTTGTCTGGTCTTGTCTGGTCTTGTCTGGTCTTGTCTTGTCTTGTCTTGTCTTGTCTTGTCTGGTCTTGTCTGGTCTTGTCTGGTCTTGTCTGGTCTTGTCTGGTCTTGTCTGGTCTTGTCTGGTCTTGTCTGGTCTGGTCTTGTCTTGTCTTGTCTTGTCTTGTCTTGTCTTGTCTTGTCTTGTCTTGTCTTGTCTGGTCTGGTCTGGTCTGGTCTTGTCTTGTCTTGTCTTGTCTTGTCTTGTCTTGTCTTGTCTTGTCTTGTCTTGTCTTGTCTTGTCTTGTCTTGTCTTGTCTTGTCTTGTCTTGTCTTGTCTTGTCTTGTCTTGTCTTGTCTTGTCTTGTCTTGTCTTGTCTGGTCTTGTCTTGTCTTGTCCCGTCTGTCCCGTCTGTCCCGTCTTGTCTGGTCTTGTCTGGTCTTGTCTGGTCTTGTCTGGTCTTGTCTTGTCGTGTCTTGTCTTGTCTTGTCTTGTCTGGTCTTGTCTGGTCTTGTCTGGTCTTGTCTGGTCTTGTCTTGTCTTGTCTTGTCTTGTCTTGTCTGGTCTTGTCTGGTCTTGTCTGGTCTTGTCTGGTCTTGTCTGGTCTTGTCTGGTCTTGTCTTGTCTTGTCTTGTCTTGTCTGGTCTTGTCTGGTCTTGTCTTGTCTTGTCTGGTCTTGTCTGGTCTTGTCTTGTCTTGTCTTGTCTTGTCTTGTCTTGTCTGGTCTTGTCTGGTCTTGTCTTGCCTGGTCTTGTCTGGTCTTGTCTTGTCTGGTCTTGTCTTGTCTTGTCTTGTCTTGTCTTGTCTGGTCTTGTCTGGTCTTGTCTTGTCTTGTCTGGTCTTGTCTGGTCTTGTCTTGTCTTGTCTTGTCTTGTCTTGTCTTGTCTTGTCTTGTCTTGTCTGGTCTTGTCTGGTCTTGTCTTGTCTTGTCTGGTCTTGTCTGGTCTTGTCTTGTCTTGTCTTGTCTTGTCTTGTCTTGTCTTGTCTTGTCTTGTCTTGTCTTGTCTTGTCTTGTCTTGTCTGGTCTTGTCTGGTCTTGTCTTGTCTGGTCTTGTCTGGTCTTGTCTTGCCTGGTCTTGTCTGGTCTTGTCTTGTCTGGTCTTGTCTTGTCTGGTCTTGTCTTGTCTGGTCTTGTCTTGTCTTGTCTTGTCTGGTCTTGCCTAGCCTGGAACTCACCTATGCTTTATATGGCATAGGCAGCTCCCGGCAGGATCCGCCGGGACAATATATGCAGCTGCGCGACATGAGACTAATTACTTAGAGCGACAGAGAGAGAGAGAGGAGCGCGTGTGTACATGTGTGCGTGTGTATGTAAATTTTACAAAGGTGCAGACAATCAGAAATCAGCAGAGAGTGAGCAATATTTGCGCTACTCTATGCCGAATTGAAGTGGACTCAGACCCAGACTTTCTTTTCTCCCTGGAAATAAAAACGTCTGGGTTTCCGAGGCTAGGTCTTGCCTGGTCTTGTCTGGTCTTGTCTTGTCTTGTCTGGTCTGGTCTTGTCTGGTCTTGTCTTGTCTTGTCTTGTCTTGTCTGGTCTTGTCTGGTCTTGTCTGGTCTTGTCTGGTCTTGTCTTGTCTTGTCTGGTCTTGCCTGGTCTTGCCTGGTCTTGTCTTGTCTGGTCTTGTCTGGTCTTGTCTTGTCTTGTCTTGTCTTGTCTTGTCTTGTCTTGTCTTGTCTTGTCTTGTCTGGTCTGGTCTGGTCTGGTCTGGTCTGGTCTGGTCTTGTCCCCTCTGTCCGGTCTGGTCTTGTCTGCTTGGGGTTATGCATGGTGTTACAAAACACGGAGCGAGTCATGAGCGCAAAATGGAACGTGTTCCACAGGCTTCCATAAACCCCCCCCCCGCCCGCCGCTGCCGCGTGGCGTCGTAAAGCCGTCAAGGCTGTGCAGGGCCCCGCTTAGCATCCGCACGTATACGCTCTGCGCCGGGGAGGAGGAGGAGGCAGGGCAGCCGCGGCGGCGCGCCCACCGGCTGATAAACGACGTGCTCGCAGCTTTCATAATGCTATTTAAGGCAAAAGGAATGAATCAATTTCATATCTAATGTTCAAATGTGTGGCGTGTTTATTCCCCAATTGGCGGGATTTAATAGGGCCGGAGGAGGAGGGCGGGTTGGGGGGGGGGGGGTGGAGGGGGGAGGGGGCGGAAGGAGCGAGAGTGGAGGGGGAGTAGGGGAGGGGGGGTGTAATGACAGGGAAACAGATAAAGAATATTTATAGCACCTGGAAGTAATGGGCTGTGTGTTTGCTGGTTGGAGATACACGCGTACAGTCAGAGGACAGATTAGTGGATTGCACGCACTGCGCCGCACGCACGCACGCACGCACACACACACTCACACACACTCACACACACACACTCCTGCCGGCATCAGACATTACAAAATGCTCCAATCTCGTCACCCGGGAGAAGGTGAGGAGAAAAAGGCACTCTATAATGTTCTGTGAATATGTATCACGCGTGCGCCGTGCACACACACACACACACGCACACGCACACAATGTAGACAGTAGAGCCACACACATCAGTCACTTGCAGTTATTGCAGACAAGGGCCTCTACTCTATAAGTTGGCTTTTTCTTAATTGACATTACAGTCACAGACATTACAGTCACAGACATTACAGTCACAGACATTACAGTCACAGAGACATTACAGTCACAGAGACATTACAGTCACAGAGACATTACAGTCACAGACATTATACAGTCACAGACATTACAGTCACAGACATTACAGACGGGCCTGTCTCTGCGAGGCAGGCACGTCTTACGCAAACACACACGCACACAAACGCAGAGGCACGCACGCACGCACACACACATAAATGCATGAGCGCCCACAAACACACACACACACACACACACACACACACATAAATGCATGCGCACACACACACACACACACACACACACCAGTGTTATTAACTCAATAACTCACACCTCTGTCAACACTAAGCAGGCAAAAACAAACCCATATCTCTTCATGTTCTGTTTGCACTTTAACAAAAAGTATTTTTCATCGCGAGGACGCAGAACCTGATCACACATCAGACATTATTATGTTGCTGGGATATGAACCACCTGCAGCGCTCAGCTGAGCAAACTGACACACACACACACACACACACACACACACACACACACACACACACACACACACACACACACTCTCCCTCGCTCTCTTTGTCTCTCACACTCCCATTAATCTGTCTTGATCTTTTCAAATCTTTCTCTCTCTCTCTCTCTCTCTCTCTCTCTCTCTCTCTCTCTCTCTCTCTCTCTCTCTCTCTCTCTCTCTCTCTCTCTCTGTGTCTCTCTCTCTGTGTCTCTCTCTCTCTCTCTCTCTCTCTCTCAGTCAGTCTCAGCTTGGCAGAACAAACAGAGAGAGTATACGGTTCAGGTACGGTTCAGGCAAGGAGGAGTATTAGTCGTATTTCACTTTGGTCAAGAGTTTGGCAAAGGCAGTGAGAGAGAGTGCATGAATTATGAAATGGAAGCACATACAGTACAAACTCCAGCAGGGCCAACTAACTGTGATTGTTCTGTTTTGCGCTTGGCATTCCGACGGCATGGGGGATATTACGGCACAAAGGCGATCATTATTATAGGTGCACAACTTTTATTTAGCCTAATTGTGATGTGTTGTGAGCTTAGATTGGGTATTTTGCATGCGAGACACTGGCGTGTAACTACGTAAAAATTGGCTTTAATTTGAATAATAATAATTATTATTATTATTAAATGACTGTGTTAGCAATAGCCACCTTTTCTGAATACAAAATGCTGTGGGCGCCTTTTCTGCTTAAAATGGAAAAAAACTGTGTGACCCCCCCAGGATTCAGGAACGCGCCCAGGGGGGGCGGGCCGGTTTCGGCGAGCCGGTTGAGAAATGACAGAGTTACCTTATGGGGGTCCCCTCTACTGCAGGGTTCCCCAATTAATTTTCCTCAAGGGCCATATTTTGACTATAGGGGTACCAGGCTAGGGGCCGAGTCCGCACGTACGAGGTCGAGGTCTTGCCCTGAAAATTCATTTTCAGGGTATAAGACCCCATTTGAAAGGGATGCCCAGTTTGACATGCATATAGGCTACTGACCCCCATTTAATGCCATTTATATCTGGGACCCCCCCCCCAAAAAAAAAAAAAATATATATATATATATATATAGGGGCCACAAGGGGGCGCTCCGCGGGGCGTCTACTGTATACCGTACTGTCGCTGTACTGTACTGGCACACCCGAAAGCATCATATATACAGTTAATACGTGCGTGTGTGTTTGTGTGTGTGTGTGTGTTAAAGGTTGCGCACAGGTGGTGAAAAACAACCATGCTGTTTTCGTGCTCATGCCCAGCCAGGCACCCACCCACCCAGCCACCCACCCACCCACCCACCCAGCCAGCCACCCACACATAGCTCCGTAAGGAGTGGTTGCACCACTCAACAAAAGCCTCGGGGGGGTGCATGTGTTTGGTTCCATGTACTAACAGTCCGACAGGCATTAGTCGGACACCCCACCCAAAACCCTTGGTTAGTTAGTTAGTTAGTTAGTTAGTTAGTTAGTTAGTTAGTATGTCTAGCCAACGTATGCACCCCACCTCCTCGGGAGCCGATAGTGGGGCATAAATATACTGTGGCAAGACCATCAGCTCGGGCATTTTGTGACCTGTGGTGATTGGGCATGCTGATAAACGGTTATCCATTATGTCATGAGCACATTTCGAGTCAAATTAAACTATTTTCGACTCTTCAAAGTGCTCTGTGATGAAAACAGCTTTTTGCGCGCCCTTTTGGTCATGGTGGTGTGGTGTCTATTCTATCTATCTAAAAAAAACACACCTGTGTGAACTGAGTGGTGCACACAGCATGCTCTCAGCCCCTTCTGTCTATAATGTTGACAGAAAACATACCGAGACAAAAGCGTATATATATACCTGTCGTCGACAATAAGAGCTGGGCGATGGAACTCGCATGAAACCAGTGTAACCTTTTGTCCCGAAAGAATACAATGTGAACCTCGACCGGTATTAAAGTGTGTATAACAATCAAAGCAAACGACGCACGCACGCACGCACGCACTATGCGTACCATTGCTCGATAGCTATACTGCATATAGAAAGGTTGGGAATCATACTATTGTGCACACAACACAGTGTGCTGCTATACAAAAAAAGGTTATTGAAAAACATAGTTCAAAATGAGTTTCAAATGAAAAGGCCCCAGAAATAATTAAACCCATTAAAGGCTCTTATTATTATTATATTATTATCGTGAATAGACAAATCTCAGAACGATCATAGTATATATATAGGCTGCCATGCCCCCCCCCCCCCCCCCCCCCCCGAAGAGATGATAAACGTTTGGGTCGTTAAAGGTCAAGGTTGTAAAACAACGTTTTGGCATGAGCACCATGACGGCCTGCATGTTTCTCCATCTCCTCGCCGTCGTAATTCAACGGAGAACAAACGCACACACGGAGGGACACGTTTGACCCGGGCTGAACCATAAACCATATAAAGAGAAACGTTTCATGCTCTCTCCCTCCCGCGCGGCGTTGTGTGTAGTATAGGCCTGATACACATTATCCACGACTAGCATGAGCCAAAACCGTCAAAGTTCACCAGGTGTTGGCTTATAGTTTCCAACGCATGTCCATATATATAAAGTTAGACGGAATATAAATAGAATATATATTAGACCACCACCGGAGAGAGACGGGTGACAGCCGGGAATGTAGCAGTATGGGCTATAATAGCGCCGGCCCCCCCCCAGCCTGCAGTGTCCTTCTCCGTGAGGAAGGAAGCCTGCAACAAAGCCTTTGGGTGAGGCCTTTAGGAGCGGCCATTATACAGTCCACCACTCCTGAATGCAGTGCCTGGTATATACTGGGAGTCTGGTGGAACAACGCACAGGTCCTGGGGCCTGGTGAGACGTAGGAGGCGTGGGGCCCGGTCAGGAGTCAACCCACGGAGCCTATATAGTCCTTCCACGCGCCAGAATAGTATAGTTCCGGAGCAACAGATTGTGTGGCCTTAATGCTCATTCCCTGATGGACTGATCGAAGGGTGTAGCTACTTGGCACGTAAGTCGGGATTTCTTTCATCAACCCCCGGGCTGGGTCGCCTGAGTGAGGGGTATGATTCAGGTTCAGGTTTATTTGTCATGTGTATAGATACAGAGTATAAATACAATGACAATTATTTTTGCTCAGAGCACTCTCAGTCCTATAATACATACATACATAACACATCTGGATTTGTTGAACGTTTATACACAACAAACACATTGGCCTTTGTTTGGGAGATGGAAGCTGGGGTCGGGAGAAAAAGTAAAAAGCGACAATAAATTACAACATTTTCTTTTTTTTAAGTTAGGGGAAATCTTCTGGGATGCCAGCTTGACAGTGGTTTATATATAAAATATGCATATATTTATTTTGAGCGGTGCAACCACTCCAAGGCACAGCAATGTCCGTATGTGTGGTTAACCCATGTGTTGGTTAATGAGCACCAGTATAATGAGTACCAGTAGGGGCGCTGTTGTGCCATGCAGAAACAGAGAGAGACAGTGCTGCACTGTTGCCAGCTAATGAGAGAGAGAGAGAGAGAGGGAGAGGGGAGTTGCACCACTGAGTTCAAACGGGTGTGTTTTTTTTTTTGATCAGACTTTTTTTTCCTTTTTTTTTTACAATATCGATCAACTGGTCTCCAAAATTAGGATCTGCTTCAAACCCCAAGTCCTGGCATAAGCTGGGCACTGTACTGTACTGTACTGTACTGTACTGTACTGTACTGTACTGTACTGTACTGTACTGTACTGTACTGTACTGTTCAGTCTGATCTGTCTCTGTCTCTGACTCTGACTCTGACTCTGTCTCTGTCTCTGTCTCTGTCTCTGTCTCTGTCTCTGTCTCTGACTCTGTCTCTGTCTCTGACTCTGTCTCTGTCTCTGTCTCTGTCTCTGTCTCTGTCTCTGTCTCTGACTCTGTCTCTGTCTCTGTCTCTGTCTCTGTCTCTGTCTCTGACTCTGACTCTGTCTCTGTCTCTGTCTCTGTCTCTGACTCTGACTCTGACTCTGTCTCTGTCTCTGTCTCTGACTCTGACTCTGTCTCTGTCTCTGTCTCTGTCTCTGTCTCTGACTCTGTCTCTGACTCTGACTCTGACTCTGTCTCTCTCTCTCTCTCTCTCTCTCTCTCTCTCTCTCTCTCTCTCTCTCTCTCTCTCTGTCCATCTCATATAGTTTAGTGCCAGTTTCACATTTAGCTGAGCAAGCAAACAAGCCCATTACAGCTACCCAATACTGTGTGCGCGTGTGTTTGTGCGTGCGTGCGTGCGTGCACTTACGTATACGTACGTGCGTGCATGCATGCGCGTGTGTACGTGTTTGTTTATGCGCAAGTGTGCATGAGCATGTTTGTATATCCTACTGTATACTGTAAGTGTGTTATACTGATGAGGTGAAAGTGTGCACGGTGAACTTCTTTCAGGGAATACACACAACCATAATTATATGAGAGGCCGTGTGTTTGTGTGTGCTGAATAACACCGTATACATGTGTGACGTGTAGACGTGTGTGTGTGTGCGTGTGTGTTAATTGTATATAATAATGTGACACAGGCCAGCACTTTGGTCCTCAACTCGATTTTTACAGATTACAGATTATTACAGATTATTAAAGTACAGAATGTAAGCTTTCATATGATGTATCATTCAATGAAATTGGACAATAATTGAAGGAGATATGACCATCTAAAACTTGTTGAAACGGATAAAAGATACAGATGCAAAGTAGAGAAATTTCCCTTCAAAGATTCTTCAGATTTTAGCACCTCTGGAATGGGTGTGACAATAGATGCTTGTCCACACCCCTAATGTCTTGCATAATCACTCCCCCACCCACTAATCACTCCCCCACTAGGTTACCTGTCAATGACAGTTGAGTGGACACACTGTTTTACTTGAGTTAAAGTAAAGAAATGTAGTACTAAGTTGTTTAGTGTATGTTTTGTAATAATACAATCTAAAAAGTAACTAGTAGGCTAACTGAGTTTTCAATGGATATAGGCTATGTAGTTTTAGACCAATGCTTTTACATTGTGTTGTAAATAGCTGCAGTAGGCTACACCATTTTATATACTTTAAGCAATCAAAGTCAGACAATTGACCCAGTATTTTAGATAAATAAAACCGACGCATCAGGCTATGATGCGTTGTGCGCTTGTAGATTTGCTATTTTTAATAAACATCCGTTCACATTAGAGACTGACACGGGAGTGGATTTCCACTCCTGTCCTGTCCCACTCCCACAGAAAAAATCCTGTCCTGTCCCAATCCTGGACCAGGGTAAAAATAAAAATCCTGTCCTGTCCCACTCCTGTAGAATGACTCCTGATCCCATCCCGCTCCCACTCGAGATGACTCCCACTCCCATCCCGCTCCTGTTTTTTTTTTTTTTTTAATACTGCATTGTGCCGATTATAGACTACTCCAATAATAAGATGAACCCCATTTTTCAAGACTAATTAGAGAAAAAAGTACATTGAAATTCAATTAGTCTAGTCCCCGTCCCCGATAACAAAATAAATAGTCTTATATTCAGCACAATATGGTAAGTTACTCATTAAGGCAATGGATGGCGTTCTTATTTTTTTAAAGAGTATCTTTTCATGCCATTAAACAATGTGGCACCAGGAACAGTTAACGTGGTAAATGTAATGGTATATTATATATATACCATACGGCATATAATGCCTTAATCCAGTTTAAACAACAATCTTCAAAGGCCCCAACACATAATACCTTATACATACCTTGCTATGGTGGAATGTATGTCAGTTAAAAAACAAAACATTGGTCAGTCACACCACGCCTATGGTAACAGTACCTTAGTTGAATAAACCCAAACATGGTATTTAATGTTTTATTTTATTATTTAAGACATTGTTTCCTTCAGTCCCTGTCGCAGGGTAAACAAAACGTCATATAGCACATGGCTAATTGTACCGTGCCAGGGAGGGGGAGGAGGCGGAGCGGCTGTAACTTTCTCCAGGCCAATAATGGATTTAATCATTCCAAATAGGTCTCCATTCATTGCTACGGTCGACATGCTCGTCTCACTGTCACTCGCTTTTAGTTTTGACTAACGCAAGCGCAAAGCAAAACTATTGCTGCGCTGTGCAGAAGAGCCATTGAAGTTGAAGTGAATGCGCAAGATTTGCGACATTGAGGGGGGCAGAAAACTGAGCGCTCGAGCACTGTTCATGCAGCCTGGAGTTCAGAGGAGTGGGACTAGCTGGAGTTTGATAGTTGAGATTGTAGAGCTTGTAGATCTGTCTGTTTTTGCAGCTCCGGTGTCAGGGTAACAATAAGAAATTATAGGCAGAGATGAAGTGAAGTTGAACAGCCAAGCAGCAGCAAGCTACGCTACGCTAAGCTAACATCACCACCACCATGGCTGGTGTTGTGTTAGCTTAGCAGCTAAGCCTTAGCTTCTTGCAATGCTATAGCGTTCTCACTGCGGTCTCACGGTGCAGGCACTGTGGGCTGCTGCTTGGAGAGGAGAGGCTACAGGCGGCTCAGCGGCTGCTATGACCAAATTGATTGTGTGCAACATGACAACTGTTTTAAAGTATTGTACAGTGACAACTATTGAAACTTTATTGTAAACAAACACTGCGGTCCACCCAGCTCCACCCCCCTGGCTACAGCAGGCAGCCAGCAGTGAGCCTGAGCACCGCGGCGAGCGTTGTTTCCTTCCTGAAAATGATCATTATGATTCTAGATAGATGGCATTCCCGCTCCTGCACGCTCCCGTTGACTTTCATTCCCGTCCCGTCCCGATCACGGGATTAATAAAAAAAATAATCCCATCCCACAGGATTCCCGCGGGAATCACGTGACCCACGGGAATCCCGACAAAATGTCACTCTCTAGTTCACATGCCTGGTTTCTATTTAGTGTGCAAGGCTTACATCCGGTCTAAAGCCCACCCACTGTATGCGCTGATTTCCATACACAATCCGTATCCTCCCCTCACCGGATGTTGAATTAACAGTACTAACGGCCATATTTTGACGTTGAGATTTAAAGAAAAGACGAGTGGTTTTGGCTCTTTGCGTGTGGAGGAGAAAAAAAAGAAGCAACGCGCAACACTCTTCCATGGCTATGAAGCAATACTAACGGGCAATGTTTCATTCGTTTTATACATTTTAGGAGTGAAAACATGTGTTTAGTAACACACAACACACAGACAGCTAGCTAACTAGGCTAGCTAGCTGATAGCCTGTTGTTGTGTGATGGTGGAAGTCTATTCTCCAGGCTGGGAAGCGTATTTGAGTAGCTACGTGGTTTTGTTTATTTTCCTGTAAAGTATAACCCAAAAGCTCCTTCATACTATAGCCATGTTTACAAACACAGAAGCACGCTAATGGGCGGTGACCAGAGCGTGAAACCTCAGGACAAAGAGATCCCAGACCAATCGAAAACAACATGCAAATCTCAGAACTGCGCTTCCCTGGCCCCAAAACATTGTTAAAAAACAAGCCTACTTTGACATATAAATGTATACGTTTAATTTGCCCAAATGAACAATCTGTTGGAATAAAAACCTTCTTCAACATTCAAACTATGTTAATATGAAAAAAAAAGAAAATCACATAAAAAAAAAAAACGATTTTATTTCGACCATTTCGACCATTTCATTCTGGCGAGTTGAGGACCAAAGTGCTGGCCTGTGTCACATATGTACGGCTGTGTGTTTGTGTGCGTACGTGCAACTATGTGTGTTTTTGTGCGTATGCGTGTCTGTGCGTGGCTTAGGCAAGAACAGAACAGAACAGTAGAAGACGTACATTAAGAGAGGAGAGCAGGTGTAATGTACTTGCATGACGTTGCAGATTCCTAAACAAATGGACAGGACTGCAGGATACAAGAGCCAATGTACTGGCTAACTCTGCCAATAAGACTTTCAAGCGTGCGTGCGTGCGCGCGCGTGTGTGACTGTGCGTGTGCATGTGTGTGTGTGTGTGTGACTGTGTGTGTGTGCGCGTGAGTGTGAGGCACAGTCAGTCAAAGTGGGGGCAGTAAAAGGAACGAAGCAAGAGAGCGAGAGAAAGAACAGAGGCCTCAAGACGACACGTCTACGGCATTATTCAAACTGAAACGGTGGCATATATGAAAACCAAGTCTATACGCAGTGCTCCATATAATGGTGGACGGAGACGGAGAGAGACGAATTTAAAGTGGGGGGAGAGCAATGGACAAATGGAGAAGTATATGGAAAAATGGTTAGAGTTAGATATAGTGATGCTGTCTGTGAAATAGAACAACAATTATCGTTCTGACTGAGCCGGCTCACCTGCGGCGCACCGAAAAACAAACATGACGACACACTTTAATGGCCTATTGTAAAATGCATACTGACATCTTTGGTTTATATGGCTATATTAGCTGACTTATATCCACGCAGTCATCACATTGTGTACAACAAAATGGCCATCGCCACATACAGTATGTATAGCTAAATGGATGTAATGACGGGAGCAAATACGGTATGATGGAGATCGTTCACATTTTTACAACCCCACTGTAGGCCTATACTGCGTCCGGTTCAATGTCGTAAATTGCTCTTTTAAGTGGACACTGAGGAGCAACTATTATATTTTACGAGAGCGGGTTATGAATACAAAGGAGAATGCAGAGACACACAAGGGTTGACTCAGCATATAGCACAGAGGGCGCAATCGCCACAGATTAATGTTACATAATGTATACATTGACGCCGTTTCCCTAACCCATTTTGTGCCGGGGAACCCCTTTTTGGTGTTAGCATCATGTTATGCTTTAGCTATTGAAAAATAGCAGATCTACAAGCTCATAGCGCGCCACCGAGTGGCGCGCTATATGAGCTTGTAGGTCTGCTATTTTGGAAAAATCGAAGAACGACTGACATATAGAAACATAGCTTTTTCAGAAAAGTGTCAGGATGTAGAAGACATTTTTAGAATCTGATCTCAGGTCAGAATGGGCTAATATTCCCTTTCTCATTCCGTCCTCTCTCTCTCTCTCTCTCTCTCTCTCTCTCTCTCTCTCAGAGCTAGCTATAGTCTCTTTAACGCTGACTTGCATTTCGCCCGTCATGAAGCAAACCCCGACAAAACCTCACATGGCCGCGGGGCCGGCTTCGCTCTCCTCCAGCACAATCAATAAGAGCTTTTAGCCCATTCTGACCTGAGATCAGATTCTAAAAATGTCTTCTATACATCCCGACAGTTTTTCCTTCTGACCTGAGATCAGATTCTAAAAAAAAATTCTTCTATGTGTCAGTCGCTCTTCGATTTTTCAAAAACAGCAGACCCTACAAGCTCGTAGCTTGTAGATCTGCTATTTTTCAATAGCTATAAAGCACGACATGATGCTATAACACCAAAATGGGTTCCCGACCCAAAATGGGTTAGTATAGGTCAGGTTTGATCCAAAACACCCTTCAGGACTCTGTCCACATCGCAGCTATAGCAGGAACAATAGTTCTCCGTCACTTGGCACGGCAAAGCCCGATCTGTTTTTTATTTATCAGACAATGGGGGCATTTTTATACCGAGTCATCCAGAGAGAGAGGGAAGTTGGCAATCAAATCCGTGTGCCATGGATCTATGGGAAATTGGGAATTGAAAGAAATCTCGTCTGGGAGGACTCAAACTCATACAGGACTGTTCTGTCTGTAGAGAGAGAGAGAGAGAGAGAGAGAGAGAGAGTTCATTTATTTTGGTCATTAAAACAAATCAATAGTATTATAGTGCCCTATACCCTTCTAACAAATAAATGGCTTTCATATAGGTAAAATAATACAGCAAAGCAAACAGAAGGGGAAAAAAAACAAGAAAACTAAACAAAAACAAACAAACATAAAACAAAAACAAAGACAGACAGGACAATACAGTCAACAAGACAAAAAAGAACAAAAAGAATAAAACAAAATGCAAAACGAGAAAACAAAACATCATCTCAATGTTCTATATAATGTATCTACTGTCTGTATCAGTTTGTATGCCTCCCATCTACACCGTCTCTCTCTCTCTCAGCTGTCCTTCTGTTCCCGTACTAAAGAGAAACACAATTCGAAGTATATAGTTAAAGGTATATTCAGTGATTTCACTCAGAAAACCTTAGGTTTCGTTTTTGCCTTGGGGACCCAAGCTTTCATCCAATCAGGATAGAGAACCACAAACGAAACCTAAGGTTTTTTTGACCCCCAGGGGTTAACTATAGTAACAGGGAGGAACT
>NC_137875.1:39880940-39889162 GCF_963924005.1 Protomyctophum bolini
AAACTCCCTTCCGATCAGCGCCATTTCCTCCCAGTCTACCGGACTCCCCAGAGAGAGAGGTAGAGAGGGAGACACGCACACACACACACACACACACACACACACACACACACACACACAGAGAGAGAGAGAGGGGTGCAGATAAATGGAAGGAGGGAGGCTTTGACAGTCGTTGCAGTCTTGTGGTATATAGGAGGCCACGCAACGTTGGCCCAAACAGCTCCGGGGACCAAAACAGAGGTTCACTCTTCACACCCCAGGGCTCGGGGCATGTCCGCCTCTCTCTCTCTCTCTCTCTCTCTCTCTCTCTCTCTCTCTCTGTCTCTCTGTGTGCATGTGTGTGTGTGTGTGTGTGTGTGTGGGCGCGTGCAAGATGTCGAGTCCGCAGAGGCCATTGAAGACCTATGTCAAAGGCCTCTCGCTCCCACTTAAAATGCCACCAGGGACAGAGAGAGAGAGAGAGAGAGGGAGAAAGAAACCTTTCTAGGGACTATACAATCAGAATTTAAATCCTTTTCTTTATTTAATACTCTCATAAAAGCTCTTCTCTCTGCACCAGAAAGATGACTATAATGGGGTCCGTTAGGGCACAGCAGCAGAGGCCGCGTGCTCCTTGTTAGAGCGAGGACCATGTCTCGTGTCACGTCTCTCTCTGCTCTCTCTGCCCTCGGGTGGGTCCCACACTTTTTCACGTCCCCAAAGGACCCCCAAGTTGACACCAATCGGCCCGCCCGGACCCCCCATTTGAAAAGACATGGCCAGGGACCCCCCCCCCATATAAGAGAAGGTTTTTTTTTTTACGGCTCTATAGCAGTGATTCTCAACCCGTTTAACCCGTTCTGCTGACCTGAGATCAGATTCAAAGAATGTCTTCTGCGTCCTGACCGTTTTCTGAAAAAGCTATACGTTTCTATTTCAGTCGTTCTTCGATTTTTTGTCAAAAATAGTAGACCTATACAAGCTCGTGGCGCGCTGTGAGCTTGGAGATCTGCTATTTTTCAATAGCTAAAGCTATGACATAATGCTAACACCAAAAGGGGTTCCCGGCCTAAAATGGGTTAATTTCAAGGACCTATATAGTTTGACATGCATTAGTCTATACGGACCCCCATTTAATGGCATTTCTATCTCTGGGACCCCCAAAATGACATTGTTAAAATCAATGTTATTTTAACTCTCATTTGTGTACACTCTCTGAGTTACAGACCCCATAAGCGTCTATTTGGTTCCAAACTTTTAGCATGGGGACCCCCCTGGAACTCCCTCAGGTATACCCCTGGAGGTCCCCGGACCCCACTTTGGGAACCCCCCTGGGTATTATACACTGAACCTGATCTCAATAAAGCAAAAAAAGTGCCCCAAAAATACTCATTTCATAATTGCAGCATTATATACACTCACCCACCAGATCGGAAGCGCTTTGAGTGTGATTTTTTTTAAACCATGCTTTACATTTAACCCATTCTGAACGGGAACCCATTTTGGTGTCGGCATCATGTCATGCTTTAGATATTGAAAAATGGCAGATCTACAAGCTCATAGCGCGCCACCGAGTGGCGTGCTACGAGCTTGTAGGTCTGCTATTTTTGAAAAATCGAAGAGCGACTGACATTTTTTAGAATCTGATCTCAGGTCAGAATGGGTTAATCAGACCAGTGTGTGTCCAGTGGAAACCTCGTATGAATCTGATCTCAGGTCAGAATGGGTTAAAAAAAAAGCCAGACAATCAAGTGTGACGGGGAAAAAAGCTGTCCTATATATATTGTGTTGTTATACACGGCGTGCCTGCGGGGCATCTGTCGATGTGAACATAGATAAGGCAAATCTGTGTAGTGTGTGTAGCTGAACGAGAAAGCACAGATCTCCACCTGATATAGCAATCCTATTAACAGCGGCTATGGCGTTGTTGTCACTAGCTCTCTCTCATACAGCACCAGTGTGTCTCTGTGTGTGTGTTTGTGTGGATATACTCCTTTTGAGTCTATTTTTGTAAGGCAGCCAGACAGAAAGAAAGAAAGAAAGGAAGATGAGGAAAATCCATACGTGGGGGCAGATTTCTTTTAACCTAGCCCCAGGAAGAAAACAGAAATGAGAGAGGAGAGGAGGAGGAGAGGAGGACCCTCGTGCACAAAGTCCCTGCAAAGAATGGACAGATTAGCGGTCAACACAGAGGGCTGTATTTTGCGTGTCTTAAGTACCAGGTCTTATTCCCTAACTTGAGTAAACTAAAGACCTGGAGGCGTGATCAATTCTCTTTGGCCACTCAGAATAGCCAAATGGCATTGATCACGCCTCCAGGTCTTTAGTTTACTCAAGTTAGGTAATAAGACCTGGTACTTAAGACACGCAAAATACAGCCCAGAGAGTCTTGCAGTGGCTCGATGGTATACTTTGCTCTGAAAGTTTGGGTGTTTTCCCTTAACCCGTTCTGACCTGAGATCAGATGCTAAAAAAAATGTCTTCTACATCCTGACAGTTTTCCATTCTGACCTGAGATCAGATTCTAAAAAAAAATGTCTTCTACATCCTGACAGTTTTCCATTCTGACCTGAGATCGGATTCTAAAAAAAAATGTCTTCTACATCCTGACAGTTTTCCATTCTGACCTGAGATCAGATTCTAAAAAAAAATGTCTTCTACATCCTGACAGTTTTCCATTCTGACCTGAGATCAGATTCTAAAAAAATGTCTTCTACATCCTGACAGTTTTCCATTCTGACCTGAGATCAGATTAAAAAAAAAAATGTCTTCTACATCCTGACAGTTTTCTGAAAAAGCTATGTTTCTATGTCGGTCGTTCTTCGATTTTTCAAAAATAGCTAGCAGATCTACAAGCTTGTAGATCTGCTATTTTTCAATAGCTAAAGCATAACATAATGCTAACACCAAAAGGGGTTCCCGCCCCAAAATGGGTTAACCCATTCAGGCCGGTCGTCGACATAAAAAAAAAAAAAAAAAAAGTCTTCTAAATCATGACAATTTTCGGAAAGATTTGAGGCACATTTTAACGATTTTTCAAAAATAGCAGATCCACAAGTTCATAGCGCGCCACTCGGTGGCACGCTAAGAGCTTGTAGCTCTGCTATTTTTCAATAGCTAATTTACAACATAATGTTTAAAAAGCCAAAAGGGGCTCCCGGCAAAAATGGGTTAAGTCGTCTATATACGGGGCTTCGCGGCTTGTTAGCATCGCTTCCGTCGTTAACTCATTCTGACCCGAGATCAGATTCATACGAGGTTTCCACTGTGGACACACACACTGGTCTGATGAACCCATTCTGAGATCAGATTCTATAAAAATGTCAGTCGTTCTTCGATTTTTCAAAAAATAGCAGACCTATACAAGCTCGTAGCGCGCCACTCGGCGGCGCGCTACGAGCTTGTAGATCTGGCTATTTTTGAATAGCTAAAAGCATAACATGATGCTATAACACCGAAATGGGTTCCCGTTCGGAATGGGTTAATGGAAACCAACTGGCACAGCCCCACCAACGAGCTATAGCTGGCAGTGAACGATAACGTTGCTAATGGGGCATTTTGGCAGGTTATATTTACTGTGCCAACGACAGAGAGAAACCTTCCCCCCTGCATGTGTGACGACAAAGAGAGACCACAGACTGAAATGTCAAAGTTGTGCCCTTTAGGGCAAGTGGTTCTTATAGCTGGGGTGGGTTTGTTTTTTGTGTGTTTTAAAAATTAAATACGAGTCCCCTGTTGACCCGTCGTCAAAACATCTCAAGGCCTGTACTTTCACTATACTCGCGCCGTTGAATCGAAATGTATTTCCAAAAACAGCCCTCTCTTCTACTCATTTCATTCATCGTGATATCATAACATCTTCATTTCGGCGTGCCAGTATAAAAGAACTTGGCATTCATTCAAAAGCACAGTTTGACTCACAAGAACACCCGTCCCCCCCGTCCCCCCCGTCGAGTCTGAACAGTATTTTCTCAGTGTCTTCTCAGTAGTGACATCAATAACCCCCTGATAGAGTGGTTTCAAAGTATTATAAGTGAGATGAGTCGTGACAGTGTGAACACGGCCATTGAGAGTGAAGTACGTACTCCTTGTTAGGTTGCCCGGTGTCCCGCATGTGTCCACATGACCAGCACGTTACTGACAAGTAACGTGCGGTGTGTGTGTGTGTGTGTGTGTGTGTGTGTGTGTGTGTGTGTGTGTGTGTGTGTGTGTGTGTGTGTGTGTGTGTGTGTGTGTGTGTGTGTGTGTGTGCGCGTGCGTGTGCATCGTTTTTAACTCGACGACAACGTATTTTCAGAAGGGGGTCGGCGGCATATTACATAATTATAATCGTTGGCGTCCTTGACATGAAACATTGAGAACCACAGATATAGAAACGTGAGGTTTTTTTTTCAGAAAATGTTCATGATTTAGAAGACTTTTTTTTGTTGTTGAATTCGACAAAACATGTATTGTGAGGAAACCATCTCTGAAAGACGACAAACGAATGGGGCAGGAGAGACGAGAGAGGGAGAGATGGAGGAGAGCTTCAAACGGAGCTGAATAATTCGATCTACCCATCATTCCTTACCTGCTCAAAATGTAATTATGTAATAATAATTATGTAAATGTAATAATGAATACGAGATCTTACGGCTAGAATCAATCTTCACAATACATGTGTTCTGTTATATACCTCCCACCCCCGGGGCTATATACAGTTAGCAGTTAACCCATTCTGACCTGAGATCAGATTCATACGAGGTTTCCACTGGACACACACTGGTCTGATCAACCCATTCTGACCTGAGATCAGATTCTAAAAAATGTCAGTCGTTCTTCGATTTTTCAAAAATAGCAGACCTACAAGCTCGTAGCGCGCCACTCGGTGGCGCGCTACGAGCTTGTAGATCTGCTATTTTTCAATAGCTGAAGCATAACATGATGATAACACCAAAATGGGTTCCCGGTCAGAATGGGTTAAAGCCTGCCATTTTTTTGTCCATAAACATGTTTCTATTTTCCGCTGCGTATATATAGACACAGCAAGTCTGACATAACATCCGTCTCACCGGTATCACAGGCATTTTGTTCAGTTGATGTGGATTTCACAGAACTGCAGCCACAGCCGCACAGTTCTCTCTCCACGTTCCATCTAGAGTGGGGAGAACTCAATGAAAGCCAATGGGGGCAATGGCTATATACACATGAGCACAAAGTATATACACAAGCTATTTTCAGAGGAAGACAAACCGTTGTCTCAATTTCCATCTGGCCTCAGACAATTCAACAACGGTGAGGGGCGCTCCGTTCACAGACACAATTCACTGGCCCTGCCAGGAGGAAAGAGAATGAAGAAAGGGAGGGATATATAGGTAGAGGAAGGAACGGAGATAGAAGGAATAGTGGAAGAGACAAAAGAAAAAAGAATATTGGTCAAGACAGCAAAAAAAAAAAGTGCCAAATCATTAATGTTCTACGAACATAATTGTTTCCTTTCACTTTTTGTAATATTAAGCCTATAGTCATTCTCATTCGATAGGCCACAGACCAGATATTGTGTTTTTTAGGTTATTTTGCAATGTTTTTGCTACTTTTTAGCTTTTTGTTTAAAACACTCAAATTGGTATACTCATTTTCTCTGCAGTCATGTCATCAAGATGTATCACAGTCCAATTTCCTATTATGCCATTCCAATTGGCTATTGGCTTCCGACGTTTGAGGGAGCGGGTCTGTTTTGCGGCCTCTGTGGTCGTTATGGTAATGGGAAAATAATCCAATGAAGTGCCTCAAAATGTTACTTAAGTGCAGTATACTTGAATACATTTACTAGTATAGTTACTTCCCCCCCGCCTGCATACAGTATATGAGCACTCATCGTGAGCATAGAAGTGGAACTGTGGAATTATATCCTTAACTAATATAACACTAAGTTATAGTGACTTCGCCCATTAGTTAATGGTCCAGGTATTATTGATGACTGAGTTCATGATATGAATTTCAGTGAGTTCATCATTAAATTAAGCATTTACGTGTATGACTTTGCCCCCCCCCCCCCCCCCCTCCCTCAAGTAAGGTGTCGCCCAGAATTGTGTTATTTGCCCAAGTTCTGTTCCCTTTTGGTATTCCGTCTCCATGGACCTGACCTTTATGTTTTTGATCATCTGCATGTCTTTTGAACTTTGGATTTTGTCTGCAGGCCTTTTGGACTGTTTATTAACAGTTTGACGGCCGATAATTGTTTAATCCGGTGTTCCACCGCGCTTAAAACGCTATACCCGACATTTGTTTAATGCGTTTTAATTCGCCGTTTTTAAATAATTAAAAAGAAACAGCGGATTTTATCCGGGACCCGATGATGACGAGGCCGTCACGTCATGATGATGACGAAACCTGGAAATCAAGTCAACCTCCGGGCTGCTATATAGGGGCTTCTGGGAAATTGAGCCCAATGCAAGTGGACGGGGGGGGGGGGGGGGTTTGTTTGGACTACAACTTGCGTCTGATCATAACAAGCCGACGGACCATTTTTCAGTGGTTGAAAGCTGCAAATGCTTCAGCGTATATGCTCTAAAAGGCAATAAAACAATCTTGGCAGCGTAGAATATTTGATTACATAGCGGGGTAAAGCGTTTTATGCCGTCAAACTGTTAAGAGAACTTGTACTGCTCTGCCTCCACTCGCCTTGTATTGGAGTCCTGCTCTCCCCTACACACTTTAACAATCTGCCAAACGCCTGCATTGTAAGCCGCATGGACAATGGGTAGCTGTGCTGGATTCAAACCTATAGGACACTGTGATCAGGACATTAACTGGGGCCACCTGGACGTCCCAAGTTGTCATATTTTTTGTTTTAAGAACACTATAGGGGATATTCGGAAAAAACAAACCAGCCAGGGTGATAGAGAGAGTGATTTATCACCTCACTGGACTATACTGACGCAGCACATTTCTTACCTTCACTTTGTGTCACCCCTTTTCACTCTCGCAAAATAATATTTAAAAAATCACACTCGTGTGAAGTGAGGGGCGCTCTAGTCATCATACGTCATCAAACACGACAGCCTGTGCTCAGCCGATCAGCTGAGCACATTCAGTTCTCGTACACACACACACACACAAAGCTGTGCATGTCAGTTACTAGTTAGTGTCGAAGTTAGTGAGCACTGAGCAGGTTAATTAGTGCCTTATCCATGTGAATGTATGTATACGTATCCATATCGCAAAGCACTTTGACTAAAGGCGCTATATGCAAATGCATCTTTATTTTAAGACAAATTCTAAGCACACACACTTGCACGCTTGCCAAAACGCGCGCGCGCACACACACACACACACACACACACACACACACACACACACACACTGTATAGTCCAAGGTTTGTGCATCGAAACCTGTCGACACCTCTTTCAGAGCTGAGTTTGAGCGACGGAGAGAGTTTTCGTCATTTTATTGCAAAGTCGTATGCTGTGGTGAATGTTTGTTTTTCACTTGATTGAATTCAGCATCGTAGGGCCTTTTGACTACTATCGAGCAGCACATGTTTTCTGCCCGATATGATTCTGTGTGGATTTACCCTTTAAGCTTGAAATATAGGGGGCTATTATATATTTCTTCTCTCCACAGTTTTGTTAAAGAATGAACTATACGAATATTAAATATAATCACGATATTGGTGCTATGGTATAGGCAGCTTAGGTTTTTTTGGCATAGTGCTTGAATTTTTGTACTCGGGTCAGCAAAAAATGCCATCACTGCCTCCTCTGCTGCAGTGACCCTGGACATATGGAAAGAGAGAGAGAGAGAGAGAGAGAGAGAGACTTCACTCCAATATGTTCTGTGGGAGAACAGTCCAAATGCACAGTTTTGGCAGCAAAATACGTGTGGAGTTGTCATCAACTGAGGGACAGCCAGTGGACAGAAGAGACAGGTATATATCTGTCTGAACAGGGTCATTAAGTTGCTGTTCATGTTTATGTTTGTTAATTTATTTTCATTGTTACTGTGTTGCTTTTGTTGTTCATTGTTGTTGGGATGTTTGTTGACTTTTGTTTTGTTGTATGTACGCTTTGGCAATGTAGAACATATTTATCATGCCAATAAAGCCTTTTGAAATTGAAATTGAGAGAGAGAGAGAGAGAGAGAGAGAGAGAGAGAGTTTGGGGGGGGGGGGGGCACACCAGAGGAGAGACAGAATGCATAGAGAGAGAACAGGAAGAGATGGGGTGAGGGAGCACCCCATTGTTACACTGAGGAGTTTACT
>NC_137875.1:39889362-39916862 GCF_963924005.1 Protomyctophum bolini
AGCTTTTGTGATCTCTCTCTCTCTTTTTTTTGGTCAACTTTGTATGTTGATTTCCTTTAGTTTGTTGTGGAGTTGTGTGTCGTGTGTTGTGTTTTGGTCCCCACCCTGAGGTATTGTATATATACACTCTAATGCTTTTTACTCTAATAAATCCTAATGCCTTATAGGATTTTAACCATGCGTGGCCTGTCTGAATTGGGAACTGGGTATAGGAAGAGAATAATACGCGAATACGTAATATAATGCACAAATAGTATTCTCGCATTATTCACGTAAGTGTAGTACTGCATAAGAGTCTCCCTCTGTGTGCGCGTGCGTGCGTGTGTGTGTGCGTGTGTGTGTGTGTGTGTGTGTGTGTGTTTTACCAGACTGTCCAGGCGGAGGTATGCCAGAGGGGATTCTGGGTAGACACAGCAGCACCGTCAGAACCCCTGCCTTGCTGGCCCAACATGGCTCCATGGCTATGGGCTTAGGTACTGCCTGCACACACACACACACACACACACACACACAGAGCAAGATAAATAATTAATAGCTTTGTTGGCTGGAAGATAAAACTATAGGAGCAGTAGGAGATTATAGAAGGGAGAGTGAGGGAGGAGAGGAGAGGAGAGGAGAGGGGAGGGGAGGGGAGAGGAGAGGGGAGGGAGGGAGAGGAGAGGAGAGGAGAGGAGAGGAGAGGAGAGGAGAGGAGAGGAGAGTCAGAATTGCACTGCAGGATATGAATTTAATCCGAGTGGAATCACTTGCTGTTTTATATGTCTGTGTGTGTGTGTGTGATGTGTGTGCGCGCGCTTGTGGGCACCGACCCTCATCCCTGTCACTGAAGACTAACGGAGAGCAACCATTGCTTCAGTCACTCTGTCTGTCTGGAGGTTGGAACAGCGGACCGAACCCCCCCCCCCCCCCTCCCCCTCCCCCCTCCCCAGGCACCCAGAGCTCCTGCTTGCACACCCCCCCCCCCCCCCAACCCCACCCACCCCAAGGATTGAGGCCTCCAGCTGGGTGGAGTGGAGAGGAGAGGAGGCGAGACCGGGCTGGAGTGGCAGCTTCTCCAGCTCCAGGTTGAAGTCTCTCTGATGGAGATGGATGGGCGTTGGGAGAGAGACCGCTGTATGTCACCAGGAATGTGGCTGTGTGTGCGTGTGCGTGTGTGTGTGTGTGTGTGTGTGTGTGTGTGTGTGTGTGTGTGTGTGTGTGTGTTTGCGCACATGTGCGCTAGGGCGTGTGTATACACACACACACACACACACACACACACACACACACACACAGTAGCTGCCACATTGATTCTGCTCAGGTCTGTTTGGAGACAGTCGCCCAGATCACATAGTCACAACGCCCGCTCATTTATATCCATCCAACGCACGCACGCACACACACACACACACACACACACACACACACACACACACACACACACACACACACACACACACACACACACACACACACACACACACACACACACACACACACACACACACACACACACACACACACAGGGAGCTGTAAGTTAAGGTCAACTATAGAAAGGTGTATACTCAAACTGCATTTCTGTCTCTTTGGATGGACAGTGAACACGTTCACTGTCGTCTTTAGGACAAACGTGATGTTACGATGTTATCGTATATATAACGGACAAATCGCGGTCACCCGATGTAACCTAGACCTGAATCTATATACCGCTGAAATCATTATATATATATATGCGATATCAGAATCCGTCCGATATGCATGTCCGTGAGAACGGTTTGTTGATCACGTTTGTTCATGTACTGCCATGGCTCTGATCACATTGTTCACATTGGTCCTGTATCTATTTTAACATTTGTCAAGTTGGTCACGCATGGCCAAAAGATGTGCGCTCCAGCCAATTAAAACGTGTTCGGAAAAAGATGTGCGGAAAAGATGTGGCAAGCCAATCAGAGTCACCAGCTCTCAGCCCACACACCAGGCCCGCCCCCGGCTCACACGTCACTAATAGCTCTCAGAGATTCAGAATCTGCAGCGTTGGAGAAGACACAAACAAGGAAGGGGACGAATTGGATTTTTTGCTTATTCCTTCTAAATGTCTTTTCTTTAAAATATCACCGCGAAGCGGGCGCAAAGTTCTAGTATAGCCTAAAGACAAAAGCTCTGCAGAAATGACCAAAAATATTCATAAAATCTATTCAATAAAACAATACAACTCCATCATATAGTTAGTGTATTTGTTTCAAGGTGTACTGTGTCTGAACTGTCAAAACATTTTGGCTGAATTAACGTCGCTCTGAAAAGTGCCTGAAATGCAGTGATTATACACAAGCGGGTACATAATATGTCCCTGGACACCAAAGCACGGCTGTCGTTGCAGACAAATTACCCCCCCATCACTGCACCTGTTTGGGTTGGCTTTGGTGACCAGGGAAAAGGCTCTGTCCAAACAACTCCTGTCCCACTGCAGACACAGGAGAAACATGTTGCTTTGAGGCTTCCAACTAATCAGTCCTTTAGTAAGAATGGACTTACTTATACCGTTGCTGCTGAAATGTTAATGCAGATTACATGGTGAGGGATTGTACCATATACCATATACCGTCCTAACAGCAATATAGTATCATATAGTATAGCATAACAGCTGGCATTTAGGATCTTGCGACCAATCTGGATATCCAAACAGCTCTCAAATAACACCAAGCTACGGATCTTCAACACCAATGTGAAGACCGTCCTGCTCTATGGCTCTGAAACATGGAAGACTAACGAGGGCCTAATAAACAAGCTACAGGTGTTTGTAAATAAATGCCTGCGTTACATCCTCAAGCTATGGTGGCCCATCAAGGAGAGACAGCGAGATCAATTCGTGGCGGTGACGACTCGCCACAACCTATTTTTTCCGCCATGGCGTATTCTTCATTTTCCGCCATGGCGAGTACAGAATCCGCCTTGGCGAGTACAGAATCCGCCGTGGCGAATCCGCCATTGTTTATTTTTTTTTTGCGTGCCCTGGTGCCGTGGTGCAGTCCTAGTAGTAGAATTCTCGGAATTATTTCATCCTCTGCTAGCGTAACGGCTAGCGCTCTCGCCCCTATAGTCAAGGCACCGTGCAGACACAGGTTCGATTCTTGCAAAAAGCAAACTTTTTTTTTTTTTAAAGTTCTTTTTTTACCCGTACATACAGTGTGTGTGTGTGCGTGCGTGCGTATACAGTGTGCGTGCGTGTATGCGTGCGTATACAGTGTGTGTGTGTGTGTGCGTGCGTGCTTCATCGTATTTATTATTATTATTATTATTATTATTAATATGCAGGTAATAATAATAAATACGATGAAGCACGCACGCACGCACGCGCACACACACACTGTATACGCACGCATACACGCACGCACACTGTATACGCACACACGCACACACACGGTATGTACGGGTAAAAAAATAACTTTAAAAAAAAATGTTTGCTTTTTGCAAGAATCGAACCTGTGTCTGCACGGTGCCTTGACTATAGAGAGAGAGAGAGAGTCACTCACCCCCCCCCCCCATCCCCTCTCTCTCTCTCTCTCTCTTTCTTATAAACGTTGCGCGCACACACAAACATATACACACACAGATCTCTGAATTATTTCATCCTCTGCTAGCGTAACGGCTAGCGCTCTCGCCCCTATAGTCAAGGCACCGTGCAGACACAGGTTCGATTCTTGCAAAAAGCAAACATTTTTTTTTTAAAGTTATTTTTTTACCCGTACATACCGTGTGTGTGCGTGTGTGCGTATACAGTGTGCGTGCGTGTATGCGTGCGTATACAGTGTGTGTGTGCGCGTGCGTGCGTGCGTGCTTCATCGTATTTATTATTATTACCTGCATATTAATAATAATAATAATAATAATAATAAATACGATGAAGCACGCACGCACACACACACACACACTGTATACGCACGCATACACGCACGCACACTGTATACGCACGCACGCACACACACACACTGTATGTACGGGTAAAAAAAGAACTTTAAAAAAAAAAATAGTTTGCTTTTTGCAAGAATCGAACCTGTGTCTGCACGGTGCCTTGACTATAGGGGCGAGAGCGCTAGCCGTTACGCTAGCAGAGGATGAAATAATTCCGAGAATTCTACTACTAGGACTGCACCACGGCACCAGGGCACGCAAAAAAAAAATAAACAATGGCGGATTCGCCACGGCGGATTCTGTACTCGCCAAGGCGGATTCTGTACTCGCCATGGCGGAAAATGAAGAATACGCCATGGCGGAAAAAATAGGTCGTGGCGAGTCGTCGCCACGGCGGATTCTGTACTCGCCAAGGCGGATTCTGTACTCGCCATGGCGGAAAATGAAGAATACGCCATGGCGGAAAAAATAGGTCGTGGCGAGTCGCCACCGCCACGAATTGATCTCGCTCCACCTGCCATCAAGACCACAAATGGAGGATCACAAAACAGGACAGTATAGCTAGTACCATCAAACGTAGAAAGTGGAACTGGATAGGCCACACCCTTAGAAAGGACACAGAAAACATCACAAGGCAGTCCCTGGACTACAACCCACAGGGGAAGAGGAAACTGGGTAGGCCAAGAAACACCTGGAGACGTTCCACTATCCAGGACCTAAAGGACATTGGAATGAGCTGGCAGGAAGCAAAAGCGCAGGCCCAGAAGAGAGTGAGATGGAGAGCTCTGGTGGACGCCCTATGCCCCTCGACGGGGTAAAGAGGATTAAGTCAAGTAAGTCATAGTATAGCATATAGTATCATATCTTTGCTGTCAGATCCAAAATTTAGGAAATGGAAGAAATATACAGCCGGAGAAATCGGAGCAACAGGGGTGGTGTTGCGGTCGCTGTGTACTGCACTGTTGTGACGGAAAGAGAGCTGAGCAAAGAGGCAAATTAACCCATTCTGACCTGAGATCAGATTCATACGAGGTTTCCACTGGACACACACTGGTCTGATGAACCCATTCTGACCTGAGATCAGATTCTAAAAAATGTCAGTCGTTCTTCGATTTTTCAAAAATAGCAGACCTACAAGCTCGTAGCGCGCCACTCGGTGGCGCGATATGAGCTTGTAGATCTGCTATTTTTCAATAGGTAAAGCATAACATGATGCCAACACCAAAATGGGTGCCCGGTCAGAATGGGTTAAAGCCGTCTGTCTCTACCGAACAATCTTCGTTCCTATACTCTGACATATATGGTCATGTGTGGGTCATGATGACCGACAGAATAAGGTCGCGAATACAGAGCGGCCAGAATTATAGTTTTCTTTGACGGGTTGGCTGGCATTTCTCCCTTAGAGATATAGGGTGAGAAGTTCAGTCACACGAGAGAGAGAGACCCGGAGTAGAGTTCGTTGCTTCTTCGCCCTGGAAAGGAGCCAGCTTATATTATAGGTGCATGGTTCATGGCATCATGGTTAGGATGCCTGAAACCATGCTCTGGAGCGTCTCCCGGGGGGCAGACCAAGATGGCGTATAGATGGAGGGATCACATCGACTCACTGGCACACTGGCACACTTTAAAAGCCTCGGGATCCCCCAGGAGGAAGTCACTATTAAACGTTGCTCTGCATGAGGGAAGTCTGGAGCTCTGTGGTGGAGCTGTTGCCCCCGCGACCCGACTACGGATAAGCGGTTGAAGATGGATGGATGGATGAAATACTTTGTGTCTCAATGGGTCCAATGCAGTATTGGTTAAATGTTTATTAAACCCACAGACAGACGTAATCACTTTCAACCTGATGCCCCTATTCTGGTATGTCAAACAGTCAAAGGAGAAAACATTTTTCACCCCCCCCAAAAACAATAGCAACATTTGCTGATCTACAATCTAACAATGCACTGCATCGAGATGTGTTGCGTGCTATAGTAGACCGACTATTTTTCTCTACTTTGCCGCAATACAAGTATAAAACACGATTTGTTTATTAAGAAAACATACAAATATGAAATACGGAATGTCTCTGCACAACAGCGAGGATATACTGCATTTACACTATACATTCTATAATTGAATGCATTGCATTTACATTGCATTAACAATTAAGGCCAGATGTATCTCCGATCACCATCAGAGGTGGCTTGTGTGATCAGATCTTTAATTGACACAGAGTGCGCGCATTTTTACATACAGACCTGTGTGATTTTTGCAAGATGTAAACGGAGGCCCTATCACATGCTAATAGGTATATTTAACCATTATTATGTCCTGAGGCCGATTCTGAAAAAAAAAAAGTCTTCTGAATCCTAAAGGTTTTCTGGAAAAACGATATGTTTCTATGTCAGTTGGAGCTCAACCTTTTTCACGTCAAGGACCCTCAGAATGATCTGTATTTGGCTGCGGACCCCATTTGTTGTTCCAGGGACCCTACACCCCCCCCCCCCCCCAGAAGCAAAGATTTGAGTTAAAAACGTTCGCTCCGAAAGAACATATATTCAAAGATTTGCGCCACATTTTCACGATTTCTCAGAAATAGCAGATCTACAAGTTCATGTACTCGGTGCCGCGCTATATGAGCTTGTAGATCTGCAATTTTTTTCAATAGCTAAAGCATAACATAATACTTAACCCATTCTGAACCCATTTTGGTATTAGCATCATTGTCGCGCTTTAGCTATTGAAAAATAGCAGATCTACAAGCTCATAGCATGAGCTTGTAGGTCTGCTATTTTGAAAAATCGAAGAACGACCGTGACATTTTTTAGAATCTGATCTCAGGTCAGAATGGGTTATAATCAGACCAGTGTGTATCCCAGGTCAGAATGGGTTAAGTGCGTGGTGGTGGTGGTGTCGGTGTTGGCTACAGGAGAGCCTTTCTTTGTTCCAGAGATGGTGTTTCCTTACATCACCACGGTCGACTCGGAGAGACAACACTATATAGCATTGACTTATTGATCCAAGTTTGACCCCTCGGCCTCTCCGTACCACAGGGGGTCAACGCAATGTATGTAAGCCCGTTCATTATACCGATGGTCTCATGTGTGCGCGCGTATACGCACGTATATGCATGCACACGCGCACACACACGCGCACACACACACACATGTGGAAGTACTGTATATGCATATCATACACAGACATGCAGACGCGTAGACCAGTATAGACCAGTGTCTATACTGCCACACGGCGTGTATATAAATCAATTTTTTTTCTCTCTCTCCTTCTCCTTCATCCCTATAGGCTGTTACTGGTAACCCGTGTGCACTAAAAAGCCAGCGCAGTGTTTTCTATATAGGTGCTACTATATGTACCTCCACAATCTGATCTCCCTTCAGCACACACAGAGAGACTTCCAAGCACTGGAACACCTGATAGATCAATATTCCACTCTTTGTGGCTTTCGCCTTTATTTTATATTTTGTTATGGAGGGACAGACCTTAAGAGTATATATATATGAATAGAGACGGTGCACCCACAGGGGAAACCCCGCATGAGGCTGAGAATGGACATAGAGGCCGAATTCGGTATTGCAGCGTGGTGGCGCGACCAAACACACGAACGCGTCAACAACGGTCCGTCGACTCTCATTGTGCACGTTTCACGACGGCGGCAGCACGCCCGTCCGCGCGCGTTCGTTCGTGCACGTTCACAACGGTCGGCAGCGCGTTTCACGTGTTTGGGTGCCCAATCCATCCCAGAATGCACTCTGTTCCTAGTATACGCCGGAAGGAGGAGTGAAATCGCCTCATGCGCTTTTGAGCAACTTAAAGGTATATTCAGTGATTTCACTTAATTCAAATATCACTTATTCTTTTGTTTTGTTGTGATAATCCTCTCTACTATAGAGTGTGCTGACCATATAAGGAGTTCCTCCCTGTCCCCAGTTAAACCCCTGGGGGGGTCAAAAAAACCTTAGGTTTCGTTTTTGACTCTCTATCCTGATTGGACGAAGGCTTAGGTCCCACAGCCAAAAACGAAACCTAAGGTTTTTTGAGTGAAATCACTTACTCTACCTTTAATGCAAGTGGATGGACATCCAACACGGATGCCGTCTCTATTCATACTCTAAGGGACAGACAGTATAGGCTGACAGGAAATGGGGAAGAGAGATGGGGGGGGGAGACATGCTTGGTAAAGGCCGTCGGGATCGGGAGTCGAACCCGCGGCCACACTAGCCAGACTGGGGGTTGCCAGCCAAGGTGCCTTGACCGCTGAGCCACTGACATGTCTGTCTAATGACAGCCATCTAAATGGGCAAAGTATAATGTTACATCGCTGGAAGACTGGACAGGGA
This sequence comes from Protomyctophum bolini, assembly GCF_963924005.1. Lineage (NCBI taxonomy): Eukaryota > Metazoa > Chordata > Actinopteri > Myctophiformes > Myctophidae > Protomyctophum > Protomyctophum bolini. The sequence continues at coordinate 39,897,591 of NC_137875.1, forward strand.
TGAACGATCACTAATCAGCGATGGAAGTATAATACTTTTACTTGAGTAGACGTATCAATATAGTCACTTAAAAGTAAGTCCGGTATTCTATAGATATACTTGAGTAAATGTACTACAAAAGTATTGGCATCAAAATATACCTAAAGTACCAAAAGTAAAAGTAGAATATATACTCATTGTGCAGAAGGTTCCATGTCGCAAGACTTAAAATGTATACACAATGTACAAAAAGTCTTTGAAAACAGCCAATCTACAAGCTCACAACGTGTCCAGTATAATGTAAAAAAAAAAAAAAAATACCTCCAAATCTTACTTAAGTATACAGTACTTGAGTGAATGTACTGAGTTACTTCCCATCACTGTAAATAATAATAAGTCATTTTAATAAATAGTCATTTTATAGCGCAAGCCATACTGTTAGCGCTGTTGATCGTCAAACTCGCAAAATCCATCACTTCATGCATGTGCAGCCCTGCCAATAATAATAATATTTAGCGCCCTCAAACTAGAGGCCAGATACCCTGTGTTATGCTCTTAACATAAGCCTCAGATATCAGTCCCACTGTGAGGATTTCCCCTTGACACAAGAGATTACAGTAAAGCAGCTGGACGTAATTAAGCCCCTTTCCGACAGCGCATCCCTAACACTGCTGGATAGGGGAAAAAAATGGCAGGCAACGGCAGTGCATAGTTGTCCACAAAGTTCCATATATCATCATGACTGTTATGGGTCACGTGAGGTGACTGTCTAAAGCATTGTTTTTGAGGGGCGCGCTATAGCCCCTCCTGCAAATAGCTTTGTGTGTTTGAGCCAGGGGGGGGGGGGGGGGGCAGTCAGACAGATATTTTGTGAAGCCACTAAGGAAATCGGGACTTCCTAAAAAGTTCATAATAATGGCCTGTTGTGGCGCTGTCATTGGGCCCAAAAAAACCCCCATAGCCCCATAGAGGTCCATGTATTTGGGCCCAACTTCACCTAGACGGTATTACCTTAATAAACATGGTCATGAATACGTTCTGCTTCCAGTCACTAGTTTAAAGTCTCATTTGTCTCATGTCATAATATTCTTTTTGGAAAATTATGGTCCCATTTATTAAAAAAAAATGACCATGAAGTCGAGTATGTTCTGAGGGGCGTGGCTAACGTTACAGTCTATGATCGGGAGCCACCCCCCGTTCGAGTCAAAATAAAAACCAATGAAGAAGAAGGGGGGGAAGGCCCGCCTCGTTGTCTGGGCCAGCCAATGGCCAGCAGCTGGGCCCAAACGGATCTAGAAAGATGGCGATTTACAATTCAAGGACTGACAGGCTTCATCTTAGCCATCTTAGACCCGGAGAACGCTTTGTCCATATTTTTTCACAGTCTATGGTTTGAGCAACGCGTTTGTGTTTGTATAGCACGGATTGTGATGATTTGATTAGCTGATGTATGATGATGTATATATGTTCATAAGAGCGCCCCTCATTTCACAGGAGTGTGATTTCTTTTTGTTTTCAACCCCACTTGTAGATCGGCTATTTCCGGTGAGCAACATCATCATTCGTCACACAACTAATTGGCTTCACGATTGTTAACCCATTCTGACCTGGGATCAGATTCATACGAGGTTTTCCACTGGACACACACTGGTCTGATCAACCCATGCTGACCTGAGATCAGATTCTAAAAATGTAAGTCGTTCTTTCGATTTTTCAAAAATAGCAGACCTACAAGCTCGTAGCGCGCCACTCGGTGGCGCGCTACGAGCTTGTAGATCTGCTATTTTTCAATGGCTAAAGCATAACATGATGCTAACACCAAAATGGGTTCCCGGTCAGAATGGGTTAAAGACTGTTCAATCGTTAAATATCAATACAAATACATTCAATAAAAATGCCTTCGTATATCTCTCTCTCTCTCTCTCTCTCTCTCTCTCTCTCTCTCTCATAATAGCAGGCAACAGTGCAGTACTACAGCGCCCCTACTGGCCCCTACTGGTACATACTGTTGGTGCTCATTAACGTCACACAGGTGCATGACCAACACACCAACACATAGACACAGACAGACATTGCTGTTCCTTGGAGTGGTTGCACCACTCAAAAAATACTCAAACCTTGAGGATTGTCCAAAATACAGTATAGTGGTCCAGAGCTAAAAAAAAAAGGTTAACATGAAAATGTCAACGGAGCTGGCTGTCATCTTGGCTGTATATTCTTGTCAACAAACTGACTGGCAACGAGGGTAATCAAAAAAGCAAACCAAAGAACAAGACTTCTGGCTTCTGAATGTCAACAAAAGTGCTCTCAAGACTCTAGCTATGGAGCCCGAATTCAGCCCTACTTTGACTATGCTGTGCACCTCTTGGTTCTCAAACATCTGTCACTAAAGACCAAGCTACAAACCTCCCAAAAACAAACTAATTCGACTATACTCCTCGGTCTGGGGCCCATGACCCATCTTATTGTAAGCCATTTTGATATTGGCTCCGGGTAGAAAACAGAGATGAGACTATTATTAAAAACTGCACGTATAATCTGAACGTTTTCGAGCGACCTCAACTGAACATTCACAGCCCAAACACAGCGGCGTGAATGCGTGGCAGACCTCACACAGAGAAACTTAATGACAATGCAAATCAAACAGCATAGTTCTTAACTTCTTAACACACACACACACACACCCACCCCCACACACACACACACACACACACACACACACACACACACACACACACACACCCACCACAGCAGTGCTGTGAAAACCTCAGAACCTACTACTGAGACACACGTGCGCACGCACACACACACACACACACACACACACACACACACACACACACGCACACACACGCACACACACACACACATCTCCTCTGGCGCTAATAGGTTTAAGTGCTGAAGCGCTCAGTATAATTAGAGGCTAGAGGCTGCTCTGTTTGTTTAGCATTTCAGACTGTCGGCAAATGATGAATTTCCTGCTAAGTAGCCTCGCGCCGGTGAGGACGGTGTGCATGCACATATGCCTGCGCGCGCGCACACGCACGCACGCACGTGCCATCATGTGATAATGCACTGAAAAACTAAATATTTAAAGAGGGAGAAAAAAACAGAAAACAGAGCTGACAGGCAGACACATTTACATGTAGTATTATACTGTAGTTTGAAGCTCTTAGAACATATAGCAGGCTCACATTTTGCACGCGTGCTGTGTGCGTGCGTGCGTGCGTGCAATGCATGTGTGCTTGCGTGTGTCCGTGTCATGTGCAACCCGTGCATGCATGCATGCGTATGTAAGTGTGCACGGTAGTTAACGCAAATATAAATGCAGACACACACACACGGCACATCAAATGACCTGACACTCAATTACCTCTAGGAAACAACTAAGTTAATGGACCTTACACACCCCCTCATTTCCTTCATCACCAGATCTCTATTTCTCTGTCACACACATGCACGCACGCACGCACACACATGCACGGCTGCACGCACGCACACACGCACTCGCGCAGGCACGTATACGTTATGCAACCTGTTGACTAACATAGTTAAACAACCTAACCCTGCAACCAACCGCCCGCGCGCACACGCACACGCACGCACACGCACACAGTCTATCAATGATTGCAGAGAGGGGAGAGGTGAGAGCATGAATGTGTATGTGTGTGCATGACGTGTACAGTATATGAATGATGGAGCTGTGCCGGAGTGTTAAGACATTATAAGAGCTCTCTTTGGCTCTAATCCCATACTAATCACACTGAGTGTGCATGCGTGTGTGTGTTTGCAGTATACGTGCGTGCGTGCGTGTGTGCGTGCGTGTTGTTGTAACTGTTGTTGCCTGGCATATGGCTGGCTGTGTGTGTGTGTGTGTGTGTGTGTGTGTGTGTGTGTGTGTGTGCGCACGTGCGTGCGAATTATATACAACCCACATTTTCACGTCATCATTCTTCTTATCCTATTAGACGTTTGTGTGATGTTTTTTCCCTTATGAGTTATGACCAAAAAATGTGTTTTGTGAGGTCAGGGCTGGACGGAGCGGACGACCTGAAAACATAAGGCCCCCGGTCGGCCGGCCATGGCTGTTGTCGGCTGAGGCGTACGAACCATAAAGAGCCTCTCTCAGCCAGGTGAGTAGATTACCAAACATGTCTGTCTGTCTGTCTGTCTCTCCTGATACACCCTGTGTGATTGTGTGCCCCCACCAAAGCTCTCTCTCTCAGTACACAGTAAACTCCTCAGTGTAACAATGGGGTGCTCCCTCACCCCATCTCTTCCTGTCCTCTCTCTATGCATTCTGTCTCTCCTCTGGTGTGCCCCCCCCCCCCCAAACTCTCTCTCTCTCTCTCTCTCTCAATTTCAAAAGGCTTTATTGGCATGATAAATATGTTCTACATTGCCAAAGCGTACATACAACAAAACAAAAGTCAACAAACATCCCAACAACAATGAACAACAAAAGCAACACAGTAACAATGAAAATAAATTAACAAACAAACATAAACAGCAACTTAATGACCATGTTCAGACAGATATATACCTGTCTCTTCTGTCCACTGGCTGTCCCTCAGTTGATGACAACTCCACACGTATTTTGCTGCCAAAACTGTGCATTTGGACTGTTCTCCCAGAACATATTGGAGTGAAGTGACTCGCTCTCTCTCTCTCTCTCTCTCTCTCTCTCTCTCTCTCTCTCTCTCTCTCCATATTTCCAGGGTCACTGCAGCAGAGGAGGCAGTGATGCCATTTTTTGCTGACCGAGTACAAAAATTTAAATACCATGCCAAAAAACCTAAGCTGCCTATACCATAGCACCAATATCGTTATTATATTTAATATTCGTAGTTCATTCTTTAACAAAACTGTGGAGAGAAGAAATATATAATAGCCCCCTATATTTCAAGCTTAAAGGCTAAATCCACACAGAATCATATCGGGCAGAAAGCATGTGCTGCTCGATAGTAGTCAAAAGGCCCTACGATGCTGAATTCAATCAAGTGAAAAACAAACATTCACCACAGCATATACGACTTTGCAATAAAATGACGAAAACTCTCTCCGTCGCTCAAACTCAGCTCTGAAAGAGGTGTCGACAGGTTTCGATGCACAAACCTTGGACTATACAGTGTGTGCGTGCGCGCGCGATGTCCTGATCACAGTGTCCTATAGGTTTGAATCCAGCACAGCTACCCATTGTCCATGCGGCTTACAATGCAGGCATTTAGCAGATTGTTAAAGTGTGTAGGAGCAGGACTCCAATAGAGGCGAGTGGAGGCAGAGCAGTACAAGTTCTCTTAACAGTTTGACGGCATAAAGCGCTTTACCCGCTATGTAATCAAACATTCTACGCTGCCAAGATTGTTTTATTGCCTTTTAGAGCATATGGGAGTAACTATACTAGTAAATGTATTCAAGTATACTGCACTTAAGTAACATTTTGAGGCACTTCATTGGATTATTTTCCCATTACCATAACGACCACAGAGGCCGCAAAACAGACCCGCTCCCTCAAACGTCGGAAGCCAATAGCCAATTGGAATGGCATGATAGGAAATGGGACTGATACATCTTGATGACATGACTGCAGAGAAAATGAGTATACCAATTTGAGTGTTTTAAAGAAAAAGTAAAAAAGTAGCAAAAACATTGCAAAATAACCTAAAAAACACTGTCTGTGGCCTATCAAATGAGAATGACTATATAGGCTTAATATTACAAAAAGTGAAAGGAAACAATTATGTTCGTAGAACATTAATGATTTGGCACTTTTTTTTTGCTGTCTTGACCAATATTTTTTTTTTCTTTTGTCTCTTCCACTATTCCTTCTATCTCCGTTCCTTCCTCTACCTATATATATATATATATATATATATATATATATATATATATATATATATATATATCCCTCCCTTTCTTCATTCTCTTTCCTCCTGGCGGGGCCAGTGAATTGTGTCTGTGAATGGAGCGCCCCTCACCGTTGTTGAATTGTCTGAGGCCAGATGGAAATTGAGACAACGGTTTGTCTTCCTCTGAAAATAGCTTGTGTATATACTTTGTGCTCATGTGTATAGCCATTGCCCCCATTGGCTTTCATTGAGTTCTCCCCACTCTAGATGGAACGTGGAGAGAGAACTGTGCGGCTGTGGCTGCAGTTCTGTGAAATCCAAATCAACTGAACAAAATGCCTGTGATACCGGTGAGACGGATATTATGTCAGACTTGCTGTGTCTATATATATACGCAACGGAAAATAGAAACATGTTTATGGACAAAAAAATGGCAGGCTTTAACTGCTAACTGTATATACAGTAGCCCGGGGGTGGGAGGTATATAACAGAACACATGTATTGTGAAGATTGATTCTAGCCGTAAGATCTTGTATTCATTATTACATTTACATAATTATTACATAATTACATTTTGAGCAGGTAAGGAATGATGGGTAGATCGAATTATTCAGCTCCGTTTGAAGCTCTCCTCCATCTCTCCCTCTCTCGTCTCTCCTGCCCCATTCGTTTGTCTTCTTTCAGAGATGGTTTACTCACAATACATGTTTTGTCGAATTCAACAACAAAAAAAAGTCTTCTAAATCATGAACATTTTCTGAAAAAAAAACCTCACGTTTCTATATCTGTGGTTCTCAATGTTTCATGTCAAGGACGCCAACGATTATAATTATGTAATATGCCGCCGACCCCCTTCTGAAAATACGTTGTCGTCGAGTTAAAAACGATGCACACGCACGCGCACACACACACACACACACACACACACACACACACACACACACACACACACACACACACACACACACACACACACACACACACACACCGCACGTTACTTGTCAGTAACGTGCTGGTCATGTGGACACATGCGGGACACCGGGCAACCTAACAAGGAGTACGTACTTCACTCTCAATGGCCGTGTTCACACTGTCACGACTCATCTCACTTATAATACTTTGAAACCACTCTATCAGGGGGTTATTGATGTCACTACTGAGAAGACACTGAGAAAATACTGTTCAGACTCGACGGGGGGGACGGGGGGGGGGGGTGTTCTTGTGAGTCAAACTGTGCTTTTGAATGAATGCCAAGTTCTTTTATACTGGCACGCCGAAATGAAGATGTTATGATATCACGATGAATGAAATGAGTAGAAGAGAGGGCTGTTTTTGGAAATACATTTCGATTCAACGGCGCGAGTATAGTGAAAGTACAGGCCTTGAGATGTTTTGACGACGGGTCAACAGGGGACTCGTATTTAATTTTTAAAACACACAAAAAACAAACCCACCCCAGCTATAAGAACCACTTGCCCTAAAGGGCACAACTTTGACATTTCAGTCTGTGGTCTCTCTTTGTCGTCACACATGCAGGGGGGAAGGTTTCTCTCTGTCGTTGGCACAGTAAATATAACCTGCCAAAATGCCCCATTAGCAACGTTATCGTTCACTGCCAGCTATAGCTCGTTGGTGGGGCTGTGCCAGTTGGTTTCCATTAACCCATTCCGAACGGGAACCCATTTCGGTGTTATAGCATCATGTTATGCTTTTAGCTATTCAAAAATAGCCAGATCTACAAGCTCGTAGCGCGCCGCCGAGTGGCGCGCTACGAGCTTGTATAGGTCTGCTATTTTTTGAAAAATCGAAGAACGACTGACATTTTTATAGAATCTGATCTCAGAATGGGTTCATCAGACCAGTGTGTGTGTCCACAGTGGAAACCTCGTATGAATCTGATCTCGGGTCAGAATGAGTTAACGACGGAAGCGATGCTAACAAGCCGCGAAGCCCCGTATATAGACGACTTAACCCATTTTTGCCGGGAGCCCCTTTTGGCGTTTTAAACATTATGTTATAATTTAGCTATTGAAAAATAGCAGATCTACAAGCTCATAGCGCTCCACCGAGTGGCGCGCTAGGAGCTTGTGGCTCTGCTATTTTTGAAAAATCGTTAAAATGTGCCTCAAATCTTTCCGAAAATTGTCATGATTTAGAAGACTTTTTTTTAAATGTCGACGACCGGCCTGAATGGGTTAACCCATTTTGGGGGCGGGAACCCCTTTTGGTCTTAGCATTACGTTATAATATAGCTATTGAAAAATAGCAGACCTATACAAGCTGCTATTTTTGAAAAATCGAAGAACGACCGACATAGAAACATAGCTTTTTCAGAAAACTGTCAGGATGTAGAAGACATTTTTTTTAATCTGATCTCAGGTCAGAATGGAAAACTGTCAGGATGTAGAAGACATTTTTTTTTAGAATCTGATCTCAGGTCAGAATGGAAAACTGTCAGGATGTAGAAGACATTTTTTTTAGAATCTGATCTCAGGTCAGAATGGAAAACTGTCAGGATTTTTTTTTTAGAATCCGATCTCAGGTCAGAATGGAAAACTGTCAGGATGTAGAAGACATATTTTAGAATCCGATCTCAGGTCAGAATGGAAAACTCTCAGGATGTAGAAGACATCTTTTTAGAATCCGATCTCAGGTCAGAATGGAAAACTGTCAGGATGTAGAAGACATTTTTTTTTTAGAATCTGATCTCAGGTCAGAACGGGTTAAGGGGAAAACACCCAAACTTTCAGAGCAAAAGTATACCATCGAGCCACTGCAAGACTCTCTGTGTTGACCGCTAATCTGTCCATTCTTTGCAGGGACTTTGTGCACGAGGGTCCTCCTCTCCTCCTCCTCTCCTCTCTCATTTCTGTTTTCTTCCTGGGGCTAGGTTAAAAGAAATCTGCCCCCACGTATGGATTTTCCTCATCTTCCTTTCTTTCTTTCTTTCTGTCTGGCTGCCTTACAAAAATAGACTCAAAAGGAGTATATCCACACAAACACACACACAGAGACACACTGGTGCTGTATGAGAGCTACAGTGACAACAACGCCATAGCCGCTGTTAATAGGATTGCTATATCAGGTGGAGATCTGTGCTTTCTCGTTCAGCTACACACACTACAGATTTGCCTTATCTATGTTCACATCGACAGATGCCCCGCAGGCACGCCGCGTATAACAACACAATAATTATATAGGACAGCTTTTCCCCGTCACACTTGATTGTCTGGCTTTTTTTTTAACCCATTCTGACCTGAGATCAGATTCATACGAGGTTTCCACTGGACACACACTGGTCTGATCAACCCATTCTGACCTGAGATCAGATTCTAAAAAATGTCAGTCGCTCTTCGATTTTTCAAAAATAGCAGACCTACAAGCTCGTAGCGCGCCACTCGGTGGCGCGCTATGAGCTTGTAGATCTGCTATTTTTCAATAGCTAAAGCATAACATGATGCCGACACCAAAATGGGTTCCCGTTCAGAATGGGTTAAATGTAAAGCATGGTTTAAAAAAAATCACACTCAAAGCGCTTCCGATCTGGTGGGTGAGTGTATATAATGCTTGCAATTGAAATGAGTATTTTGGGGCACTTTTTTGCTTTATTGAGATCAGGTTCTGTGTATAATATACCCAGGGGGTTCCCAAAGTGGGGTCCGGGGACCCCCAGGGGTATACCTGAGGGAGTTCCAGGGGGGTCCCCATGCTAAATGATATAGTTTGGGAACCAAATAGACCCTTATGGGTCTGTAACTCAGAGAGTGTGTACAAATGAGAGTTAAAATAACATTGATTTTAACAATATCATTTTGGGGGGTCCCAGAGATAGAAATGCCATTAAATGGGGGGTCCGTATAGACTAATGCATGTCAAACTATAGGTCCTTGAAATTAACCCATTTTAGGCCGGGAACCCCTTTTGGTGTTAGCATTATGTTTATAGCTTTAGCTATTGAAAAATAGCAGATCTACAAGCTCACAGCGCGCCACGAGCTTGTATAGGTCTACTATTTTTGACAAAAAAATCGAAGAACGACTGAAATAGAAACGTATAGCTTTTTCAGAAAACTTGTCAGGACGCAGAAGACATTCTTTGAATCTGATCTCAGGTCAGCAGAACGGGTTAAACGGGTTGAGAATCACTGCTATAGAGCCGTAAAAAAATATATGGGGGGGTCCCTGGCCATGTCTTTTCAAATGGGGGGTCCGGGCGGGCTGATTGGTGTCAACTTGGGGGTCATTTGGGACGTGAAAAAGTGTGGGACCCGCCCGAGGACAGAGAGAGCAGAGAGAGACGTGACACGAGACATGGTCCTCGCTCTAACAAGGAGCATGCGGCCTCCTCTGCTGTGCCCTAACGGACCCCATTATAGTCATCTTTTTCTGGTGCAGAAAGAAGAGCTTTTATGAGAGTATTAAATAAAGAAAAGGATTTAAATTCTGATTGTATAGTCCCTAGAAAGGTTTCTTTCTCCCTCTCTCTCTCTCTCTCTCTCTGTCCCTGGTGGCATTTTAAGTGGGAGCGAGAGGCCTTTGACATAGGTCTTCTATGGCCTCTGCAGACTTGACATCCTGCACGCGCCCACACACACACACACACACACGCATGCACACAGAGACACAGAGAGAGAGAGAGAGAGAGAGAGAGAGAGAGAGAGAGAGAGAGAAGCGGACATGCCCTGAGCCCTGGGGTGTGAAGAGTGAACCTCTGTTTTGGTCCCCGGAGCTGTTTGGGCCAACGTTGCGTGGCCTCCTATATACCACAAGACTGCAACGACTGTCAAAGCCTCCCTCCTTCCATTTATCTGCACCCCCCTCTCTCTCTGTGTGTGTGTGTGTGTGTGTGTGTGTGTGCGCGTGTGTGTGTGTGTGTGTGTGTGTGTGTGTGTGTGTGTGTGTGTGTGTCTGTGTGTGTGTGTGTGTGTGTGTGTGTGTGTGTGCGTGCGTGCCTCCCTCTCTACCTCTCTCTCTGGGGAGTCCGGTAGACTGGGAGGAAATGGCGCTGATCGGAAGGGAGTTTAACCCATTCTGACCTGAGATCAGATTCATACGAGGTTTCCACTGGACACTACACTGGTCTGATGAACCCATTCTGACCTGAGATCAGATTCTTTTTCAAAAATAGCAGACCTACAAGCTCATAGCGCGCCACTCGGTGGCGCGCTATGAGCTTGTAGATGTGTTATTTTTCAATAGCTAAAGCATGACATGATGCTATAACACCAAAACGGGTTCCCGTTCAGAATGGGTTAAAATACTGTGAGTGTGTGTGTGCGTGCGTGCGTTGTAAAGGCACTTCCCCATTTGACATCCCCATTTAAGAAGTGACAGGCTGGAAAACCGTTGCTGGCATTGCTATAGTGTTAGAAGGGGCTGTGTGTGTGTATGTGTGTGATCACATTGTGCATATACTGTAGCATGATATGTACAGTACGGTGTGTGTGTGTGTGTGTGTGTGTGTGTGTGTGTGTGTGTGTGTGTGTGTGTGTGCGTGCGTGTGTTTCATCACGCATTACAGGCTAGTAGTGTCAAAAAGCCGGAACTATAAAAAGTGAGACAGTCTAATTCTGGAGGGCCTGCCATGCAATGGCAGAAACACAGCTTTAAATCCGCCAAACTATAATCCATATGTTTCTGGCCCGCAAAAGTTTGACGCCTATGGCCGGTTTCCGACGGAATTCTAATACGCCGTACGGTTTTGTATAGCCACACTTTGCCCTACCAGGGAGAAGTGTCTCATTTGCGAAGGAACACGCCTTCCTTATAGCCAGCACTTCTCTGCTCCCTCTGAGGAGAAGGAGCCGTGTGTTTCATTTGGATTTCAACTGAATAAGTAATGAATGAATGAATGAATGAATGAATGAACAACTTTATTCCGAACATGATACAATTAAGTCAAATAATTATAATAAGTGCAATATAGCACAAATAAAATAATATTCCCCAAAACAAAAAACAAGCCTCACTGGCCGCAAGTATTGTAATTTTTTTGTTTTTCTTTATATGTTCGGAAAGGAGTAGGGAGAAGTAAAAAAATATATATAACCCTATACCCCTTTATTACTGTATCATTTCAGCGTCAAGTATAAGAGCCTTTTACCATTTACGTCTGCATACTCTCATTGTAATGTATATAATCTCCTATAATGTGTGCATACATTCTTCTCATTAATATAGCCTGAGGAGAGAGAGAGACGGGGGACGGGGGGGGGGGGGTTCTATACGTATACTTATACTTCTTGGAAACGGAAGAGAACAGAAGCAAAACCCGTATACATGCGTATGTAAAACATATAAGCATTAAAAAAAAATATGACTTTTCGTTGCCATCACAGGAGTGTTATACCAGAGACAAGCTGCTGCCTCACCTGTGCTTGTCCATTCTTTCTCCTCTCTCCCTTCCTATAGTTCAGCGTGCTCTTTGCCTCTCATTAGTTTCTCTCTTCTCTGCTTCGCTTCTTTCTTCCTGCCATGTACTGTATTCGTTCGGCATTTTCCTTAATCTCTCACTCTCTCTCTCTCTCTCTCTCTCGCTCTCAGATACAAAAAGAAAATAAAAACACACTGTGGTGCGTGTGCACGTGCCCGTGTGTGTACACGACGTGTAATATGTATGCAGTGTGCAGAAGGTTGTCATGGTGATATGGCGAGCGTATAATGGCTTGTTTGTGTGTTTGTTTGTTTACCAGGCGGTTGGTTCAAGTTCAAGTTCCAGTGCGAGCTTCATTCTTTTCTTTCTCCCGAGGAAGACATTCATTCGTCTTATATAGACAAAGGACCCGCGCGCGTGCAAGCATGGCCCCCTCATGCCCCCGCGCGTGTCGCCACAGCAGAGCAGGGCCGAATACATCTTTCTTTCTTACAAATGGCGACCGCCCTCTTCAAGGAGGGTGTTATTGAACAATATCGGTTGACGACAAACAGGTGTGATGTGATACTGTATATGTACTTATGGAGGAGACTGAGGAGAGAAGAGAGGAGGGGAGACAATAAATGAACAAACAGTGACTGACTTTGATTTGCCCTGATTTTAAGGTAAACCCCACATCCATACATGCCCGATAAAATATACACGTCACACTCTCTCTCATGTCTGACAGATGTGGCGCTTTGCCTGAAAATTGATTCTACACAGATTGTTTTTCGACAGCTATCTCACTGTATCTCTCTCTCTCTCTCACTCACAAACGCACATATACTGTACGCACACACACACACACACACACACACACACACACACACACACACACACACACACACACACACACACACACACACACACACACTCTATTTCAAGTTGATTTCCCTCTCACTCCTTGCACTTCTGAACCCCCAATGTCTCTGGTTTTCTCTCTCTCTCTCATGCACACGCACACACACAGGGACACATCACGTCTCCATATATGGTCACTCCTACTCCCACCTCGTGACATTACGTGACATCACGGTGACCCCTTATAGATCTCCATGACATCATCACGCCTCGTGACGCGTCACGCCACGCCACCATATATGGCCGTCACGTCTCCATGACATGAAGATCACGACACTGACCTCACCTATAAAACCCTGGATATATATATATATAGCCATACATGGAGATATAGACTGGATCATCACCTATATAGATCTGCAGCATCTGGACCTCAAGAAACCCTTTAGATCTCCATATATGGAGCTGACCCTTCCCCGTCCGTCCGTCCTTCCTGTGACATTCCATAATATGTCGATCTGACCTCGTCAAATCCAAATAATATGTGATAGTACAGAATTCATATATGTATTATGTTATGCGTGCAATGTGCCCGCGCGCACGCATGTCCTATGCGTGTATTCAGACAGCTATAATCAGTGTGTCAGTGACTAACAATCCTATATTACAGCCAGAAAGGCTGGTGTGTGTGACATCATAAGTTATAATACGCTCTCAAAGATTCGTATCACTCCTCCCCCCTCTCTCTCTTCCTCTTCCACTTCCCACAATCCCCCCCCCCTCCCCTCCTCTCTTTGAGTTGACAAATTCATCATCTTTCTAATGTTTTGCGAAAGCCAACTTTTCTTCATGCCTCCACCTAACTCTAGAGGTGGGCATACTGTGTGTCTTCTTAAAGACACAACCCCCTGCCTCTCTCTCTCTCTCTCTCTCACCACGCACGCACGCACACACACACACACACACACACACGCACACACACACACACGCACACACGCGCACACGCACAATTTCTCTCCCGCTCTCCTACCTTTCACTATTAGCCAGGGAAAGATTAATGTGCTTGCTTGCTGGGTGCCAAGGATGTGTCGTTGCATTCACAGGGAGAGACGCACACACGCACACACGCACGCACACACACACGCACGCGATGCTCGTAGATAAATGGTCCTGGACGTGCGCGCCCCCCTCCCCCTCCCCCACCCCCACACACACTCACACATAAGAGCGCCATTCCAAAAGGCCATCATGATGGCTGACACCGTGACGCCTCTTAGACTGAGTATTGACTGATGGTACGAGAAGGCCGAGGCATAGGCTTTGGGTCTATCGATCATTCACACAACACAGCACAACACTGACACACACACACACACACACAGCACTGCACAGCACTGCACACACACAACACAGCACAACACTGACACACACACACACACACACACAGCACTGCACAGCACTGCACACACACAACACAGCACAGCACTGACACACACACGCACACACACACACACACACACACACACACACACAGCACTGCACAGCACTGCACACACACAACACAGCACAACACTGACGCACACACACACACACACACAGCACTGCACAGCACTGCACACACACAACACAGCACTGCACTGCACGCACACACACACACACACACACACACACACACACACACACACACACAGCACTGCACAGCACTGCACACACACAACACAGCACAACACTGACGCACACACACACACACACACAGCACTGCACAGCACTGCACACACACAACACAGCACAACACTGCACACAACACACACACACACACAAAACACAGCCACGCTCACCACTGACCTGGATGGATGGAACACACAGCCAAATGACAAACAACATGCACACACACACACACACACACACACACGGTGCACTTAACACGTGTATAGCTATGAGAAATCCCCTCAAAGGCGGACCAATCACAGCTCATGGTGTGTGTGACGTCACAGAACGGAAGCCTATAGCATGCGACGCCTTGCATGGCGAACACGTTATATTTGGTCGGTGGACGGCGTGAAACGTGGCTCGTATACAGTATATACTGTAGTTAAACAAAATAATGACACCTAAAAGGATTAAAGAGTTTCTGTTGCAATTTGTCCTTTATAAGGTTATAAGCCCTTATTTTTTGCACAAAATATACCTGCACTTTGTTGGCCGTGGTCATCCAGGATAAATTAGTTAAGGGTATATTCAGTGATTTCACTTAATTCAAATTTTGGTTTTGCTGTGATAATCCTCTCTACTATAGAGTGTGCTGACCATATAAGGAGTTCCTCCCTGTCCCCAGTTAACCCCTGGGGGGGGTGAAAAAACCTTAGGTTTCGTTTGTGGCTCTCTATCCTGATTGGATGAAAGCTTGGGTCCCCAAGGCAAAAACGAAACCTAAGGTTTTTTGAGTGAAATCACTGAATATACCTTTAACTATATACTTCGAATTGTGTTTCTCTTTAGTATGGGAACAGAAGGACATGAGACGGTGTAGAGGGGAGGCATACAAACTGATACAGACAGTAGATACATAATATAGAACATTGATATGATGTTTTGTTTTCTCGTTTTGTTTTGTTGTTTTTGTTCTTTTTTATCTTGTTGACTGTATTGTCCTGTCTGTCTTTGTTTTTGTTTTATGTTTGTTTGTTTTTGTTTAGTTTTCTTGTTTTTTTTCCCCTTCTGTTTGCTTTGCTGTATTATTTTACCTATGAAAGCCATTTATTTGTTAGAAGGGTATAACGGCACTATAATAATATTGATTTGTTTTAATGACCAAAATAAATGAACTCTCTCTCTCTCTCTCTCTCTCTCTACAGACAGAACAGTCCTGTATGAGTTTGAGTCCTCCCAGACGAGATTTCTTTCAATTCCCAATTTCCCATAGAGCCATGGCACACGGATTTAATTGCCAACTTCCCTCTCTCTCTGGATGACTCGGTATAAAAATGCCCCCATTGTCTGATAAATAAAAAACAGATCGGGCTTTGCCGTGCCAAGTGACGGAGAACTATTGTTCCTGCTATAGCTGCGATGTGGACAGAGTCCTCAAGGGTGTTTTGGATCAAACCTGACCTATACTAACCCATTTTGGGTCGGGAACCCAGTTTGGTGTTATAGCATCATGTCGTGCTTTATAGCTATTGAAAAATAGCAGATCTACAAGCTACGAGCTTGTAGGGTCTGCTGTTTTTGAAAAATCGAAGAGCGACTGACACACAGAAGACATTTTTTTTATAATCTGATCTCAGGTCAGAATGAAAAACTGTCGGGATGTATAGAAGACATTTTTAGAATCTGACCTCAGGTCAGAATGGGCTAAAAGCTCTTATTGATTGTGCTGGAGGAGAGCGAAGCCGGCCCCACGGCTGCATGTGAGGTTTTGTCGGGGTTTGCTTCACGATGGGCGAAATGCAAGTCAGCGTTAAAGAGACTATAGCTAGCTCTGAGAGAGAGAGAGAGAGAGAGAGAGAGAGAGAGAGGACGGAATGAGAAAGGGAATATTAGCCCATTCTGACCTGAGATCAGATTCTAAAAATGTCTTCTACATCCTGACACTTTTCTGAAAAAGCTATGTTTCTATATGTCAGTCGATTTTTCCAAAATAGCAGACCTACAAGCTCATATAGCGCGCCACTCGGTGGCGCGCTATATGAGCTTGTAGATCTGCTATATTTCAATAGCTAAAGCATAACACACAATGCCAACACCAAAAAGGGGTTCCCCGGCACAAAATGGGTTAGGGAAATCATGGTGTCAATGTATACATTATGTAACATTAATCCGTGGTGATTGCGCCCTCTGTGCTATATGCTGAGTCAACCGTGTGTCTCTGCATGCATTCTCCTTTGTATTCATAACCTGCTCTCGTAAAATATAATAGTTGCTCCTCAGTGTCCACTTAAAAGAGCAATTTACGACATTGAACCGGACGCAGTATATAGGCCTATACAGTATGGGGTTGTAAAAATGTGAACGAGCCAATAATGCCATCTCCATCATACCGTATTTGCTCCCGTCATTACATCCATTTAGCGTATACATACTGTATATGTGGCGATGGCCATTTTGTTGTACACAATGTGATGACTGCGTGGATATAAGTCAGCTAATATAGCCATATAAACCAAAGATGTCAGTATGCATTTTACAATAGACCATTAAAGTGTGTCGTCATGTTTGTTTTTCGGTGCGCCAGGTGAGCCGGCTCAGTCAGAACGATAATTGTTGTTCTGTTTCACCGACAGTATCACTATATCTAACTCTAACCATTTTTCCATATACTTCTCCATTTGTCCATTGCTCTCCCCCCACTTTAAATTCGTCTCTCCGTCTCCGTCCACCATTATATGGAGCACTGCGTATAGACTTGGTTTTCTTATATGCCACCGTTTCAGTTTGAATAATGCCGTAGACGTGTCGTCTTGAGGCCTCTGTTCTTTCTCTCGCTCTCTTGCTTCGTTCCTTTTACTGCCCCCACTTTGACTGACTGTGCCTCACACACACACTCACACACACACACACACACACACACACACACGTGCGCGCACGCACGCTTGAAAGTCTTATTGGCAGAGTTAGCCAGTCCATTGGCTCTTGTATCCTGCAGTCCTGTCCATTTGTTTAGGAATCTGCAACGTCATGCAAGTACATTACACCTGCTCTCCTCTCTTAATGTACGTCTTCTACTGTTCTGTTCTGTTCTTGCCTAAGCCACGCACAGACACGCATACGCACAAAAACACACATAGTTGCACGTACGCACAAAAACACAGCCATACATATTATACGCACACAAACACACAGCCGTACATATATACAATTAACACACACACACACACACACACACACACACACACACACACACACACACACACACACACACACACACACACACACACACACACACACACACACACACACACACACACACACACACACCCACACACACACACACACACACGTCTACACGTATACGGTGTTATTCAGCACACACAAACACACGGCCTCTCATATAATTATGGTTGTGTGTATTCCCTGAAAGAAGTTCACCGTGCACACTTTCACCTCATCAGTATAACACACTTACAGTATACAGTAGGATATACAAACATGCTCATGCACACTTGCGCATAAACAAACACGTACACACGCGCGCGCATGCATGCACGCACGTACGTATACGTAAGTGCACGCACGCACGCACGCACGCACACACGCACACAGCATTGGGTAGCTGTAATGGGCTTGTTTGCTTGCTCAGCTAAATGTGAAACTGGCACTAAACTATATGATGGACAGAGAGAGAGAGAGAGAGAGAGAGAGAGAGACAGAGAGAGAGAGAGAGAGAGAGAGAGTCAGAGACAGAGTCAGAGTCAGAGACAGAGTCAGAGACAGAGTCAGAGTCAGAGACAGAGACAGAGACAGAGACAGAGACAGATCAGACTGAACAGTAGTGTACAGTACAGTACAGTACAGTACAGTACAGTACAGTACAGTACAGTACAGTACAGTACAGTACAGTACAGTACAGTACAGTACAGTACAGTACAGTACAGTACAGTACAGTAGAGTGCCCAGCTTATGCCAGGACTTGGTTTGAAGCAGATCCTAATTTTGGAGACCAGTTGATCGATATTGTAAAAAAAAAAAGGAAAAAAAAGTCTGATCTAAAAAATAAAATCACACCCGTTTGAACTCAGTGGTGCAACTCCCCTCTCCCCCCTCCTCTCTCTCTCTCTCATTAGCAGGCAACAGTGCAGCACTGTCTCTCTCTCTCTCTCTCTCTCTCTGTTTCTGCATGGCACAACAGCGCCCCTACTGGTACTCATTATACTGGTGCTCATTAACCAACACATGGGTTAACCACACATACGGACATTGCTGTGCCTTGGAGTGGTTGCACCGCTCAAAATAAATATATGCATATTTTATATATAAACCACTGTCAAGCTGGCATCCCAGAAGATTTCCCCTAACTTAAAAAAAAGAAAATGTTCTAATTTATTGTCGCTTTTTACTTTTTCTCCCGACCCCAGCTTCCATCTCCCAAACAAAGGCCAATGTGTTTGTGTGTATAAACGTTCAACAAATCCAGATGTGTTATGTATGCATGTATTATAGGACTGAGAGTGCTCTGAGCAAAAATAATTGTCATTGTATTTATACTCTGTATCTATATACACATGACAAA